>NC_136059.1:1638680965-1639120965 GCF_964261635.1 Lissotriton helveticus
CGAAGAAATTGCCATGGGGTTAGGTTATTGTCCATAAATTATAGGCGGACAGGTACAGCTTTTGAAGGTGTGCAGACCGAAGAATGAAGATATAGATGAGTCCAGCCGCAGTGAGCTTCAAAAGAGGGATGTATGTCTGGAGTTTCAATGAACAAGCAACAAGATAGTGCAAATCATGCAGGATGTCTTAAACACATGTGTGGTCTTTTATGTTTGGTAACCTAAGACATATTATACAAGTCATATGCACAATGTATGATTATTTGTGCTCTGGACACATATGAATGAACTAAAATGAATTTCTTCTCACCCCTAAAGCAAGGAGCCCCCCTATGTGTAAACCTTAAACCTTGCTCTAAACCCACTGCAGCTGAATAGATAAAATAATAATAAAGCACAACTTGCTTGGAATGAAGAGCCCTGATACAAGAACTTATAATGTTCTATTTCAAGAGATGTCTTTCTTATTTCTGTGATGTAAGAAAGAAAACTAGGGGAAAGGATGTGGCCTAAGGGCAAGAGTGGTCAACCTCGAAGCTGGGGAACCGGATTCAAGTCTCGGCAGGGAGACTCAACATCCTGTGATTCGGGGCAAATCACTTAATCTCCCCGTGCCTACAACGAACAGTGTGTCCATCTGTAACGCAACTGGTGCTCATGTAAAGTGCTCTGAAACCTTTGGGTCCAGTTCGCGTTATATAAAAATCCCAAAAAAGAAAAAGACCTACAACTTGTAGCACTCTGCGCCCTACTTTATGTATGTTGTATAAAAGTTGCAGATTCTATAACAGTAGAAGCCAGACTGTGCTTACCATCATGGGAGGAGTTATTCTTCTGGGATCTTCTGACTGCTGTTCTCTCTTACCATGGTTTTTGCACTGTGTCTTCATTTCAGCTACAGTGATTGACTTGTGCTTGGGCTGGAGTGGTAGCAGTTTTACACTGCTAGCAGTCTCCACCCTTTCCACAATCCTTATGGCTTGCTTAGTTTGCTTGCCCTGGTGGAGGATGTAGTCTGAGTTGGTCCTACCCAGCCAGTCCATTGTTTACCATAATAAAGGTCAGTGGAACATTGGCCGCGTCTACACTTCAGCCTCCCACAAATTAGAAAAGAAAATGTGGGCAATATAACAGCAGTCAAAGTATCTTGGATTTCGAAAATAGATGGCTTTTCAAATTACAGCTGTAGATACCCTTGGGCTAAAAATATTCGTAAAAGCTGGGGAAATGTTCTACAGGAAGCGTTCCGTTCATTTTGGATAATTTGTAGCAATTTACAAACAAGTGGTTATTAGTTACAGAGATAAGCGATCTATTAATAAAAAGTGGTCTTCAGGTAAAATGCTGCATACAGAAAAAATTTGAGAAATGTATGAAATCATCTGGGGGGGGACTCTATGAGACAGAGAATAGTTTCTCAGAACTGTTCTTGGAAACCTATGCGATACATGTTTGTAATTTTGTTTTTATTGAACATTAGTCTACAAAAATGAGTTATCTATGGTTTTCCTGGTGGCCTTACATTCTGTAGTTTAATTACTTTACCAGTAGGCCAACTGGAAAAGTTTAATATTGCTCAAGCATGGATTTCAGAGTTATTCTGTACAAAACCCATAAAAATACAGTAGAAAGCAGCAAAACTCCTATGTGTACAAGATCAAGAGGGCCTTTAATTCCAACCCCTTCTTAATTGGCAAGCAGCGCCATCTCCTTAACAATGCGCTGTCAGTTCAGTCCACTGTGTTTTGCCAGTGTCACTTTCAGCAAGCATGCTAATGTGCTTTAGCCTTTTAAATCCACAGAGGCATGTTGTTGTACCGCCAAAAGCTTCTGAGCATGTAGTCAGCTTGTGTGTTTGTAGTTCAGTGTCTTGGCTGATTCAAGAACCTCTAATGCTCTCTTAAAATCCTGTAACATATTGTGCCAGTAATAGTTTTTGCTCTTTACCAGGGAGTGATAAAAAGTTCTCTGCCAGCTACTCTGGGGATATGGGCAGTGCTTTTCAGGAGGCCACAAGAATGCCTCCTAACACTGGCCGCATGAGAATGTGATTGAAGGGTACCAGAGAAAATCTTTCACAGCTGCCCTCAGTGCTCATACTCACTTATGTGAGGAACTCTCTCAGAGTCCTGGGAGAGAACACGTATATGACACAAACCTATGTTCCCTTCTGGAGGGGGCATCACTGAGCAGTTTGGGGTGGTCAATATGGATTTGTCCAAGGCAGGCCTCTGTCTAGAGTTGCACAGTGGCTGAAAATGCAAAGTTGAATTGCTATCCAGAGCTATTGCCAGTGGCTTAGATCATTTGCAAGCATCCCTCCCATCGCCCTTTGTGTGTTTAATGACATAAACAGAATCACAGAGAGCACAGAAAAACTCCCCATTGTCAGGCAGAAAACCATCAAAAAAATACCAAGCAACAAGAAGCAATAATACATTTAGGAATTATCTCCTAGCATACTTGGTTCCACAAGAGCCTTGAACAAAAGCTCCTACTTTCAGATGGAAATAAAGGATAATAAAATCCTAACCTTGATCCTCCTCACTCCTTGATCACCCGTTACTGATACCACATACTTTCATCCAGTGATATTGTCTCAGTGGCGGCTCTAGCGCGTTTGCTGCCTGGGGCAATCCTGGAGTTTGCCACTTAAGGACGGCTGGTGGAGGTAAGAGTGGAGGTCGATGACCGGGAGGGGCGGGTAGTGACAGACGACAATGAGCGGGGGGAGGTGATAGATGGCAGGGGAGAGAAAACTTACCTTGCGGTCCCCACTGCCCCGTAACTACGCCACTGGATTGTCTTCCGGATTGATGCCTTCCAGACATCGTAGGATACTCGTTTACCGGCCACCTGTAGATCGGCCCTGAGTGGAGCCACCAGAACTTGACCCAGTGATCTTTGTGCAATGCACATTTGAATTCGATGGTTTTCTGGACTGCCTTCAATGAGAAGAGGTCACTCCATGCATACACTTTACAAATGCTACTACCATAGTAGGATATAATGATCTGCTCAACTATCTCAGCAACACACATCATCGTAACATGCAGATGCTATGCCTGCGTTACTTGCATTGTGCGAAAGACTGGACACTTTTGCGCTTGTGACCGAGCAATTTAGTACTGGAATTTGAACCAACTGCAATGCATAATTTCTCATAAACGAATTACAGGACTCCAAATATTTTCTTGAAAGCTTTCCACTGACCCCACGAATGCCAGGGTTGATGAACATCAAAGATGTCTAGACTTCAGTCGACTTGATAACTTTCTTCAACCAGTCTGCACTTAATGCCTTTCCATCTCACTTTTGCTTGTTCATTTTCACCCATGCTTTCTTCTTTTATTCCTGTCTTACACTTCCTCCTTCTTTCTCCCTTCCTTGCCTTTCTTTTTCCTGCTCTAGATTAAAGTCTGAGTATGATAAATAAGTCCTGATTCACAAGAATGAATGCCGGCACCTACCACATGTAATCCCAACACAAATTAAGCACTGAAACTGTACAATGTAAGGAGTACTTTTGAGTTGCCGTCAATATCAGTTGGCAGTGGTCAGGCAGCGCAAACACTGGTACAAATTGCTCGGTCAGCAGTGCAAAATTGTTCCATTACTGGTAAAATACATGCAACCCGGCTCATGGTGTGATTTCTATTCTTACATTTTTGTATGTAGTTCATTACTTGTGTAGTGAGCCCTGGGAAAGAGACGACTGTAAGACAGGCATTGGGATAGACAATAGGTCTGCCCTTGGCTTTTCTGCATTTTTTTAGCTATTTAGATATATAGGAAAAATATGACACATTTCAAAAATATATAATAAAAATGCAATGATAGCAGAATGGAAGCACAGAATGGCCTACCAGCCCTGACACTGAAGTGTATTACTTTGTAGATGCTCACGCACAAGAGCAAATTGGTATCACTCACAGTGAAGAGAGACAATGACTAAAGCAATCTGACCCATTGCCCCATGCTTTAGGGTTTTCTGGGCAGAAGGAAAATGTGAATAACACGTGAAGTATATACTCACTGGTTGTTTTTGGAAAACATGAGTTTGATGGGACAGCTGAAACTGTCTCTTGGCAAGACCTAAAAACAACATCTAAAGAAAGAAAACAAAATCTTCATCTAGAACCCAAAAGAAATACTTACGGTAGGTTATGCGTAATTTGACATGCCACGTAAATGTCTTTTTTCTCCTACCTGGTAATCAAGATGGGGTGGCCGTACCCAAGCCTTGGAATTCTCTTCCTTATTCCAGCTCCAGTCTTCAAGCGCACATTCCTTTTCGTTAGGACTTAAAAACTTGTGGGCATGTTATCAACAACTAGCGATATTTATCGCTAAATATGCTTAGCGTAATTATTTCTATCGCCGTGCATCGCCGGATTTTATCGCAGAGATAACGTGCTATTAGCAACGTTTATCTCAAATGCGATAACATTTCAGGCGATAGCGACTTAATGCGTGAATATCGCTGGAAATCCAGCGATATTCAGGCATTAACGCCAATAGCTTCTTAACCTGAATATCCACCTCCTATTGGATATACAGGTTAAGAACTGGTCTGAGCAGGCGTTCGTTTTCAGTGATATTCGCGCATAGCACAAATTTTTTTATCGCTATGCCTGCGTTGATAATAGGCGATAGCGATGTTAGCGACTGCTTTCATTCGCTAACAGGTTGGATACGCCCACTTTGCATGTCATTAGCGATAAATATCGCTGATATGCAAAGCGGGCCCCAAACCGCTCGCTATCGCCTCAAAGCTGTCGCTGACTGATGTTAGCGACAACTTGCTAATAGGGCAATGAAGTTATCGCAGCTTTGCGGCTGAAAACGGCCGCAAAAGCGGCGATAATTTTATATCGCCCGCCTTGCTAATATGCCCCTAGGCTTTTTACTCTTTAAGGGAGTGTTCGAGACCTATACATTTTTCTGCCTCTCTTCCTACCCAAGACTAACTGCTACCAGTGCCTTGACGCCTTTGGGCAACTGCTTGTGCTTTATACGTTTATTTAATTTTATTGACAATTTTTTTCAACGTCTGAAAATATTAACCTTACATTGCTATTGGTATTTTTCCAAAATATAACTTGGACCAAAATACACAGAGCATTTCATGAACATTCTACCATGATTTGGATGGCAAGGCTGTGTAAAGTCTGCTCCATTACCTATATATAATTGACTTCAGTAAACCTACTGGCCTTTGCAGCTCATTATTTTTCCTTTCAAAATCTCATAAAAAACACTCCTGTGCTAGTGATTGAACTATAAAAGTTACCATCACTGACGCAAATCCTAATTCATTTCACAACGTGCTCAAGGAGCAGGCAATTTGCCCAGAACAGTTCCCAAACCTTCAAACCACAACCTGTGCCTGCAGGTGCTGATTACGCTTTTATTCACACTGGGCTTCCATGCGCTAAATCCATCTGCTTCCAAAAATGTCAACAATTTACGACGCACTCTATGATATCTTTATGGAAGAGCTTCAGCGGATGGGGCAGTAATGCCTCAGTCAACACTCACAAAGGAACTGAAATGTGGAAGTTAGGAAGCAAATCCCAAAAGGGGGAGGTGAAAGGTTTTTCAGTGCTCCAGTGAAAATGCTATTATGATTATGTAGAACTCCCTGTATAGAGAACAAAGTCATTTTTGGGGGGTGGCGGGTGTTACTTTAATTTGGAGCCAACACCAGGTGGTGCCCTAAAATCCATAAGGCATTACCTCACCTGTCTTTACCCCAAATGCAATGCTCATGATTTCACAAATATTAACAGAGTCATTTAGACACAGCTACCAGTGTCGAACCACTTTCACACTAGTGCTTACAAGAAGAGCACAAATTGTGCTCACTACTATGTTTGTGGTCAGGTGCTCATGTAAACAAGGCAGCAGGGGCCATAAAGTGGACATAATGGGTGTAAACGCTGCTCGAACACTTTATTGTGCATTAGTAAACACCTAAACTTAAATGGGTGCCAATGAGATCCGCACCCTACTGCAAATGTTATTTGCATTCAGTGGCATGCCTGGGGGAGGAGGGGTGGTGGTGTGGGGGTAGTCCACCCCAGGCGGTATGAGTTTTTTTGGCAGCAGCCTCCCCCCGCTATCACCTGCTGGCAAGAGCAAGCCCCTCTGCTAAACGCAGTATTTATTCACCAGCATCACTCATGCCCCCCCACCGCTTTTCACTGCGGCCGCCAATGGGCGGCAAATTCAGAGACCGCCATGGGCACCAATAGGGCTAGCTACACCACTGTTTGCATTATGATGTTTTGTCAATGAAAAAATCAGACTGCACTGTTTATATCAAAAATGTGAACTTAGCTTTTAAATATGATTGTCAAAGAACTAATGATTGTTTTGTCATGAAGTTTTGCATTGTTGCATAGTTTGACAATGGTTGTGTCAAAAGCAATAAACTATAGCCCCCCAGTTGTGTGAGCAACTCACAGGCCCTCCGCCCGTTCCATCCTTCACATCAATTATGTACACCAAGACCTTCTGTGGTGTTAGAATGGCTGCAGTTAATTCACTTCATATGTTACTACACATTTGTTATGATGGCTTTGGTAAACAACATGGTCATTTCTGGCTTATCTATACTACAACGTGAGGCTTTTTATATAACAGGTTATAAAGTGTACATCCTATACTTATTGTATAATAATAACCATGGGTCATATTACCAACAAGTAGCGATATTTATCGCTAAATAGGCTTAGCGACTATTTTTTTATCGCTGAGCATCACTGGAATTTATAGCTGAGATAACGTGCTATTAGCAACGTTTATCTTCAAAGTGATACATTTTCCGGCGATAGCGGCGAAATGCGTGAATATTGCTGAGAATACAGCGATATTCACGCATTAGCGACGAAATGCTCTTAGCCATGTTATCCACCTCCCTTTGGATAACATGGCTAAGAACTGGTCTGGGCAGGTGTTAGTATTTGGAGATATTCGCGCTTAGCGCGAATATTTCCATCGCTACGCCTGCCTTGCTAATAGGCGATAGCGATGTTAGCGACTGTTTTCAGTCGCTAACAGTTTGGGTATGCCCACTTTGCATGTCATTAGCGATAAATATCACTAACATGCAAAGCGGGCCCCAAACTGCTCGCTATCACCTAAAAGCTGTCGCTAACTGCTGTTAGCGACAGCTTGCTAATAGGGCGATAGAATTATCGCCGCTTAGCAAACGGCCGCTAAAGCGACAAAAATTCCCTATCGCCACCCTTGATCATATTCCCCCATAACTTTACCTAATCCTGCAATGCATCATCCTTCCCAACATTATGTATCTTCGAGGTTGTCATAAATCACTCTCTAAATGCAGTGATCCCTGCCAGCAACACATTTGTGGAATGGAATGACCTGGTCGCCTTTTAGGCCATGCTTTTGACCATGCACCCCTTTCTCGATTTGGCCCTTCGAATCCAAACAACCCTGGTCACCTGCTGGCCTTCTCCCTGGCTCGCTCTCGCTCTCGCGCCCTGCTGCTGCTGTGCCCTTTGTCTCCCGCCTGCAGGCGGTGGGCGGGTTGCTGCCCTCCCTCTAGCGTCAGCTTCACCTCCCGGACGGCAGTAATAGTCCTTGGCGACATCTAAATGATGTCCTTCACAGGAGAGGGCTCAGGTATTGACTTCACTTAACTTTGCTCAAGACAAACTTTACGCTTACCCATCTCTCCAGTGGGCAATAGCTGTTGTGCCAAGTGGAATCCGGCACCCACATGCCCAGCCCATGAATAGTGGAACTTCCGGCGACAGGACGGGGAACATCCTTTTCAACGTGGTTGTTACCCCGCAGTGCTTTTACGACGCGTCCTTTACAACGCAAGTCGTAACCACGACTTGCACTGGAGGGCGCTAAAGGATAAAGAATAGTATATTTACTATTCCAACACCTTCCCTACTATCCACGGGGACTGGTGTTAGAATAGTAAATTATACTATTCACTATCCGCGCCCAACAAGGCAAGTCGTTGTAACGACTTGCATTGTTAAAGATGCGTTGTAAAGGCAAGCGTTGAAATGGTACGCGTTGTACCATCATACATCCAACAGGACATCATTATGTAGTTGGCCAGATCCAGTTACTGAGGGGTTACAGTTTCTCTGCTACTTCTCATGAGTGACGTCTGAGCCAATTTTCCCAGTCAGTTCAGTGCTTTATTTGAGTCAGTTGTTGCCTGTAGGGGCCATTGGAATTTATTTTTGGGGAATGGCACTTACTTTTCTGCATCAGATATTTACTGAGCGCAAGAGAGGGAAAACATGCATGCCGGAAAGACTGAAGGAAAAGATTGACTGCAAAACTATCACAAAGGGAGAAATCAGGCACCTGCAGGAGTGGGATACAGGGGCAGGGAGTGTCTGTTGGTAGATTAAAGAGGCATGAGGTGGATTTAAGACTGCCAGCCTTGGTATACGGTGCTCCGATGTTCAATTGCAATTGGTGCGGGCTTCTGAGCACTGGTTTTGGCACCAGCACTTATTCTTTTACAAACTAAGCACTGAGCCAGTTCATGTACAATGACACTGATTTCCATGTACACAGGTGCACATTGTTCTCAGTAATGACAGCATTTTCAAATTCGCAACAATATATTTGTAATTATAATCCTTGCAGTGCATCACTGTGATTAACTCAAACATTTACACTGAACCAGTTTGTAATACATATATTTTTGTGAATCCGGCATAGATAACAAGGTTGTCAAAGATGGCACACATTATTATTGCCAATAATTGCAAAGCAACTTATCTCAGACTTGAACAACGTGACCGCCCTGGCCTTCACAATTGCTCAATATATGGTGCATACATTTTGATGTGACATGTATTTGAATGTAGAGGGTTCTGTTAACATTATCACTCACTCATCCACACAATAGATACATATACACACATATATATACATATATACCAGCCACGGCCCGTGGAGGGAGTTACGGTGGGGCAGGGAGGCGGGGAGGGGGAGGGGCAACGTGGAGGGTGCTAAAAACCGGCATTTGGATAATTGCAGGTAAGTAAACAATTTAATTAGTAAAACGAATTTCGTAGCGCACCTTGCATCGCAAAATGCGATGCAGTGCACGCTACGAAATTCGTTTTATTAATTAAATTGTTTACTTACCTGCAATTATCCATATGCCGGTTTTTAGCACCCTCCACCCTGCCCCTCCCCCTCCCCGCCTCCCTGCCCCACCGTAACTCCCTCCACGGGCCGCGGCTGATATATACATGCATTTATTCCATATATGTGAAAAAAGAAATGTGGGCCAATAGTATATGTTATCAGTGGCAACTTCGACACTTATTCACGCAAAGCCTAGGCCTGTCCTCTCACTCAGCAATGGTGACCAATAGTTTATGCCATTGTAGTTTTTCATGTGTAATTCTTTTAACACATGATATTTAACCAAAACCACAAAGCAAGGAGTTATGGTATGTGCAGTAGGGTAAAACCACACAAAAGACACCTTGTGACTATTAGGAGTTTTGTTTCTCTGTCTAAAGTAATTGTTACATCAATCTGTGAGGTAGTAAAAAGTATTTTCCAATGTTATTTGTGCTGTATTGTCACAATAAATGTGCAAATATGTGCTTATTAGCAAAATTGCTCAAAACAACATGTTGGACCACATTAGTTTTCAATGTGGTGGCATATATATTGTGTCTGTGTGCATGGTTGATGCCAAGCTTTTATTATGTGGAGCAGTTTGAAACAAAAGTATATTAGAGGTGAGAATGTGACCTACGGCTAGGGCGGTCGACCTCGAAACTGGGGAACCGGGTTCGAGTCTCAGCAGGTACGTTCAGCATTCTGTGATTCTGGGCAAATCACTTAATCTCCCTGTGCCTAACAAAAATGAATGTGTCTGCCTGTAAAGTAACTGACGCTCATGTAAAGCGCTCCAATACCTTCGGGTCTAGCTCGCACTATCTAAAACTCAACAAAAAAAACAAAAAAACATGGATCATGGTGGTCTCCATAATACAAATATATAAATATGTGTATAAGTATACATATATAGGTGTTATGGAGCACATATGCTAGATACAGTCTGCAGAGCATGCACAGTGATCATCTCCACAGCCTCTGCTAGTGATTAAGCTGCTGTCTCTACTAGAGGGGGAGGGTTTTAAGGGGAAGTTTTTAGAGACAGGAATCACATCTGCCCTCCCGGGAGAGCCGTTAACTGGGATTGGGAAATTCTTACCTGCATTATTTCAAAATTTGCACAACCTTCCAATTTGTCAAAGCCCTAGATGGCTTCTGGAAATATCATCCTAGTACCATTCTCTGTCTGTCTTTCTCAACTTTCAACCTATCAGCAATTTATCAGGGCAGGAGCCAGATCTTTGTTCTGTTTTTTTTTTTAAACTAAACTTCTTACTATGGCCACATGGGTTAAGGCTAGTTGTATGGGTGTATTAGCTTTATGGCACACCCACAATCATTGTAAGGTAGCTAACCAGGCTTTACCACTGAGCTGACATTGATTGAAGCAGAAACTAAAGAAACTCACAAATGACCATGCTTAGGAAGAGTTTTGGAAGGACGCACTTTCCCACCCATAAGTCGAGGCCTGGACAGTTTGTTTTGCTCTCGAAGGCACATTTGTTAACTTTCACCCTTAATGTAGGTAGAATGGAAAAGGTATCATTATACATGAGAGGTCTTCAAACCGGGGAGTGAGGGGAAGGCCCCACTAAGGGGGGCCTAAATTGATCTGTGGAGGGGGAGGGCACCAGGTTCTGCCAGCCAGGAACAGTTATCATGCCCCAAGAGAACAGAGACAGAGACAAACATCATGCTTAAACAGTGTTGTGTTTTAGTGCAAGACAACTCGGTGGAAGTGAGCCACTCTGCAATGTGCCATCAGTAATATCTTTTTTACTCATGTCCTGTCTTGAAGTTGGTGTCAAAGTTGTTGGTAGGGAGGGGGCTTCAAATAACCGTGAAGACTAATCCCCCCCCCCCCTAATTCTGAAAGAAGGGCCAAGGGTGTCACTCACATGTTTTTGATTGCATTTTTAAAAGGGATAACTGAACACACCTGTAATGTTTGAATTACTTAATATAACCTTACTTTTTTTTTTTTTTTAAGTTTGAAGTTTATTAAGGTATAAAGAGGAAATAACAGGGCATGAAGAGACAATCAGAAGTTATACAAAGCAATAAAACTCTCTTACATCAGAAAAATATTTGATCAAAAAAGGATGTGAAACAAAACCAATGGAATTCAAAATTGCAGAAATATTGAGGGTGGGGAAAAAACATGAGAGGCATACATCATAGAAGTGATAACAAAGAAAAAGAAATTAAGATGCATTAATAAATTTACAAATATTGAGATAAACAATTCACGGTGGTTTTTGAACTTCAACAGAACGCGGTGGAGAAAGGGGGGAGGGCCTGGTAATTCTAGATAAATATTCGGTGAGGGGAAGCCATAAAAGGTCACGTTTAATTGCTAAAGAAATAGGGGAGACAAAATTAGTGTCTAGGCGGTGATTGAAACAAACTGCGTTCCACCATGCAGAAAAAGAAACATCCTTAGCTTGTTTCCAATGTGTTGTAATATGATGGAAAGCGATGGCTATCAGGAGATCAAGTAATTTGTGTTTATGGTGGGATCCAGAAAGGTCAGGGGAAAGGGAGCCTAGGAAAATCTGAAGGACAGAATAGGGGATAGTGAGTTGAAAAAGTTTTTGTATTTGAGACCAAACTAGATGCCAGAAATGGAGAATGGGAGGGCATTCAAAGAGCATGTGTTTCAAATCAGCCAAAGGGCAGGGACAGGACCAACAAGTGGGAGAAGTGTCTGGAGAAAAAGAAGACAAAATTGCGGGAGTGTATAATGTACGATTATAGATAAAAAATAAGGTTTGGGTAGTATTGGCAGCTCTAGATGTACTTAGAATTTTAGACCAAACTTTATCCCAGAGACTAGGGGGCCATGTTTGAGACAAATCCACCTCCCACGCCAACTCAACCTTGGATTTAGTGCGATCTATAGGTGTTTGAAGGGATTTATAAAGAAAAGATGCAGAAGGGGATTGGTCGAGAGCATTTGAAATGGAAAAATGGAGTTTAGGAATAGTGTTGGTAGCGGGGAGAGAGGAAAGATATTGGGTAAGGGAGGGAAGAAGAGATAGATATTGTTTGCGAGACGAGGAAGGTAATGAAAATTGGGTTTGAAGTAAGTGGAAGGAGAGAGGGGAGGAGTCAGAGATGAGTTGAGATATCCATTTTAAACCACGAGAGTGCCAAGATTTCCAGTAGATTGAACGATTTTTAATTTTAAGAAGTTTATTATGCCAAATAGGTTGGGAAGAAGTAGAAGAAGCGGAGGGGTAGGTGGATATTAAATATGGCTGAAGAAGAGAACGAGTATGAGAAATGATGGGAGATCGAAGAGAGGTGATGCCAGAGGAAAAGGAAAGAACTTCATTAAAGTCATAAGGGTGAAGGAAAGATGATTCCAATGTCAGCCAAAGCGGAGGATAATATGGAGTATCCGAAGAAATCCAACGTAAGGCTTGTTTTAAGGAGAAAGCAGTATGATATGATTTAAAATTGGGGAATTTGACTCCGCCTAAAGATTTGTCTTTCTTTAAAGCAGAGAGGGCTATTCTGGATTTTTTGTCTTTCCATAAAAACTTCAATAAGATAGAATCTATTGATTTAAAATGATGATTGGGGATGCGAATGGGAATCATAGAAATAGTGTATAGGACCAAAGGGGCTAGCATCATTTTTATGGAATCCAGACGACCCCACCAGGAAAGAAAAAGAGGGTTCCAACGATTGATGGAAGAAGTGAGCTTAGTAGAAAGGGATTCAAAATTAAATTTGAGGGTGTCAGAGAGACGAGGGGCGAACCAAACACCTAGGTATTTAATCTTAGAGGGTTGCCAGGAAAACCCGGAAGAATCAAATAGATGTTTAAGACATAAGGGATTCAGGGGTAGTATTTCACATTTGTCCGTGTTAAGCTTATAGCCAGATACTTTAGAAAAAGCGGAGACTTGGTTTAGGAAGGAAGGTAGGGTTGTTTGAGGGTCGGAGCAGTAAAATAAAATATCATCAGCGTACACCGATAGTTTAATTTGTTGTTGTTGGGGGCCATATTGGAAACCGGAAATGTTCTCGTCACGTCTAATTTTGGTTAAAAAGGGTTCTAAAGCTAGAATAAACAAAAGAGGAGATAGAGGGCATCCTTGACGAACTCCCCTTTGGAGGGGAAAATAATCAGAAGTGAAGCCGTTGGCAAAGATGGAGGCATGGGGACTAGAGTAAAGTAAAGAGATAAGGGAAATGAATTTAGGTGGGAAACCGAACCAACGAAGAGCTTGGAACATAAAATCCCAGTTGATTCTGTCGAAAGCCTTCTCGGCATCAAGAGAAATGGCAGCCAATGGGGAAGTAAGGGAAGAGGCTCTACTTAAAATGTTAAAGAAAACACGAGAATTGTCTGTTGACAGACGACCTTTAACGAACCCAGATTGTTCCGGACCTATAAGTTCTGGCAATAGAGGATCTAATCTAAGAGCTATGATTTTGGCAAAAATTTTATAATCTGTGTTGACCAGGGAGATAGGGCGATAATTTTTGCATAAAGTATGATCTTTGTCTGGTTTGGGTATTAAACAGATTAAGGCTTCTTGGAAAGTTCCTCGAGAGGAACCAGAATCAGCAAATGACTGAAATAACAGGAAAAGTTTAGGGAGGAGGAGGGAAGAGAAATGATTATAGAATTCAATGGTGAAACCGTCAGGACCCGGGGCTTTACCTTTACGTAGGATTGAAACGGCATGAGAGATTTCAGAGGGGGAGATGTCTAGATTTAGTGGTTGAAAGTCAACATGTGCAGATTGTGGTGAAGGAATATCTCGAAAATAAGCAAGGAGGTCATCAGGAGCAGGGACAGATTCAGGAGTGTATAGGTTTTGGTAGAAGGAGACAAATTGAGCTAATATGTCCTTATCTTTGAAGAAGGAAGTACCGGTTGGACCCTGTAATGATTCAATCTTTGTTCTTTCTTTGCGTATTTTAAGGTAATTAGCTAACAGTTTACCCATTTTGTTCTGTCCCCCGTAATAACGGGAATTACATTTAAGGAGAGTGTTTGATGCCGCATTAGTGGTAAATTTATTGAATTCAATTTTGGCAGAGATAAGTTCGTTAAGTGAGGAGGCAGAGGAAGAGTTATAGTAGGAGTATTCAAGTTTTTTAATTTTATCTAAAAGTTGAGTTGATTTGGTGATTGATTGTTTTTTCTTTTGAGAGACAAAATCAATGATAAAACCTCTAGCAGCTGCTTTGAAGGAATCCCACACCGTAACAAAGGAAGACCCGGGGAGATGATTGAGAGTAAAAAATTCAGAGGTAAAAGCTGTAAATTTAGTGGAGAAAATGGGGTCTAGGAGTAAGGAGTTATTAAATCTCCAACGTCCTGAGTGAGGAGAGAAGGGAATAAGGTCAATATCAACAAAAACGGGAGCATGGTCTGAGATTAGAATGGAACCGATGTCCGAATGTGTGACCAGTTGTGCTAGGGGTTTGCTAAGGAAAAGGTAATCAATACGGGATTGGGAATGATGGGTGGGGGAATAGAACGTGTACTCTTTAAGGTCAGGGTTACATAGTCTCCAAATGTCTACTAAAGCATAATTCTGAAGAGAGGCAATAAACTGAGAGTGCATCTTAGAGGGAATAAACTTAACTTTGGAATTCCTGTCAAGAAAGGGGTCCAGAACTTGATTGCAATCACCACCAAAAATAACATATTTCTCATTAATTGTTACTAATTTGTCAGAAATAGCAGGCCAAAATAATTTATCAATACCTGTAGGAGCATATACATTGAAGATAACAATAGGAATTTTATCAATAAGAAGGTTAGTAACAACCCAACGGCCATTGTCATCATTTTCATGGGAGACAACTGAAACATTTAACTTTTTATGACATAAAATAACAGTGCCATTTTTCTTACCTAAAGCAGGAGAATGAAAGACATGTCCTACCCAGCAACGCTTAAGTTTATTAGCCTCCTTATCAGAAAGGTGAGATTCTTGGAGGAGAGCTATATCAGCTTTGAGGCGTGTCAAGTGGGTTAGGACACGTTGACGTTTAATGGGGTTATTTAACCCCTTAACATTCCAAGTGACTACTCGGAATTTGTAACTTCAGTAGAATGGTGTGAAAGAAGATATAATGAAAAGTGAATATGAAAAGAAAGAGAACAGTAATAGGCATGTAAGAAACATGAGGTGGAAGAGAAAGAGAGCAAAAGAGAGGAAAGAGAATGGAGGAAAGAGACAGAAGAGAAAGAGGTGAAAAAGGGGAAAGAGAAAGAGAACAGTAAAGAATAGAGAACAAAGCGTGTAGAAAGAGTAATAGCATAACAGATAAAAAGAGATCAAAAAAGGACTGAGGGATGACGACGCCAGAAGAGGACGACATCAACAACGGAGACTCACATCGTCGAACACTTGAGGAACCAGCGAAGGAACGAAGTGGAGGGAAATACGAATACACCGGGATGAGGAAACACGGGAAAAGGATCTGTAAGAAGGTAAAAAAGAGGAAGAAAATATTAAAATACACATGGTAAAAGTAATAAAAAGTAACATAAGAATATGGATGAGATAGACAGGGGTGGAGAGCACTTAGTCAGACACGGGGATCAGAAACAATGAGAAAACATGGCAAAAAACAGACAAAACAGATCAAATGGTCAGACGGGTCTTGCAGTGTCCATGCTTTCGGCTTCATAGCGACGCAGGAACTCTTCAAGGACGAGTGGATCTTCAAATGTAGTAGTTCGTTCTTTGTAGGTGACCTTGAAGAGGCATGGATGTAATAGCCCATATCTGGCGCCAAGGGCTCTCAAACGAGGTCTCAAATCCAGGAACTGCTTCCGACGGTCGGCTGTGATCTTGGCAACATCTTGAGAAAGGTATAATCTGCGGCCTTCCCACATAACTTGTTTTTTAGCCTTTACTGCAGAAAGTACTTGGAGGAGATCAGTGTATTGAAGGAACAGCATGATGACACCTCGAGGTTTATCAGAAACTTTCGGGCCAAGTCTGTGCGCACGTTGAATATTTAGAGAGGTGGAAGGAGGAAGGTCTAAGATTTTTGGTAGAAAAGTTTGAAAGAAGACTGTTGGATTAGACCCCTCTGTAAGTTCCGGAAGATTATAAAGGCGCAGGTTGTTCCTCCGGTTGCGATTTTCCAACTCCTCCGACTGTCGTTTTAGGAGGGAGACATCTTTTTCCAAGAGCGAAATTTTTGCATGTGAGGAATGAAGAGTCTCAGTCGATTGTTCCACCAAAAGAACCCTAGATTCCAACGTGGACCACTTGTCATGGAGAAATTGTAAGGTTTTAGTAGTTTCGGCCATGAAGGGTTTAAGTGCTCGAAGTTCCTCCAGAATAAGATCCATTGAAGCAGAATTTGATGATGAACCTGGAGATGGAGGATCTTTTTTTAAACGCTTCGTTGAACCAGGTTGTAAAAGCTTACTAGTTGAAGTATTTTTAGGAATAGCGCCGTGAGTAGCGTTAGGTTTGAGAGAAGTGGGATCATCCATATTAGGAGTTGTGGAATCAGAGTCTGAGGAAAGTTGTGGCTTGTTTTTTGATGTTGTGAGCTTGAGAGTACGGAGTTTCCCCATAGAAGGCAGGAGAAGTAAATACAATGTCACCACAATGTGTTGATGAGAAAAATGTTGTAAATAGGAAGCAAAAGGTGATTTTTATAGTGGAAGGCACCAAAAAAAAAACGTGTATTCGCTGCACGAAAAATGAGGAAGTGCAAGAAAAACAGTTAATTAGAGCAGTCAATCAAATATAGAACCTTTCCTCAGGTATAGCCAATAGATTTTCGTGGATATAACTATCACCTCATGTCATGTCAGAGAGTTTGACAAGGAGGCGCTGAATGCAGCTGGAAAGTTCAATGAGCGTTATGCAAAGCAGCGCTCCGCCTTATTATGAGGAGATTATCATCTTCAGTCATGAGGAAACATCGATGAAAAATGAGGAGTGAAAACTGATATTAAAGCCAAGAACCAGCATGAAAGTTACAGACTGTATGTATCAGAGCAGGAAAGGGCGTTTTAAAGGCAATTGGCCGGTGTAAATAGCAACCGCATTGCACATGCTGAGGGAAAGAAGCGGCACTCGTTGTAAAGGAAGCGCGCGGCAAGTGCAGAAAATGGCGGCCGCCGGGGAGCTGAAGAGCGTCACTTACGGAAGATATGCATTCCGTCGGAGTAGAGAAATGCTGCTCGGTTCTCCTTGTTCAGCTCACGTTCCGACGCACAAAAATATCATTTGCGCTCACCAAGGACCGGTGGGAGCGGAGAAAGTCGCCGGCTCCGGTGCTCGACTTGCGGAGCTCCGGTGCTAAGCCGCCATCTTGTGCGGCGTTCAAGCCACGCCCCAATATAACCTTACTGAATATGCAGAAAATGGCCAATTTTATTGAATATTAATGAGAAGATATCATTTTTCATTTTAAGGTGTCCCTATGAGTTTGTATTTCTCTAGGGTTGTGCAGCATTAAAAAGTTTGAAGACTGCTCTTATATAATCTATATTCGCACTATGCTCCTGCCTCTCAGTGTGAGTGAGCTCCCAGCATATGAATGTATGATGTTATTCCGAATGCATTTAGGACACATGCGTTCCGAATGCCATCTTTTGTATGAACGCGTCTTTAGGGCGCATTTGTACAGCATGCAAGTCGTTTTAAGGCCTTGCCTTAGGGGGGTACTGGATATTGGAATAGTGTAATTTAGTTCAAACTCCAGTCTGCGCAACAGTAGGGAAACTGTTGAGCTTTAAATCCAACACCATTTCACCAAAGCACCCCCCTAAAAGCAAGTTGCTGTTACGACTTGCGTGCTGAATTAATGCGCGCTAATGCTGCGTTCGTTCTTTGGCCGGCGCTGTATTGGCAGAGCGTGATTCCGGCTTTGCCCAAAAAGAAGTTTCCCCCAGCATACATAGTACCCACATATACAATTAGGTAGCGGATTGCTCAAGGGAGAAACTGTAGTCAAAATCGCACTAAGATAGCACCCTCAGTCAACCCTTGGGATAACACACAAATTACTCATTTTTTGTTGTTGTGTTTTTGACCTTTCAAAAAGATTGAAATAATTTGTTTTTTGCCAATAATGGAGACTTTAAATTGAGACCAACATTGATGTGAACCCTCTTTAATTGTTGTAAACCTGTTAGGGATTATGATCCAGATGTACCAAAAATGTGGCTGCAAAACGTAATAGAAATTTGTTTACTGATGTTTTTGTGCATACGAAGTTTTTTGGGGAACCAACCTATGTACGAATACGTTGTTTCACAAAATAGGGATTCAGACTGAATAAAAATTCGATCTCCTACATGAATGTTAATGAGGCAGGCCACAAATTGCAACTCTTTCTGATTGGTCGTCATCTCACAGAAGACTAATCGGTTTTGAATAGAGCAATTCTGTTTAGGTCTAAAAGCGCTAAGTCCGCGATGCGGTGAGCGCAAGGTAAGTGGTTTTATTTACTTATTTTTACTATTCCGTTGTTTGTCACTTCCACCCCCTGACCCCAACAAGCCACCCCACCGCCCCTTAGGGCTGCCACTGGTAATGTAGTCTGTGGCGGCCATTTTTCTTATTGCGAGGTTGAAGATGTTTCCAAAGAAGGTGACAACCTTCAAATGAAAATGAGTTTGAGGTATGTATATAATCCTGAACAAATGGAAAGGAACATGTACCTCAGCTCACAATCAGATGAAGTACCTGACAATTTTCCACTGCAGTTGACTGCTGCACAAGCAAAGGTGCTGTGTTAAAGTTTCATTTTGTGACATGGTGCAGTCATACACTTTGACTGACTTGGACAGTGACAAATCTTTTCTTAGTCTTTCTGCATGTGTATGAAGTGCGCTAAGAATTTAGCAGTGCTGTGTGCAATGTACGTGACTGTATCAAATCCATGCAATAATTGCATAACAATTAATGGAAAATGGGAATCCGGGGAGCTCCATTGAAGATAATGAATTGGCTGACGGCCAATAATGGTTGAAATAGATCTTCCACTCCAGCATTCCAATGTTTGTCTTTCTGTTCATCCCTCTTTATTTTAGCACAATTTGCTCTTAGTGGGTGGAGTGTTTTAATAGCCATATAGCCCTCCTGCCTCCTGTCATGCATGTTGTTAAATGACCACCTGCGGCTCCAGCCTATTACTCAGGAAGAGGGCCTTTAACAACAGTGCTAGCTCTCAGCAGCTGCTTATAATACCTTTACCACTCAGATGCTGCAAGGCATTAGCAGTTGTTATTTTGTCCTTTCCCTCGTTATGAGCCCTTGCCTTTGGCACAGTCCAATAAGTGCTGAGTGGACATTTACTTGAAATTAAACCACTCTAAAGATAAGGTTAATGTTGCTAAAATGACTGAGTAGAGAGCAAAACCGCCTATGATAGGTTTCTTAATATGATCATTGTCTCCCCCTGTTTGTGCTATAATATATCTAGGAAGAACAGGAACTAAGCATACTTTTTTTAAGTCCCTCAGCGGAGAGCAATAAGTCCTTTCATTTGTTTAATGGATGAAAGATTGATGTTTGTAAATTAGCATTGCAAACTGAATTGTCTCTCCCCACTGTGAGAGAACAGGCCAAACCTTAGAAAAGATGTTGCAACACAGATAAAACACTTTTTGTGTTGCAGATAAAATGAGTCGAATATTGCAGAAATTCAGAAAAAGAGCAAATGTTATATGCACTTTTAAAATAATTCTCTGGAGCCGCGGCCCATGCAGGTAAGAGGTGTGGGGCCGGGTGGAGGGGATTTGGATGGACGATGAAGAGGGAAAAGTAAATAAATCATTCATTTTACCTCGTCATCATCCGCCGAAAACCCCCTTCCACCCGGCCCCACTGCTCTTACCTGCACAAGCCGTGGCTGATTGCTGGCCTTTTGGTAGAGAGGCCTGTTACCACCTGTGGCCAGTGTGCACACCACTGTTGCGGCTTAGTAGAGATTGATGTACATGGGGGAACTCCAACCCAGTTTTTAGGTCTGACTTAACAGCGCAACTGTATTTTAGGCATCTTGCTACCAATTCCTTACAATACATACACTGGACCTTTGGCAGTTTAGATTATATCACTTTACCTCCTTTAGAGTGCTTGCCTTGCATTGCTTATGGGAGCATTTTATATTCCAAAAGTGCAGAGTCATCACACATTACTCACTTTATCTCCTACATGCATTCTATGGAAAAAAAATAGTTATTTCCCCCTTTTTTGGTCGAGCTTGAGCAGTACTGCTCTGGGAGACATGCTGTATTGGAGTATGTACTTGCCCACTCTTCGCCCGTATTTGTCATTGGCTTGTGTCATTGTCCTTCGGCTTCTGAATCATTATTACGCTTGTTAGTGCCTCTTTAGTACCGCCTTATCTTCATTTGTAAACTCCCATGAGGACTGCCCCTTTTACTTCGGATGTTACAGGGTATGTCTTCTTTAGTCTGTAAGCACTATTTCTTTAATGAGTTTCTCTTACTGCAGGAGGGCAGGGGGGGTCTCTCGTGCGCAGTTATGACCATCAGCTTGTTTATTTAACTCTTAGCAAACGGGGAGCTCTTCAAGGGCCATGGGAGGCAGAAGGGGGCAATTCAGCGATGTCTTCAGGCATTTGGAATTCAATAGGTCTCGCATTTGCGAGAGTTTAACCCCTTAAGTGCTGCCGTCGGCCAACGGTCGTCACGGGCACTACCTCCCCAGTGCTGCGCACGACCGTTGGACGTCCAGTTCAGCACTGGATAATGGACAGCGCAGCACTGGGGAGGTTTGTTTACTAGCTTTAAAGGGGTTAAGCTATTGACTTTGTAAATGACAATGCCTTTTATTTATGTTTTAAAAACCAAAACATAAAATAAAAGGCATTGTCATTTACAATACCAATAGCTCAAACTTGCGTAAATGCGAGACCTAGGGCCATATGTATGAAGCAAATTCGCATTCGCAAAGGCCGAAATTCGGTCTTTGCGAATGCGAATTTGCCAAATGGTATGTATGTAGGAAAAAGTTGGTGCAAAACAAGGAATCGCATAACATGCGATTCCTTATTTTGCGAAAATGAAAAATCAGCAATTTTTTCCGTTAGTAAATCGCAAATTTGCGATTTCTTAAGGTTAAGGAATCGCATTTGGGGGTCTCGCAAATAAATAGCGATTTTGACAGATTCGTTATTTTTTTGCGATTTTTTACATACATACCGATTTGCGATTCTGAATCTGCGATTTGCAAAAAAACGCAATTTCAGAATCGCAAATCGGGTTCTTCATACATATGGCCCGTAGTGCATTGCAGATGCTGGTTTTTTACTGCAGCAATTTAAAAAAAAAAAGTTTTAGTCAGGACTCAAAATGCAAGCCAGGCCCATTGGCTTTGCCAGCGCTTGTTGCATAAGTTAGTCAGCCGAGTTCATAATGTCTATGACAGGAGGTGCATTCTGTTCCCACGGTTCAGTACCACATTCGCAGTAGGACACATGTTGCCGAAGAGGAGCATCCCCCCCCCCCCTTAACCGGACACAAGGCCGCCTGGGACACACGGACCAGATAACCAGCTTAAGCAATTTAGCACTCCTGTATCTGTTTAAGGAAAGGAACAGGCTATAAATTGAGAAAGTTCTCAGGAAGCTAATGGTTTTGATGAAAGACTCGGCAAAGACGTCTGGAGCAAGTGAAGGAAAGCCTTGCCCAAACCCCACTTAACAGTGACAAGCTGCCTCCGAGGCAGGAGCGCCTCCCGAAATCGATGCGCCATCTGTCTCCCCGCGGATGCCGGAGCCTCATAATTTCCAATGAATGTCAGCGCCAGCTTCGCGAAATGAAATTTGTTGTTTGCTTAGAACAATATCATTTCAATTAACAAGGTTTACATTTCAATAATTGTGTCTGAAACATAACCGAACATCTATTTCTTGTCAGCGGCCCTGTCAGGTTGCTGGAGGCATTAGCTTGGGCTTGGCAGCCCGGGGACTCAGCTCTGTGTTCCTGGGATGAGATCAGACCTGTTCATTTAAAAGCCATTTTATTCTCTGCAAGGTGCGCGTTTTTTTCTGTTTCTCTAAACGAAAACAGTGTGGAGGAATGGCAAACTATATAAATATTTTTTGACACAGAAGAAACAAATAAGACGTCATTATTAAAATCTTTTTTCTATAACCGTACTGAAGAAAAGACATTATGGTCACAGGCGTATTGGTTCGAAATCCCTGCTGCAGGACTTTAAAAGAAGTACCAGTGTGTGAATTAATAACTTAATAACGGCCTTATTCAATCAATAATCTTGCAAAAAACTCTGTAGCTGCTGCTTCTTTGTTCTGAAGCGCTGCGAGGCCTCCGGGTAGTATAGGCGCTATATAAATATTCTTTCATTTAATTTATTTAGAAGTTCTGCAATGTCCCTGTTAGGCTGTTACCTACTGGTATGATTGATTACCAGCCTTACGGGTCTTTCTCATTAGAGATTTGGCCTAATATGATGAGAAACTCTGGGGGCATATTATCAAGCAGGGCGTTAAAATTATCGCTGTTTTAGCGGCATAAAACTACTGCTAAAGCGGCGATAATGAGCTTGATAATATGACCTGGATAATTCCAATAGAAGCCCGTGATCACACCAGAACATGGGCTTCTATTGGAATTCACAAGGCCATATTGTCAGTTTTATGCCGCTAAAACAGCGATAATTATTAACACCCTGCTTGATAATATGCCCCTCTGTTCCCAGAGAGGTAGTCTTCCGGAGGATACCATATCACACACATTGATAGGGCTTTTCAGTACAGCGGTTCCCTGCCCACATTTGACTTTGGAATTTTGGTGGCACCGGGGTGGGATTTCATTCCCAGATTGTCGCTTGTTTTTCAGGTAGGTCCAAGACTCTCAATGCGCTTATTAGCGCAAACCATTTCACGCAGCGCGTGACACCCGCGGGAACTATGCAACGAGTGGCCGGACGAGGCTGGGCTGGACCCTGTCCCTTAGTCCTTGTGTCTGTCCCCCGGGAATACAGAAACTACATTTCGTCTGAAGATCCACATTTGTTAGGAAAGTGGAATTGTTTAGATTCAATAACTCTGACTCAATAGTCTACTCCTAATTTGTGATGCCCCCTTGAGGCCTGCTATCCTGTGTGTTTTATTGATAAGCAGTGTTGGCATTAATATTTTGGGGAAAAGGAAGGCAACAACTACTAAACCTCTAATGGTCCCCAACCATACAACCACAAACTCTTTTGAGCCAGAACGGCTGATGTATCGAAGGAAATCGATCTGGCTGACAAACGTCTGTCCTTAGGTTGTACTGGAATAGTTTCTGCATCTGTAATGGACTTTGTCATTGACGCTGAGGCAGTAGTTGACTCACCAATTTTGGAAGGGCCCATTCTAACTTTGGTTCCAAAGATGCCCTCCCCCCCACCAGCACTTAGTCTAGGCCCAGTGAGGATCCATCAGATTTTCCTTCGTCTGCGCGCCCTTCAGCCGACAATTGCAAGCATAAAATCTTGAGAACAGTAGATGTCCCTTCAAATTCATTTGGCTCTTCGGGTACTGCTGAGCCCAATTTCCTGGGGGTCTCTGATGACTCAGTTTGCTCCTCTGCTCTTAACAAATGTACTACAATCCTTTAGGATGATCTTACTCCCTTGAGGGAGAAACTGGATAAGTTGGAGGCGGAAGTAGGAAAACTTTTAGCCATTTACCAGCAACAGCAGAAGTTCAACAGCAAAGAGACCACTCATAACCCCCACTGCAACTAATTGCCCATCCTTTGACATGGCCTGTATGCACACATCTTCTAATCACACTGCTCCTCAGTTACCCGCCGGTTGTGATTCCCAACCACCCATGTTCCCTCCTGCTCAATTAGTGCAGCAGGAGCTACCAACCTTTCAGTACCCTGTGAACCCAGTGCTCCTGTTGCTCATGAGTCTCGACTTGCATCCCAGTTATCACAGTTACCAGTGATCAACATTCCCCCTGCTTCGTGTCCATATGTTCTGACTCCGGCAGGTGTTCCTTCATTGTCCAGGTCCTAGTCAGGAGTCACCCTGCCGGCTACAAAATAAGGTGTGCCACTGGTTCACTAGTTAATCCAGATTTAACACCCAGGACTATAAGAACATCTTGAAGATCTGACGTGTGGCTTGGTTTGGCCCTTCCTCGAAATCTATCCAAGGGGACTGTATAATCGCAAACTTCAGGTACCCAGCCATTGCAAGAAACATCTTGAGCGATCATCATCAGTCTTAAACTGGGGACAATGGCATAATCATTTAGTCGCTTAGTTTCTTATATCGACCCTCACATTTGGCCCGTCATCCCGCTCATTTTATGGGTCTTTCCGCCAATAGTATTCCTGGTAGTTGCAGTATTCCATGCAAAAATAGGTTTGTACCGTTATCTGACCATAATGAGCTGGATTGACTTTCCATTGGCACTTTGAACCCAAGCTTGACATTAGTCCCTTGTCAACCCATTCAGACTATGCTGGGTGAGCCCCCCCCCAATTGCAGTACTATAATACCACTCCTGGTGTTCCTCCAAATGATATACTCTTCACCGAAAAAGAGCCTATTATGGCCACTCAAATTCAGTCATCCTTATCTCTCACTAAATTGCCTGCTGATGTAACTTAAAAAGGGGCAGAATGCAGGGATGGTAAGCAGTGGAGATCGTTTTACTCTTATGTGTTGGAATGTGGCAGGGCTTAAATCCAGACTGGCTGGCTCTTATAGACAAATTAGAGGATTTTCTTGCTTTTCGAGCCCTGCCATACCCTCATCTCACGTGATATCCAGAGTAGGCTTCTCTATATGGGTCAAACTAAATCTCAGAATAGAAGAATATGTTTTTTTTGGTGGTTTTTTTGCAGAGTTTTATATAGCGCGAACTAGAACCAAACCGAATCAGTTATCAGAGCGTTTTACATAGCACCAGTTACGTTACATGAGGACACACTTTCATTTTTTTAGGCACGGGGAGAATAAGTGATTTGCCCAGAATCACAGGGGGTTTTTGGCGTCGTTACCGAGACTCGAACCCAGATCCCCAGGTCCGAGGTCGAGCGCCTTAGCAGTTAGGCCAACCCCTCAATACAACCAGTCCTGCATACCAGGTCTTGCTTATCAAGGACAGCCACAGCTCTTTTTTGTTTTTATTTGGTTAACGTTTATAATAATGATTTTACTAATACTTACAACTGTCTGTTTGAGGAGTTATTCAACTTTTAATATGGGCCGGAAACCAATAGGGATGGGTACTACTTTCCAACCACTATTTTTATTTTGTTGTGATTTTAACGCTAAGCTTGGTGAAGAACTAACAGAGCTAGGCTCCTTGAGCTCAGCTGCTGACATCGTCCCATGGGGTGCTAGAGGGCTGCAGTTGGGGAAATCTGTTGCCCTGATGGACCTTGTGGATGTAATTTACTACTTCCAGTGTGCAGGACCAAGTAAACCAACCTACGGTGGAGGGGGTTGGGCTTCAATCATTGATTATATATTCACCTCTAAGCACTTCCTGCAGTGGTGCTTTAATGGTGCAGTAATCGAAACCCAGTGGGGCGACCATAAGCTCGATTGAAGGGATTTGTACCCAGGGTAGGGACAAACAGGCAATAGCATGCGATGAAATTAACCAATACTCAAGAGATGAACTCAGGTTAGTTTGGCACCTTAAAGATCCTAATGCCACTCTGGGTCTTCTGCTTGAAAAGAATTTGCCGGAGTTCCTAGGGTGTTTAGGTGAAGACTCAGGGGAAGTTTTAATTGCTTGCTATCAACAATTGTGCACTTTTATTAAGAACCATTTATTGAAATCCCACCATTCTGTCTCAGAGCAACCCCGCTGGTTTGAGGCGAAATGTTCAACGTCCAATCACCGTTTGAGGAAGGCACTAAACAGGAACCCTAAAGATGCTGGGGAGGTCTGAGACGCCAGGAAGGATTATAAGTGGACTCAGAAACGCTTCCTGCATAAAAGGGATTGGGAAATTTGCATCTGCCCAGAATAGCATTAAGGTATTTTGGGAGACAGTCAACCAGTTCCAGCAGCGAGGTGTTCCCCCAAACCAACTCCAGATCTGTGACATTTTGGGCTAGGAGTGGGTTAAGCATTTTACCACCATTTATAAACTGCTGGTGGCAAGTAGTGCAGTGATAGATAACAAGAGAATTATGATCACTCCACCCCATTTCAGGTTTCACTACAGGAAGTGGAGGATGCAATTCAATGTATTTGCTGGTGGAAAACCGCAAGGCCCAACGAGATCCCTTTAGATTTACTTAAATATAATTTCTGGATCTGTGGGGCCCCCTGCTTACCAACCTATTTAATAACTCTTTGTGTCATAGGGTCCTAGAATCCTGGACCCTTTCTATTATTGTACCAATTTTTAAGAAGGGAGATGGGGGTCTCCTAAATGTTACAGGCCAATATCCCTCATTGACAATTCGGTGAAGATTCCGGGAAGGGTTATTTTCAACCGGCTGCAGACTTAGACTAGCAGTCATAATACTCTAACCCCCTGTCAATGTGGTTTCCGCCCCGGGCTAGGTACAGTGGGGCAGTGCTTGTACTTGCATTTGATTGTGAGTAAGTATACTATTGTTAAGCACTGCCGACTGTACCTGGCTTTCATGGACCTCTCATCCACATTTGATTGCGTGATGAGGAGCAAATTGTGGTTGATTTTAATTAAACTAGGGGTATGAGCTCCTTTAGTTAATTTCTTACATTATCCGCATAAACATCTAGGTGCCAGGGTATGGTACGGCCAGTCTGGGGCACATACAGATGTCTTTTTACTAGCTTGTGGGGTGTGCCGGGGTGTGTTCTGGCAACCCTGCTTTTTATTATCTATATTAATGGTCTAAACACCCATTTCTCTAGCTCTACTAGAGATGTGCCTAAAATTGGCAACTCTCTTGTCCCAACATTATTATAATTAATGGCAAGGACGGCCCGTGCCTTGTACACTTTGGTTGAATCTTTTGTATCATTTATGGGCAATATTGCTATGTTAACCAACTTCGGGAAAATCCCATATAATTACCTATGGCGTCGGTAGGAAAACCTTGCAAATTTTAAAGCTGGAAAAACAACTTCTGAGTATGGTACGGAACTTCAGCTATTTGGGCCTTACGTTTGATTCTTGCAACTCTTGGCAACCACAAGTGAATACAGCGCACTTGAAATTAGGAAGAGCAGATGGATCTTTATTTAATCTGGCCCATAAGCATGTAAGGGGTACCATCTCTTCCTACCTTAAGATTTAAAAGCTGCGTTGCATCCCTACAGTGACCAATGGTTCGGGGTGTGAGGTTACTCTTATTAATGTCCCACCCATACAGGTAGAAGAAAACAGAATTTGTAGGCGGTTGTTGAACCTCCCGCTTTCCAGCCTGAACTTTATCTTGCATTCTGAACTTAATTTAGAATATGCCTCAGATGCTATTAAGCTGACTCCCCGCCTGCTTTGGGTGAGTGTGTGCAGTAATAGCACAGTTTTAATAGAGCTGTCATATCTGACTGCCTCAGCCTGGAAAAGGGTCCTTCTTTTCCTTGCTTGAATTATGTCGGCAAGTCCTTTGCTGACATCGGTTTCCCCAGAATGTTTACCGCACCTGGCACCATTAATAAACTTGATAGGAGGCTGGTTAAGTCCCATCATGCAGAGTTCACCTTCACCCAAATAGCTCAGGAAGTTTTTAGTAAACATGCTGTTTGTAATTATTTTATTATTTCTGTGACTGGAGACCAAGCACCATACCTCACTTTGGAGCTTACACGTTGGGAGAGGTCTCTTCTTTTCAGATTTATGTCAGGGACCATGTGGTGCCTAATGTGCTTTTCCGAGGAGGTGATGATGTGGTGGTAGTTTCTTACCTCCTTGTCCCTGTGATGGGACGGCAGAGCAATCTTTGCTGCATTTCATGCTTTTTTTGCAACTCTTATCGAAAATGTTTCCAACTTTACCTCAAACAAACTGTGAAGTTATTGGCTTTTAAGAAGTGCTGAGAGGTTCTAATTTATCTCCAGATGTTACATACCCCTGACATCTGTGGTACTGACTGTCATTGATAGGGTTCTGAGACTTTGTTGATGTATTTCTGGGGCTGATTGATACGCTTGTTAATATTAATTTTGTATCATGTTTTGCTATGTTGCTTTTATATCCTGTACTTTCATTTAAAGACCAAATAAAGATTTTGAAATTGATTGAAATAAATACCACCACCCATACCACTGATATAACCACAAATATCACTACCAAACATCAACATGTTCACCTCTCCTGCAAAGTTTTGGCGAAGACAGCGGGTCTGGCTTTAATGTGCTATGATTTGGAAATACATTTCCGCATACCTGTATTTGCATGCGTGTCTGTGTAAAGCCAGACCTCTTGCGTTTTTCAATGCTTGTTTTTTAGTTGCAATCAGGGTCACTCCCACTTTCTGCAGTACACACATAGAAGCTCAATTTTTAGGGGCATGTACTAGGTGAGGAAATAGGGAGATATTGTCTTTTGGAGAATTTTGGGAAATCATTTCACTTGAAATCTAGATCTTGATCAATGTTTATGAGAGAGGTTTCTGGGCCCTAAAACAGCGTTCTAAATGAAATGGTGATCTGCTAAGAAACTGGAGCTATCAACTCCTCCCACTGTGCACCATTGCCTGAAATCAGGACTTTTGGTCCAATATAACACTGAGATTTTGACCAAAGGGAAGGGTGGGTTCAATTGGTGAACAACCTTTACAACGCAACTTTTACCACGCAGTGCCTTTACGACGCAACTTTTACAACGCAAACTATTACAACGCATTGTGCTGGGGGGCGCTCTAGGATAGGGAATAGATTTAATTTACTATCCAACACCTTCCCTACTATCCACGGGGACTGGAGTTGGAATAGTAAATTAAATAATTCACTATCCAACACCCAAAAGCACTATGCGTTGTAATGGTATACGATGTAAAAACCGCGTTGTAAAGGCATGCGTGGTAAAAGCATGCATTGTAATGTCATACATCCGTTCAATTTGGTCGCAGTAGTCTATACAGCACTTATGACTAAAGGTGTCTCAGTGTTTGGCCGCTGACTATCACACAATGGCGTTCTTCACAGAGGAACAACAAGATGCTAGTATTTGCTTTCTGGACCAAATTCATTTGTTGTGGGTTTCATAAAGAGTAGCTCACATGGGCACATAGACAAGTTTGTCATAGCAGAATAAAATCCACTGGGAAACACAGGCATGGAATGTTATGAAAGTGTGTCATGGAAAGGGTGCCCTGAAGAGAAGAGCTCCACGTATTCCATGATCCATTGAGGTTTTACCTGTGGCTGCCTGCCCTGCTTGCAGACATCTCAACACACATAGAGCTATCTTTTAGCAGTAAAAGTAGGAGGAGAAAAGGAGAGTGGTGGGAAAATAGAGAATACTTACTACTAAGTGGAACGGAATCAGAGAAATTTAAGGTGGGGTACTTAGAGGGGCAACAAGGACATTCTGAGAATGATCTGAAGTGGCAAATCATCAGCGTCCTCAAGACCCCCCAAGGGCGGGAAACATGGAGCATCTACTCAATGAAGAGGAACTCAGATGGATTCTGAAATTTGACACAAGGAGAACTGTCTGGAAGCGACTTTTGATATAGACTTTGGGATGCACTACGACTCCAAAACCGAAACAAGAACACTGATGGTCTCCATGTTGGGACTGCCAAATTTTGCTTAACGTAAACTGCAAATTAATGTAAATAGATGTTGTCACTGGCAATGTCTTTCTGATGTGGTCTGTACTAGGCCTTTTTTATTCTAACACCTCCACTTGCCTTATCTGTCATTCAAACGTAAACCTCCATTTTTGGATTTTTCTATTTTTCATTCTTACACCTTTGACACCTAGGAATTCCTCTATAGTTTTTATAGTTTTTCCGATTTCAACTTTGTGATATTGGGGGTAGCATTTCTCTCCCTGAATTTGGTCTTTAACTCTTGACCACTCCCATTTGGCCACTCTGTTTAGGACCTTTATGTCCTATCTTTCTCTCCACTACCCTGTTATCCACACATCAGGATCCAGCCAACTTTTTTGTCACATTTCAACACTACTGGCTTCAATATGAAACCAATGAGTGGAGACTTTCTTTTTCCTTTTTTCATTTTCACACCTTTGTATCCCCTAGGAGTCCACAATAATTACTTTTCTGTTAGCAGTTCGGTGATATTGCAGTTGTAGTAGTTCTCACCCTACCTTTAGTCTGTAGCTCTCGACCACTCCAATATGGGTGCTCCATCCACTGCTATCCACATATCCTGGACACCAGCCATTTTTGCCTCTACTTTCATTTCCACACCACTGGCATAAATGTGGAGCCATTGAGTGGTCACTTTCCTTTCCACAAGCTGTTCACTTTACCGCCGAGATGCTGCTTAATTGCACATCATTTGATTTTCTTGTATTCCCTCCCCATTTGGGATTGCTTTTGCCTGGAGAGGCTCACATTACACACCAGGCAGTGGAGCATCATATTCCTTGGTGCTCGGGAACATCTCCATTTGAATCCCGGCATCCTCCTCCCGGAGTTTCGGACCATTATCCTCAGGTAATTACGGCTCTTTTGGTTTTCCCTATTTTTGTCGTGTAATAAATTTCCCTAGGATTCTCCTTAGTTCCCCTTCTTAATCACAGGTATCATGACCTAGGCACAGCTAATTTCTGCATTACCCTTTGTGGTAATCAGTGTTTATATTTATTTTTGATTCTGGTCATCTACTATGACTTTTTTCCCATGAGGTTCACATCTACCCCTTTTCTATTTCCTTTCAGTCTTTTGCGAGGTCTATTTTTACTGTGTGTACCTTTCTACATATGCTTTTCATACCTTATACAGCAGTTATTGCTTCCTTACTATCTCTACCTTTTCTTTATTACAACATGATTCTCTGACTTGGTTATATCTAGAGCCCTGATGATGATCCCATTATCTCCTTTGGATCGAAACGCCAACTGAAATCGTGGACCCTTATCTATATTGTTACTTAGCCAAGAACGGGCTGTGCTATTCTTATTTTTAGAAACACACTTTCATGTATGTGTATGTCACAGATGAAGAGCACTGAGCACGTTTTTTCAGTCAGACCCACTGTGCCGTTATACAATGCCTTTATAATGAAAGATTTTCTTGATTACACTTTTAAATAAATAACCAATTGGTTGGTAGCAGTGTTGCAATCATATGTCATTGTTTTGTATTACAGTGTTTATCCAACGTCCCTGACGACTCTCGTGTTCCCTTGTTCTGTAGAAACATTATTCAGGAGGTGAGCATCATAGGCAAAATCAGATTTTGCCAGTGTCTTCTCTTTCAATTCATACTTCATGAAAACACTGCGAATTTGGGATCCTCTTGTACAGGGCTTTAAGTGGGAAAAAAACCTGGGGGTGCTCTAAAAGGGGTGTGGCAAATTTCTTAAAGGGGTGTGGCCTATCCGAGTAGGGGCGTGGTCGAAATCAAGATAACTAGCATTGTGTGCTTAAGAAAATCATGAAGTCGCATCCAGCAAAGGATAATAAAATAGGCAAAAAAGTATATTTATTAGGTATAAGCCATAAAATACCAAACACTTTAAAAAAACATTTGCTATTGCCAAACTTAGAATTTCAAAACCATCTTCACTAAAGGATGTTTTGTTAAATTCTGAGTACAGGCAGAGGCGCCACTAGGGCTAAATTTCAGGGGGGGCTAAGAAAAAATTTCGGTGGGGGGCTGAATCTTTAAGCAATAGTCAGAGTGGAGCTGCAGGGGCTCCTAGAAGGGGTGAGACAACAACAATTCTTCATTAATATGCAAATGGTCTTTTAAAGACCTGTGAAGTGCTCGGGTGCGGCTGTGTGTGTGTGAAACATGTCACACAGCATTCCCCATGTTATCCTATGGGCAAGATAGCCTTTCAATAGTGAAAAACGAAATTGGCAGTATCTCACTATCAAGACATGTTACCCACACTAGTAACACCAAACAAAAACCGGGACGGCTGCTCACCTTACCTTTGACCTTTGAGGCCCGAAAATAGAGCCCCCTAGAACCCCCTTTCGAGGCCCTTAAAAAAAACTGAGGGGGCTCAGCCCCCCACAGACCACCCCCACTTAAAGCCCTGCTCTTGTAGCTGGTGTCATGGACAGACAAAGAGGCTCTCCTCATCCTAGAACTAGTACTTCTGGAGAAATACTGTGGAGAAATCTATTTGAATTTAGTTGGGACATGTAATAATACTTTTGTGTTAAAGAGTTGTGGAATTGCTTTATAAAATGTACTTGCAGTAAATTTTCGATTGAAACATTTAGACAACAAATAACACTAATGGGACGCAGGTAAACCCCATTGATTGATGGACGCTTGGTCTTGATGACTAGATTACTTCCATGGTGCAGACGTACGGACCCTAGGCGCATGCCTACAACTCCATAGGCTGTCACAGCACCCATTAAATCAATAATGCACCTGGAAAACTCCTCACACGTTGCACATGTAGACTGTATGCGCTTTGTCATAACCGCCCGAACAGGATTTATGGAGTGAGGCGCAGGTAGCCGCAGTCTGAGTCGGTCCTTCTGAGCTGAGGCTTTCCTATTTTCTGCCCACTGTTATATTATATCTTCCAGGAGACGGCCTGGGAACCTGGCCTCATGGCCACCCTCTGTAAGGGACACATCTGGAGGTATTTACTTCAGCATGGAGTCCTGCTTGTGAGCCACTGTGTGGCATACATAACAAGGCGGCTTGCCTCCAGGCTGGCCTAATTTCAGCCAGTTGAGCACAAGGTGTGAACTTTTCTCTCCTCTTGAGTTATAGGATTTGGCTAGAAACAAAATTGCAAGGTCAGTTTCGAACTGAGACTTCCGGGTCACCATATTGCACATGAGCACTGGCTTTGCATTCATTAACAGACGTGGTTCCTTATTTAGAGTTTGCCAGAGTGGGATATCTGAAAGAACTGGCGGCTGTCCCATCCACCATATTGAAAGAGCCATTGACATCAGTAGTGTGGGCGGTATAGCCGCCACTTGTTGGTGTTTATGTCCCACATCCATTGCACTCTAAATAAGACCCTTGATGTTGTAAAAGCATCCATTGGGGTTGAGACACAAAAATTGTGTTGTGACTGGGTGTGATGTACTCTACACATACTCCTGACAAAATGTTTTATTATTCTTCAGTGGCGTAATGAAATTTGAGGGGGCCCCCTTGCAAAATGCATGGAGGTACCTCCCACAATCTAGACCCAGTCAGGAGCTCTCAGACTAGAGGCCCGCCGCCCATGTACAGTGCCTGTATAGGGGGCCCAATGGAGTTCGACCTCCCCCCCCCCGCACCACATGGACTACGTGGACTATTGTTACGCTAATTTTACTCCTGGAATTCATTTGTAATCCAGGAGTATCACAAGAGTAAGTCAATGCAAATTCTTTACCCATCGAGCCCTTTGGTTTTTTAGGGACCCTCATTTTTAGAGGTAGAGCAACTTGGAAAACTGTTGCCCAGTTGAGATAAATAAGGGAGGCTGCTTTTCCTACACTCTGGGGGGGGGTGTTGCAAAAACATGAGCACTAGATTGATTAAACGGATAGTGCATAGCTCATTTAACACTTGCGCTGTCACAAATGTGAAAACGACCAAGGCGAATTACAAACGTAATGTGGCAAAGGATATTTTGTGGATGTGTAAAACAAATTTTACAAGACATGTAGGCCCAAACTGGGAACCCAAAGCAGCCCTGGCAATTTTGACGGACCAGCCCCCCTGCTGCTTTTGTTACTGGGGGCCGATATAACAGCACTGCTGAAAAACTGCCACCACCTACAACAAAAACAGCCCCCACCGCTGCAAATTCTACCCTTCCAGCCTCCCGGGAAAACGCCCGATGCCCGTTACGACCAGTCCGGCCCTGAAGACGTGTTAACGAATTTAAGCAGGAATTTGGATACAACAGATTAAAATGTTTGAGAGGATTTATGCAATCACTGTCCATTTCTGTCTGTAACTTCACTAGCCCGGATAGCCTTTCATGTTTTTTTAAGTAAGTGAACAAAATCTATACGGCTGAGTTTTATAAAACGTAATACCTGTTATCAGAACACAGATATGAAACAAAATGGAAATTTCACTCTATAAGTGCACATATTATTATCGCGCCTCGTGCACGATTGAACAAGGACTTGAGAGAATGAATCTGCGGCCAAACAACCGGCTTAAAGGCTCAGGAAAAGAAGGCAAATTTAATACTGAACACTGGCAGGAGTATACCGTTTCCGGTGGTGGCTGGGTACACCCTTTCACATAGGCCTGGCGCCCCCTATAGGCACCGAGACATCTCGAAACATTCCCATAGTATATTTCTTCAATTCACTAAAGTGCACCTCGATTAATTCCTTTATTCCTCAATAGTGCAGCAGGGGCAGAGACACAGATGTGTGAGGGGCTCGCGTCATCCTAATTAGGGACACTTTCGATTACAAAAGCAAAGTGTAGGGGCAGTTTCCTTCCTTGCCGGCTCAGGCAGGATGGCGCTGTTGCTCCGCCAGAAATGGATCATATCGAGAGATGTATTGGGGTGAAGCCAATAGTTACATCAAATATATCTCCTCCATCCCTATGTCTGGCTCTGGTTAATATAACCAGCATGTCAGGGTGTCTTGTTTAACTTTCACAGTTTAACTCTCCACTCCTTTCCTTTGCTCTGCCTCTAAAATACAAACTTTCTTAATGACTGAAACTGTTTGTAAATACAGACTCATAGTTGTGACTTTTAGGACAGTATTGCTTCTGAATTGTATATTTAGCAATATGTGAGTCCATGGAGGAATTGACTAAAAGTGGAAGAGGTGTGCCGCAGAGGCCAGGGTGCCTGACTCTGGACTACGGGGTTCATGGTTCGATCCAGGGCCGGACTGGGAGCCAAAACCGGCCCTGGCCAAGTGCTCGGCTGGCCCCCCTCCCCCCCTCCGGGGGTGCGACCGGGCCATTTTCCAGGGCCGCTTGTCGGCCGATTTTGTTACAGGGCCGATTTCCGGCTCTGAAACAAAAACGGCCCCCAGGGGCCCAAAACCAGCCCCCACCCTTGCGGCGCACTGGGGGATTGCCTGGTGCCCGCAGTGGCGAGTCCGGGCCTGGTTTGATCGCCGGCAGCAGGTTAGCCCAGCACCATGTGACTTTGAGCAATAGCCCGCTTAATCTTCCCGATGGTCCCCAGTGCCGGGACACCTCTTTCGAGGTAGCTGTGCGCTTTACAAATGCTGGTATTTAAATGGGACGAATTGACATATTCAGAAGCAGGAAGGGTACTCCTATGCAAGTCCCTACTTCTATGTACAGAATCGTTGAGTCTAGACTCTCTCGTGTGTATGTTTTTTTTTTTTTTATTTTTTTTTTTAATTATAAACTTTTATTGTCATTCATTCACAAATACACAGCAGTGTGCCTACAACCGTGTACGGCCAGCAGCGATACACATACATTGATACAGTGGGCCCTTCACAAGTTATAAGCATACAGTAAACGGATAGCCAGGGGTAGTCATCATAGATGTATTAGATGAGCGGTCTACTCACCACGGGGCTAGACGCTCGAGAATCTGCATCAGGGTGGTAACCGTCAGCATAATGAGACGTGGGATATTGGAACCAATGACCGGGTCAGTCCTGCAGTAGGCAATGAGGTACAGAAAACATCCAACATATGAGCCAGTAGAGTCCCTTACTGGGGGAGATATGGAGTTCACAGTGTACAGCGGAGCAGCCTGGGATCAAGGTAGGAGATCATTACAGTAGAGAAGACCCAGCATGCATGGACTCATATATCTGGCATATCTCCACACTTCTAGTGATAAAACAGCATTCTGGCCCTAAGCTTCGCATCGCAGATATCAGTAGTAGCATATATATGTATCCCTCCTCTCCCCCCACCCCAGTATTATACATGTCATGGAAGCTTAAACCGGTTGAGCTATTGAGGGCATATCTTCATTGGTAATGTCTGTCTCCCCTTGTGTTGCAGTGGCAAGAAGATAAGTCTGCAGAGGGCCCCAGATGTCAGTCGGCCTAGAGTTAAGGGGTAACATTTCTGAGAATATTCCGTACTGTTCCTGGCAATATAACATGTCATGCAACCAATCTTTGAATTTAGGAGCTCGTCCCCGACCCCATCTACATGCCAGATGTCTCCTTGCCAGTAACAGCGCCACATTAGTGAATTTCCTAACCTCTCGTGTAATCTTCGCAGTGTATCCCAGTAGGAATACCTGTGGGTCTAGGGTCAGTGTATTATCTGTCATGGTGGAGACACCTTCACAAACCTGCATCCAATACTCCTGTACTTGTGCACAACTCCACGCTAAGTGAAAAAAAATCCGCCCCCTCCTGACCACATCTCTCGCACCTATCCGAGTCTGCCAGGCCAAATCTAACCTTCCGAACAGGCGTATAGTACAACCTGTGGAGAAACTTATAATGTAGAACCTTAAAGCGACAACTGGACATCACCGTTCCTGATAAGTCACAGCAGTATTCCCATTGCTCATCTGTGATTTCTCTACCAATATCTGCTGACCATTTCGCCCTAGCCGCACTCTCCACAACAGGTAGGTGTTCTCGCATGGATCTATATATATTAGACACTAGATGCGTTCCATCAGCACTATTCAACACAATTGTAAGTGGGGCTACACTGGGGGGTTCACGAGGGTATTCTGGCAATAAGGCTCTTAGACCTTCTCGCAGTCGTAGGTAATAAAATAATTCCAGAGGGTTGTGTGTGTTGTCCCCAAAGAAGTCCTCTCGAGACCGGAGAGTGCCCTCCCGGAAAAGATCACCCCACGTTTGGATGTTCAGTCGACGACACAGTCTCTGAAAACCCACCTCCTGGAGGAGCGCCATTCGTGGATGATAAGTTAGCGGCATCCGAGCTGTATACAGTAACGGGGTCTGTAACTTTCTCCCTATCCTATGCCATGCATCCATCGTACAGGTCACTGTATTAAGATGCATATCCAGTTCCGATGTAGGGGCATGGACTATACCAACCAGTGGAATTGGGTGGGCTATCCAGTCTTCCGCCGCTACTTGCGGCATGAAGGCGGTCGGTTTCATCCAATAATATAGGTAGTGTGCCTGAGCACTCAGGTAATATACCTCAAAATCGGGTACGTCAAATCCTCCCGCTCGATAAGGCTGTGTCATGACTGCCCAACGAAGTCGTGCTTGCTTGCCCCCCCATACCAGACGTATAAGTTCAGAGCGCAGCGTTTTAAAGAAGAAGGCGCCTGGGTGGTAAGGGACATTAAGGAACAGATAGAGGAAACGTGGTAAGATCACCATTTTTATGAGGGAAATTCTCGCCGCCATCGACAAGGGCAGCTTAATCCATCGAGTCACTGAGTCTGTTAATTTAGTAATAGCCACTCCATAGTTTGATCGCAACGTCTCCTCCTTGTCTCTCGATATTTGTATCCCAAGGTATCGCAGTTCAGAGGTGCACCACTCAAGCGGGTATTCCAGAGGGAATTCCGACACAGCCGGCGTCAGAGGGAGGAGTTGGGATTTACCCCAGTTAATAGTAACGCCGGAGAGGCCTCCAAAGGCTACAAACTCCCGCAGTAATGCATTCAAATTAGAGCAGGGATCTTTAACGTATAGTGTGACATCGTCCGCATAAAATGAGATAGAGAGCTGACGCTGGAGGTAATTAAAAGCACCATTTTTATGAAGCTGCCGAATTCGACAGGCCAGTGGTTCTATTGCCACAGCAAATAGTAAAGGGGAGAGGGGACACCCCTGACGGGTGCCCCTCGTTATGGCAAAAGCGTCAGAGAGTCGGCCATTCACAAGCACTCTCGCCATTGGGGCCGTGTATAACAATCGTACCCAGTTTATAAACATCGGGGGGAACCCCATTTTCTGTAAGACCGTGAAGAGGAACCCCCACTCCACAGAATCGAAAGCTTTCGATGCGTCTAAAAAAACTGCAGCAAGGGGTATCTCAGGGTGAACTGTCTGAATCAGGGAGAAAACTGTACGGAGATTGTGCGATGTTGATCTTGTAGGGACAAATCCGGACTGGTCAGGCAGGATGAGTGTAGTCATAAGCAATGAGAGTCTCGTTGCGAGGACCTTTGCCAGAATTTTGGCATCGCAGTTCAACAGCGATAGTGGGCGATACGAGTCACAGTACTCAGCCTGTTTGCCCGGCTTGAGTAAAGACGTAATGATGACCTCTCGCATGGATCTTGGAAGCACGCCGACCTCCAAGGCATCCTCAAACACTTCTCGTAAAACTGGTGCCATGATATCTATATAGCACTTATAAAATTCTGCGGGAAGACCATCATGACCCGGCGCCTTCCCATTGCCCAGGGACATAATGGCATCCCGTACCTCGTCCAATTCAAGTGGCGCCCCCAGAAATTGTCTGTGTGTGTCACTTAACCAACAGAGTGCAACATCCCCTAGATAGCCATCCAGGTCAAAATCCCCAGTCACCCGTGACGTATATAGTTGTTCATAGTGTGTTTGGAGCGTGTTCAGGATCCCAACAGAATCCCTGCATGTTGCCCCCTCCGCTGTGGTCAGTTCCAAAATAGTGTTTGAGCCCCGCGCCACCCGTACTGCCATGGCAAGAGCTCTGCCCGGCCTTCCTCCCTCATTGTAAGCGCGGGCCCGCCAGTACTTCCCCTTGAATCGCACTTCCCTTTGTGCCTCCGCCTCGTACTCTGACAATTTGGCCCTGAATTCCCGTTGGACTTCCCCAGAAGCTCCCTGTACCATGCGAGTCTCTAGCTCCATTAGGGCCTCCTCCAGCTTACCGAGTGTGCGTTGTATGTCTCTCAACACACCAGAGCTCTTAGCAATGCACAACCCCCTCACCGTAACTTTGAAAGCCTCCCAGACTGTCTCTACACTATCCACAGTGTCTTTGTTCCGGGGAAAGAACTCTTCTATATCAGTCCTAGGTTCTTCGCGGAAGACAGTATCTATCAGAACGTTGGGTTGCAAACGCCAAGGCGGGCGTGGTTTATTAAATCCAGGTATATCTAGAGTCATAAAAACAGGGCAGTGGTCAGAATGTGTTCTGGGCAAATGTTGAGAATGCAAAACATGTGGCGCCAGACTCATGGAGACAAAGATATAATCAATTCTGGCCCATGTTCCAGTATATGATGTGAAGTGTGTGCCCTCTAATAGATCAGGATGTAAGTGCCTCCAACTATCGATCAATCCCCCCTCGTCAACTATCCCACAAAGGGAAGCCCTCGCCTTGGTATGGTATGTTGGGCAACCGTCAGCTCTATCTAATCTCGGGTGTAAGGCAACATTAAAGTCTCCACCCCATATCAAGTACCTGGAGCCTACATCCAGTATACGTCCCCAGAGCATGGTGAAAAAGTGAGGATCGTCGATGTTAGGGGCGTAACAATTGGCAATAGTTATCGTCTCCCAACCCAACCTCCCCCACACAATCACATACCTTCCTTCCTTATCAATAAGCTGACCCTGTAATGTGAACGGGAGGGCTCGGTGTATAAGAATAGCAGTACCCCTGGCGTACGAGGAATAGTTTGAGAAAACCCTCACTCCTGCCCATCTCGCTCCAAACGTGGAATCAGTTAGCGGGGGGTTGTGAGTTTCTTGCAGCATAACCACCTGAATCTTATGCCTATCCCAATATGCCAATCAATCAATGGGGAGGGACTAGGGATTTGAAGGTCTGTTTCATTCCCCAGGGTAAGTACGAGGTTTATCAAAGAGGAAACAGACACTTGTAACACTAGGCCATTGGTCATATAAATTTAGAGTAACCTCAAAAACCCTATGCAAATGTGGTTATTGCGGTATATATGGTTCGTCCGCCCCGCATATGGGTTGTTGGCCGTTATCATTGGTTACTCCAAGTTAGTGATGTTGCCAGCCTCAACCGGAGGCACCTCTGGCTTATAGTGCAGTGTCCAGAGAAGAAGAAAAAGTGGTGTGTCAAAATAGAATTTCGAAAAAAGGAAAAAAGGTTTAAAAGCTGAAAAATCACCCTGAATAGTTTTATTTAATGGTGTGATTTCCAGGTTATTAAAAAGATCTGTTACTACTAGGTTGCTCGAGTAACTAGATCATAGTAGTTGAAAAACACTTATTGCACAAACGTCGACATGTTTCTGCTCTGTCGGCCCACAGGGGTCTATAGAGCATTCGTCAGGACTCACAGTTAAACAGACAAACAATATTCGGATTACTCACACCTTTTGTGTTGTGTTACGTTAATAACCTGTATACTTTGCAGGGTATTGACTCCTCCGGTTTCTGAAAAGAAATAGGGAGAGAAACATCGAGAGAGACACACTGATTGCAAAACATCCTAATTTAGGCTAGTGCAAAGGGTAGAATAACATTATTATTCATTCATTCCTGAAAATTCATCTCTAAAGTGGGGAGGGTTTGGTAACCGGGTAGAGCTTTTCGCGCTATAGACAGGATAATGAAATTATGTAAAAAGCACATTCTGCAAGGGTGAGTTTTATCTAGTACGCGCTGGCTTATTATTTAGCAAGCATAACGGGTAGGTTATTTTAAAGAAATGCAGCGCATAGAGCTCGTGGAAAAGGAACTCGTGGAAAGGAACCTATTAAGCAAGATGGGCGAGTTATTAAACGCAGCGCATTCTCGTACCTTGTAAACGGAGAGTACTCGCTTGCGTCGGGGGGCCCTCAGGACTCAGAGCTGTGTTTAAAATATATCGTGTTACTAAATATTCCGTATGGTCACCTTACCGAGATTCAGTGGAAAATGCTGCGTGGCTCCGCCATTACCCGCGTGTGCTTGCAATCACGTCTAGTGCTGACTCTGCCCCCGGAAGTTCGTGAATCCGGCTGGGCAGGCGTTTTTAAAGAGGCAGGCACTCTAGGCTCACGTGTTTGCGGACGTATCTGGATAATATGTTTTTTTAAACAAAACTTTATTACTTGCATCAAGGAGAAATGGAATTTTGGCGAGTATTGTTTATTTTCTGAACTAGGCAGTCTCTTGTATTCTATAGATGGTACGTCATTTAGAAAATTGGTGCCACGGAATGGAATCATTAAGGTCGTTTTCGTAAGTTCTAAGACGTTCCACCCACCTCTGTTCTTTCTCAAATAATGTTCTTTCACATCTTTGGGATTTATCGGTTAGCATTTCGATTACTGACCAGTGGATGTCATCGCAGGAATGACCTGCTTGCACGAAGTGGGTACAAAGTTTGGTGGTATTCTTTTTTAATCTTATATTACTGCGATGTTCGCCAATCCTTGTTTTTATTTTTCGACATGTCATCCCGATGTAACGCTTGCCGCAAGGGCAGGTCACTATATAGATGACATGAGTCGAATTACAATTAGTGTGTTGGCATTGCTGCCAGAGGAGGGTGTCAGAAAGCTGTAATGTTTTTGTAGCAGTTGTAGTTTTACATGCTACGCATGACCCACACGGATAGTGTCCAGTTACAGGTGACATAGTTATATCCCTGGGCAGAATTGCTTTCAATTTCTTTGGCGGCGGTCGAGTATGTACCAAGACATCCTTGATGTTCTTTGATCTCCTATTGGCAAACCTTGGTCTGGGCCAATCAAAATGTCCGGTGTGAAGGATATGCCAGTTCTTGTTTACTAATTTCTTTACTGCGTAAGACGCCTGGCTGAATGTTGTCACACAGGTAGTTAGATCAGGTATTATTTCTTTCTGAAATGTTTGCAGGAGGCATTCTCTCGGTTGATTGGTAGCTCTTTTTTTGCAGAGTTTGATGGTTTTCTCTGTATAGTCTCTCTGTCTCAGTCTGTCACATAATTCATTGGCTTGCAATCTATAATCTGAGTTGTTACTGCAGTTCCTCTTTAAACGCAGAAACTGGCTGTAGGGAAGATTGTCCCTCAATGGTTTGGGGTGAAAACTTCTATAGGACAAAATGCTGTTTTTGGCCGTGGGTTTCCTGAACGTTTTCGTGTGTAACTCATTATCCTTTACGAATATGGTTATATCAAGGAAATCAAGGTTGCAGCTGGTGGCTGTATGTGTGAATTTTAACCATGGGTCAAGGTTATTGAGCCAGTTCATAAAAGACTGTAGGTCCAATTTTTTGTCCCAAATCAAGATGATATCATCAATGTATCTCTTCCAGTATAGAATACTGGAAGAGAAGGTGTTGTTCACATTGATTATGTTGAGTTCTTCAAAGTGACTGACATAGAGCCCCGCCACCGAGGGAGCGAAGGCGCTCCCCATGGATGTTCCATGGATTTGAAGGTACATATCATCTCCAAAGGCAAAGAAGTTCTCCTTCAGTGCTAACTTGCAGCACTCTAGGATGAAATGTCTTGGTGTTTTAAATTCCCAATCTTTCGAAAATAAAACGTCTTCCAAAACTTGCATAGTATCGTTTTGAGGCAGACTAGTGAAAAGGGCTTCAACATCCAGGCCCACAAGTAGCATTGTTTGAGGATTGAAAGGTTTTTTGTCTATTTGTACCAAGAGATCTCGTGTGTCCTTTAAATATGCCGGTGTTTGTTGGACAAGAGGCTTTAGGAATTCATCGGCAAATTTGGAGAGTGGTTCTAATATTGAACCAATGCCCGAAACTATCGGACGACCTGGTGGTGGGCTTCTGTTTTTATGAGTTTTTGGCAGAGAATAAAAGTAGGGAGTAATAGGTTCCTTTGCCATCAGAAAATCTGCCTCCTTCGGTGTAATCCAGCCTTTGGTCTCTGCTTCATTAACCATAATCGAAATGGTATTCCTGAGTCTTTCAGTGGGGTCTGAGTCAATCTTTAGATAAAACCTTGTATCAGATAGCAGAGCTAAGCACTGTGAGTCATATCCTTCTTTGCTTAAGATAACAGTTCCACCCCCCTTGTCCGCTGGCTTGATCACTATTTTATCATTGGTTTTTAATGCTTCCAGGGCCAAGCGTTCGTTTTTGCTCAGGTTTTGGTAGGGTTTTCTATGTTGCAATTTGTCTACTCCATTCAGAAGTGCCTGCTCGAACGTCTGTAATTCTGGGTGTACGGTTGAGGCTGGTGGATTAAAGGTGGATTTGTTCCTCAAAGTAGTATCACCCTGTTCTGTCATCCCAGTGTTGGTATTCTGATTGGAGAAGAAGGCCTTCAATTTCAATGTCCTACAGAATTCGGCTAATTCACTCTTCAATTTGAAAGTGTCAAGCCTGGGGGTAGGAACAAATCCCAGTCCCTTGTTAAGGATTTCGATCTGTTCTTGTGGTAATTCGATACCTGAGAGATTGACTACAAGGGATTGGTTTTGCTGGTGGAGGGGTGCGATGCTGCCATGCTGCGTGTCTGAACATTCCTCTGCTGGTCTTGCCATCTGAGGGATTTTTTCTTTCCTCTTGGCTGGTTTTGGCCTCTCGATAAAAAATGAGGTTCTTTTTGGGTGGTGTGCATATCATGCCCCATTTGCTGATCTCCCAAGTTTGGCATTTGTTGCATGCCAGGATTATATGGATCCATCCAACCTCCATATGGTGGAACGAAAGGCTGGTAATATGGCATGTTGTACCCGTGAAAAAATGGTCTCTGCCATCTATTTCCTCTCCTCGGGCGGTTTTGTCTGTAATTACTCCTGCCTCTCTTGGGGAAATATCCATCCGTACTGTTGAAGGAATTGTTTGAGGAATTATTAGATTCGTTGTCAGATCCTGTATCCTGAGGGGAATATTCCTCCACAGTATATGGGTGCATCTTTTCTTGGTTGAATTTCTTTAGATCTTTTCCAAGTTTGTTTAACTTGCTTTGTGTGAGAAATTCCCGGGTTTCCTCCAATTCCTTGTTGATTTCATCCAGCCTTTGTTTATACACTGCGGGATTGATGCCTTTCTTCAGCTCCTTTTCGCAATCCTCGATCTCTTTTAGGAGCCTATCTGATAATCTTTTTGCAGTTTTGACAATTAGTACTAGGTAGTCGAGAGTACACTTCCACGATATTGAGGACCAATCCCGTCGGAAGGCTAGGTCACTCAAGAAGATACGTGGGGCATTATTAATCCAAAGGCCTCTTGGGGCTGCTTTCACTCTCAAATATTCTGTCATGATGATTCCATGTATAGAGGTTCTCATCTGTTCTCTTTTTTTCTCCGTCAATTTGTCCCAATCATCTGCCTGTGCTAATGCTTCCGTAAGTTCAGTGTTCTGTAGGAGTGATTGTCCTGCCAGAATTTCATCTATGTCATTCGCGACAAAGCTCAAACCAAGATTACCCTCCATTTAGAGTTTCTGGGTAATATATATATACACCAAATGCGTATATAATATTTAGTCCCGCTGCTGCACGCAGCTTAAATACCAATCAATCAATGGGGAGGGACTAGGGATTTGAAGGTCTGTTTCATTCCCCAGGGTAAGTACGAGGTTTATCAAAGAGGAAACAGACACTTGTAACACTAGGCCATTGGTCATATAAATTTAGAGTAACCTCAAAAACCCTATGCAAATGTGGTTATTGCGGTATATATGGTTCGTCCGCCCCGCATATGGGTTGTTGGCCGTTATCATTGGTTACTCCAAGTTAGTGATGTTGCCAGCCTCAACCGGAGGCACCTCTGGCTTATAGTGCAGTGTCCAGAGAAGAAGAAAAAGTGGTGTGTCAAAATAGAATTTCGAAAAAAGGAAAAAAGGTTTAAAAGCTGAAAAATCACCCTGAATAGTTTTATTTAATGGTGTGATTTCCAGGTTATTAAAAAGATCTGTTACTACTAGGTTGATCGAGTAACTAGATCATAGTAGTTGAAAAACACTTATTGCACAAACGTCGACATGTTTCTGCTCTGTCGGCCCACAGGGGTCTATAGAGCATTCGTCAGGACTCACAGTTAAACAGACAAACAATATTCGGATTACTCACACCTTTTGTGTTGTGTTACGTTAATAACCTGTATACTTTGCAGGGTATTGACTCCTCCGGTTTCTGAAAAGAAATAGGGAGAGAAACATCGAGAGAGACACACTGATTGCAAAACATCCTAATTTAGGCTAGTGCAAAGGGTAGAATAACATTATTATTCATTCATTCCTGAAAATTCATCTCTAAAGTGGGGAGGGTTTGGTAACCGGGTAGAGCTTTTCGCGCTATAGACAGGATAATGAAATTATGTAAAAAGCACATTCTGCAAGGGTGAGTTTTATCTAGTACGCGCTGGCTTATTATTTAGCAAGCATAACGGGTAGGTTATTTTAAAGAAATGCAGCGCATAGAGCTCGTGGAAAAGGAACTCGTGGAAAGGAACCTATTAAGCAAGATGGGCGAGTTATTAAACGCAGCGCATTCTCGTACCTTGTAAACGGAGAGTACTCGCTTGCGTCGGGGGGCCCTCAGGACTCAGAGCTGTGTTTAAAATATATCGTGTTACTAAATATTCCGTATGGTCACCTTACCGAGATTCAGTGGAAAATGCTGCGTGGCTCCGCCATTACCCGCGTGTGCTTGCAATCACGTCTAGTGCTGACTCTGCCCCCGGAAGTTCGTGAATCCGGCTGGGCAGGCGTTTTTAAAGAGGCAGGCACTCTAGGCTCACGTGTTTGCGGACGTATCTGGATAATATGTTTTTTTAAACAAAACTTTATTACTTGCATCAAGGAGAAATGGAATTTTGGCGAGTATTGTTTATTTTCTGAACTAGGCAGTCTCTTGTATTCTATAGATGGTACGTCATTTAGAAAATTGGTGCCACGGAATGGAATCATTAAGGTCGTTTTCGTAAGTTCTAAGACGTTCCACCCACCTCTGTTCTTTCTCAAATAATGTTCTTTCACATCTTTGGGATTTATCGGTTAGCATTTCGATTACTGACCAGTGGATGTCATCGCAGGAATGACCTGCTTGCACGAAGTGGGTACAAAGTTTGGTGGTATTCTTTTTTAATCTTATATTACTGCGATGTTCGCCAATCCTTGTTTTTATTTTTCGACATGTCATCCCGATGTAACGCTTGCCGCAAGGGCAGGTCACTATATAGATGACATGAGTCGAATTACAATTAGTGTGTTGGCGTTGCTGCCAGAGGAGGGTGTCAGAAAGCTGTAATGTTTTTGTAGCAGTTGTAGTTTTACATGCTACGCATGACCCACACGGATAGTGTCCAGTTACAGGTGACATAGTTATATCCCTGGGCAGAATTGCTTTCAATTTCTTTGGCGGCGGTCGAGTATGTACCAAGACATCCTTGATGTTCTTTGATCTCCTATTGGCAAACCTTGGTCTGGGCCAATCAAAATGTCCGGTGTGAAGGATATGCCAGTTCTTGTTTACTAATTTCTTTACTGCGTAAGACGCCTGGCTGAATGTTGTCACACAGGTAGTTAGATCAGGTATTATTTCTTTCTGAAATGTTTGCAGGAGGCATTCTCTCGGTTGATTGGTAGCTCTTTTTTTGCAGAGTTTGATGGTTTTCTCTGTATAGTCTCTCTGTCTCAGTCTGTCACATAATTCATTGGCTTGCAATCTATAATCTGAGTTGTTACTGCAGTTCCTCTTTAAACGCAGAAACTGGCTGTAGGGAAGATTGTCCCTCAATGGTTTGGGGTGAAAACTTCTATAGGACAAAATGCTGTTTTTGGCCGTGGGTTTCCTGAACGTTTTCGTGTGTAACTCATTATCCTTTACGAATATGGTTATATCAAGGAAATCAAGGTTGCAGCTGGTGGCTGTATGTGTGAATTTTAACCATGGGTCAAGGTTATTGAGCCAGTTCATAAAAGACTGTAGGTCCAATTTTTTGTCCCAAATCAAGATGATATCATCAATGTATCTCTTCCAGTATAGAATACTGGAAGAGAAGGTGTTGTTCACATTGATTATGTTGAGTTCTTCAAAGTGACTGACATAGAGCCCCGCCACCGAGGGAGCGAAGGCGCTCCCCATGGATGTTCCATGGATTTGAAGGTACATATCATCTCCAAAGGCAAAGAAGTTCTCCTTCAGTGCTAACTTGCAGCACTCTAGGATGAAATGTCTTGGTGTTTTAAATTCCCAATCTTTCGAAAATAAAACGTCTTCCAAAACTTGCATAGTATCGTTTTGAGGCAGACTAGTGAAAAGGGCTTCAACATCCAGGCCCACAAGTAGCATTGTTTGAGGATTGAAAGGTTTTTTGTCTATTTGTACCAAGAGATCTCGTGTGTCCTTTAAATATGCCGGTGTTTGTTGGACAAGAGGCTTTAGGAATTCATCGGCAAATTTGGAGAGTGGTTCTAATATTGAACCAATGCCCGAAACTATCGGACGACCTGGTGGTGGGCTTCTGTTTTTATGAGTTTTTGGCAGAGAATAAAAGTAGGGAGTAATAGGTTCCTTTGCCATCAGAAAATCTGCCTCCTTCGGTGTAATCCAGCCTTTGGTCTCTGCTTCATTAACCATAATCAAAATGGTATTCCTGAGTCTTTCAGTGGGGTCTGAGTCAATCTTTAGATAAAACCTTGTATCAGATAGCAGAGCTAAGCACTGTGAGTCATATCCTTCTTTGCTTAAGATAACAGTTCCACCCCCCTTGTCCGCTGGCTTGATCACTATTTTATCATTGGTTTTTAATGCTTCCAGGGCCAAGCGTTCGTTTTTGCTCAGGTTTTGGTAGGGTTTTCTATGTTGCAATTTGTCTACTCCATTCAGAAGTGCCTGCTCGAACGTCTGTAATTCTGGGTGTACGGTTGAGGCTGGTGGATTAAAGGTGGATTTGTTCCTCAAAGTAGTATCACCCTGTTCTGTCATCCCAGTGTTGGTATTCTGATTGGAGAAGAAGGCCTTCAATTTCAATGTCCTACAGAATTCGGCTAATTCACTCTTCAATTTGAAAGTGTCAAGCCTGGGGGTAGGAACAAATCCCAGTCCCTTGTTAAGGATTTCGATCTGTTCTTGTGGTAATTCGATACCTGAGAGATTGACTACAAGGGATTGGTTTTGCTGGTGGAGGGGTGCGATGCTGCCATGCTGCGTGTCTGAACATTCCTCTGCTGGTCTTGCCATCTGAGGGATTTTTTCTTTCCTCTTGGCTGGTTTTGGCCTCTCGATAAAAAATGAGGTTCTTTTTGGGTGGTGTGCATATCATGCCCCATTTGCTGATCTCCCAAGTTTGGCATTTGTTGCATGCCAGGATTATATGGATCCATCCAACCTCCATATGGTGGAACGAAAGGCTGGTAATATGGCATGTTGTACCCGTGAAAAAATGGTCTCTGCCATCTATTTCCTCTCCTCGGGCGGTTTTGTCTGTAATTACTCCTGCCTCTCTTGGTTAAAATTCACACATACAGCCACCAGCTGCAACCTTGATTTCCTTAATATAACCATATTCGTAAAGGATAATGAGTTACACACGAAAACGTTCAGGAAACCCACGGCCAAAAACAGCATTTTGTCCTATAGAAGTTTTCACCCCAAACCATTGAGGGACAATCTTCCCTACAGCCAGTTTCTGCGTTTAAAGAGGAACTGCAGTAACAACTCAGATTATAGATTGCAAGCCAATGAATTATGTGACAGACTGAGACAGAGAGACTATACAGAGAAAACCATCAAACTCTGCAAAAAAAGAGCTACCAATCAACCGAGAGAATGCCTCCTGCAAACATTTCAGAAAGAAATAATACCTGATCTAACTACCTGTGTGACAACATTCAGCCAGGCGTCTTACGCAGTAAAGAAATTAGTAAACAAGAACTGGCATATCCTTCACACCGGACATTTTGATTGGCCCAGACCAAGGTTTGCCAATAGGAGATCAAAGAACATCAAGGATGTCTTGGTACATACTCGACCGCCGCCAAAGAAATTGAAAGCAATTCTGCCCAGGGATATAACTATGTCACCTGTAACTGGACACTATCCGTGTGGGTCATGCGTAGCATGTAAAACTACAACTGCTACAAAAACATTACAGCTTTCTGACACCCTCCTCTGGCAGCAACGCCAACACACTAATTGTAATTCGACTCATGTCATCTATATAGTGACCTGCCCTTGCGGCAAGCGTTACATCGGGATGACATGTCGAAAAATAAAAACAAGGATTGGCGAACATCGCAGTAATATAAGATTAAAAAAGAATACCACCAAACTTTGTACCCACTTCGTGCAAGCAGGTCATTCCTGCGATGACATCCACTGGTCAGTAATCGAAATGCTAACCGATAAATCCCAAAGATGTGAAAGAACATTATTTGAGAAAGAACAGAGGTGGGTGGAACGTCTTAGAACTTACGAAAACGACCTTAATGATTCCATTCCGTGGCACCAATTTTCTAAATGACGTACCATCTATAGAATACAAGAGACTGCCTAGTTCAGAAAATAAACAATACTCGCCAAAATTCCATTTCTCCTTGATGCAAGTAATAAAGTTTTGTTTAAAAAAACATATTATCCAGATACGTCCGCAAACACGTGAGCCTAGAGTGCCTGCCTCTTTAAAAACGCCTGCCCAGCCGGATTCACGAACTTCCGGGGGCAGAGTCAGCACTAGACGTGATTGCAAGCACACGCGGGTAATGGCGGAGCCACGCAGCATTTTCCACTGAATCTCGGTAAGGTGACCATACGGAATATTTAGTAACACGATATATTTTAAACACAGCTCTGAGTCCTGAGGGCCCCCCGACGCAAGCGAGTACTCTCCGTTTACAAGGTACGAGAATGCGCTGCGTTTAATAACTCGCCCATCTTGCTTAATAGGTTCCTTTCCACGAGTTCCTTTTCCACGAGCTCTATGCGCTGCATTTCTTTAAAATAACCTACCCGTTATGCTTGCTAAATAATAAGCCAGCGCGTACTAGATAAAACTCACCCTTGCAGAATGTGCTTTTTACATAATTTCATTATCCTGTCTATAGCGCGAAAAGCTCTACCCGGTTACCAAACCCTCCCCACTTTAGAGATGAATTTTCAGGAATGAATGAATAATAATGTTATTCTACCCTTTCCACTAGCCTAAATTAGGATGTTTTGCAATCAGTGTGTCTCTCTCGATGTTTCTCTCCCTATTTCTTTTCAGAAACCGGAGGAGTCAATACCCTGCAAAGTATACAGGTTATTAACGTAACACAACACAAAAGGTGTGAGTAATCCGAATATTGTTTGTCTGTTTAACTGTGAGTCCTGACGAATGCTCTATAGACCCCTGTGGGCCGACAGAGCAGAAACATGTCGACGTTTGTGCAATAAGTGTTTTTCAACTACTATGATCTAGTTACTCGATCAACCTAGTAGTAACAGATCTTTTTAATAACCTGGAAATCACACCATTAAATAAAACTATTCAGGGTGATTTTTCAGCTTTTAAACCTTTTTTCCTTTTTTCGAAATTCTATTTTGACACACCACTTTTTCTTCTTCTCTGGACACTGCACTATAAGCCAGAGGTGCCTCCGGTTGAGGCTGGCAACATCACTAACTTGGAGTAACCAATGATAACGGCCAACAACCCATATGCGGGGCGGACGAACCATATATACCGCAATAACCACATTTGCATAGGGTTTTTGAGGTTACTCTAAATTTATATGACCAATGGCCTAGTGTTACAAGTGTCTGTTTCCTCTTTGATAAACCTCGTACTATCCCAATATGCCAGCAGTTGTCTACGTTTTCGTGCATCTTTCAATCCCCGCACATTCCATGATATGAAATTACATTGATTAACAGTCCCCGCACCCGTATTGATCTGTTTCAGTTTGCAGCTGTAATGTACAATGCATCACCCACTTCGGCAGTGTATCACAATCATCAATCCCTTTCTCATCACTCCACTGTACCGCTGTGCCAGGCCGCTTATGTAGTTGACACTCAATCAAGTCATTTAACTCCCCCGCTTTCCCACATTCCCCACCCACCACCCACAGAGGCATCCCCAACTCGCCAGTGTCTTCATCCGCCCTCCCCCACCCCGAGTCTCTCAACAACCAAGGGTAAAACCACACCCAACAACAACAATAACCATATGGGTAATACCCGCTAGGTAGCATTCCAGGTGGCAACACATCACCCCCTCGTCTCCTCCAGTGCCCAGAGGCGGATCTCACCCAGCTAGAGGGAGAGAGGGGGGTTCCCGGCGACGAGGATCAAAATCAGCTTGTCTCGGGCCATATCTCACACTCCCCATAAAGTTAGTGAGGAAGAAAAGTCAATGATCACAGCCATCGCCTTTAAGCAGTCTACTTCTCAGCGTACACAGATAGGAGCCAGATTGATGCCTAGAGTGCAAGAACCAGAAGCTCACTGTTCCTCATCCTCCATCTGGCCATTCCCACGATCAGGCTCATCCATCTCATCTCTATTCTGGCGCGTTGTACGCTTAAAATGTTTGATAAACTCATCAACTTGCTGCGGTTTCGTAAAGAACTTTTGGCGCCCCTGATAAGTGACCCGCAGTCTAGCCGGATAGAGCAATGCGTAGTCCACTGGAAGAGCACGCAGCTTCGCCTTAACATCCAAGAACTTGCGCCGCTCCTCCTGAACCATGGGCGTAAAATCAGGATATATTGTAAAATTGTTACCATCATAGCTGAGCGAATTGGAGGTTCGGGCCGCTCGTAATGCAGTGTCTCTATCCCTATAGTTCAGCAGGCGAGCTATGATAGGTCTTGGTTTCATGCCTGACTTGGGTGCCGGCCCCAGGGATCTGTGTGCCCTCTCCACTATAAACTGGGGGGAGAATGCTTCTGAGCCCACCGCAGCCAACAGGAGTTTTTCTACATAGTCCTCCATTTTACCCACATTGGTGGATTCCGGAATCCCTACTATGCGTATGTTATTACGTCGGCTTCGCGCCTCCAAATCTTCTCTCGTGTGTATGTTGATTAGTTTGTAGCGAATTAGCGAGTTTGAAACAAAACGTTTTTTTTTTAATTTGTGGGAAAACTAGTTGCCCTTATTTTTCAAGAAACTGCTGTTGGGCAGGGTTGGAGAGTCATTCCTCAGCCTGTAGATTGTGGTGTCCTAATGACTTTTGATAGAAAGCGCCCTCCAGGTCAAAATAGCACTTCTAATCTGGGGATAGAAAAGGGTCCTCAGTTTTGCCCCTGAGGAACCCAGCCTGTTTGAATGGAGCTGAGATCTGACTGACCTCTGAAGTGGTGACATCATTCTCAGTTTGTTTCTGAGGAAAAGAACACCCGGAACATGACAGATCTGAGTGATGATTTGCCTCCTAAGCCAGTGCTTAATTTGAGCCGGTGGTCATTGAAGCTCAGCCCCAACACTTAATCGTCAACGCCGGCACTTGTGACAGTCTGCAACAAGGTGGCGCGGCCTGGCTCATTTAGAAATGACCACAACAACAGCTAAATATTAACTCAATATACATAAAAAATTACTATTACCTGCCGAATAAGCCATTCTTATAGCTTTGGGGATCTGAAATAGTCCAAACTGTCACACTTGTAGGAGTGCGATGGTTAGGAGTTGTGATGTTACTATAATGGGCAGCATGGCAGGGGCAATATGTCGTGAAGAGAGCCCTGGCATTTTTTTTTACAAATTAAGCACTGTCCTAAGCCTGAAGAAGCCAGGAAGTGGTTCTGTATGGCTGTGCCATGTGAATGTGTGAATATCAACCCAGGCGGTCAGAGAACATAACTTGCCCACATAATAGTGATTGGACGCAAACAACCTACTTCTGTAGAACAGACAGTTTATTTTAATAAAGTAAAATACATAGGACGCCACAAGGCATTCATATAGAATGTAAGGCAGTTTTAATTAAGCTCAAGATCTAATACATAAAAAATGCAATAAAAAATTTACACAGGAAAAAATAAAACACAATAGTCACAATTTCATAAAAACAAGGACAAAAAAATATAATTCAGGGATTAATTAAAAAATGTGTTGTCGACGCGCGTTTCGGCGACCAGCGCCTTCTTCAAGACAAACAGATTTCCAATTTCCTAAATATAAAAACAGAATTACTTATATGGCAATACATTCATTTAAAGCGAGAGTTGAAAAAAACAATTAATCACAAAACAATAATTGCTCATATTCATAAATCAAGTTGCGATCAGAATTAATCTTACATTTCAACATTTTGCTTAAACTGTTACATTCTTTAATCACGGAAGTAGGTATAGTTGTAATTATAAAGCTAACCCAATGCATAGACAAGTAGTCCCACCTAGGGGGGAATTATATAAGAAAGGGCTTAAGGATTTCAATGCTCATTTGACTTGATAGATGTAGAGATTGGTATCGGTAATTCACCAAACAGAATATTGTTGTCAGTACACTCACAAGTTTTGTTCAAGGGAAGGTGCATTAAGGTGATACAATGTATTTATATTGCCATATGTGGCTATTTATATGCACTCAAATTAGTCTTTATATTTTTCCATTATCCCAGAACAGAGTAAACAGGATGAGGATACCAATAGGAGCTAAATACAAAGTCTCTGTTTTAAGTTTATCGTGCCCACAGCTACGAGAGATTTCCTACCTCACAGCTTTATTTGCATCACAGTTGTCGCTGTCAATGATCGGTAATTGTTATAATTTGATAAAATATTATATTATAAGATTCCTCTTGTCTCCTTTTCAAGACGGATAACTATTAAAAAAGAAAAAGGGCGGGAAAAACCAAAGGCAGTATCAGACACAATTCGTGTAGAAAGGCAGATTTTTAGACCTAGTTACAATCAGTCGTTTCAGTAATGAAAGGAACATACCCTATGTATAAGGTTAAAATGCCTCGCCTCCACTTTCCTGAACCGGCCTTGATAAATTAGCTCTGGTTCGATTTTTCCGTTTCTGAAATGTACAACGAAGGAGAAAACGGAAATAAATTAAGGTTTCTACCTCCGGGTTGGGTCAAAAGTACCTATCTAACAATGTGCCGATCTGCTCGTAATAATGTTACCATTAACCTACCTGTTACTGTATGCGTATAATGTTGAGAGGTGGTTTCTTGTCAACTACTATGTTGCTGTATTTTAGAGATGGACGAGGCAATGCTGTAAAGTTTACAAAACGTAATGTGTCAGATTATTTCAATGGGGAATTGAGTTGGAGAAACAGATAAAGCACAGCCATGTAATGCGGTGCAACATACCTCTGACAGGGTACATATATTTCAAAATATATTTTTCTTTTCAGGCGAAAGTTTTCTATTCAATATTGGTTGCAGCTGGATAACGAGGATAAACGCTCCAATGCTGAAAAAATGTAAAACGAGCGTGTCAGATAATATAGCGCTAGGGTTTGAATGCGTACAATAGTCAGCGCGATTCACCAGTTAGAACATACCTGTTCTGGAGAAAATGGAGGGGCGTATGGAGGCTAGTTCATTCGGTAAGCGAATCCGGGTCACGGTCGACGGCGGGATAAACAGGAAACGGCACCGTGTGAATAAATCCGCCTTTAAATAGGTGTGTCTTAGTCACATGGTAGTTTTAAAGGGCCATAGGCATAGAGGAAAAAAGCGCTCATAGACTTAGAAAGAGCATCTCAACAGTTTGTTTGTGTAATGCTCGATTCAAGAGATAGAAAAAGCAAATAAAAAATAAGATAAATAAACAATGTTTTTGATTTTGCAAGGTATGTCGTTTAGTTAAACAATTTGAGGAATACTTATATCAAACGATTTGAGGCAAGAGGTAATTATTATCCATGGTGCTTTCATTTTCCATATCGGGTGCATATGACAGTTCCAATATCAACTATAGTTGAATACATCATCACACCCAGACATTTAAAGTCATATGGCCCAGTATATAGTGACTAAAGATTCTCAATGCTTCCATTTAGATAATAGCGTTTTCCCAAGGGATTTCGCTGTTCAGGCCCGAGCGAAAAGTATCCAAGGAAAATATCCAGAATACTTCCCGTTTTTTACGGATTCTATCTCCGCCTTTGGTGTCTGGTACATTAATTCTTTCTAGAATACGCCATTTAAAGTCATCCGGGCCATGACCAACCTCTAGAAAGTGTTTCACCATGGGTGCCAGCGTTTTACTGGTTCGGATAGCTGAGCGATGCTCAGTTAGGCGTACCTGGATGGAACGTGCAGTCTCTCCTACGTACCCCAAGGAACAGGGGCATTGAAGGAAGTAAATTACATTCGTGGTTTTACAGTTCCACATGTTGGTAGCTGTAGCTGTATAACCATTATGCACGAATGATTCCCCTTGTATAATGTTGGAGCATGATTTACAGTTAGAGCACTTAAATGTACCTTTTAAGGCCTGATTGGTATGTATAGATCTTTGAGCTAGGCATTCAGTATTAGGTTGGCCTTGAAATCTGGAACGTACTATATGGTCTTTTATGTTTCTATTTCGCTTGTGTGCGAACAAAGGCTTCTCCAGCTTTAGGTTTCCAGTGTTATTGCTATTTAAGATGTGCCATGAGGAATTAATTATCTGTTTTACTTTAGAGTCCAAAGTTGAGTGTCTTGTTATACAGACAAGTTGTTTTACATCTTTCTCAGGTTTGGTTTGTAGTAGATGGTCTCTATCGTAATAACGGGCCCTTTTATAGGATTCCCTGACAAGCCTGTGGGGATAACCCCTTTACAGGAACTTTTGTTTCATTTCCACAGACTGTCTGTCAAAGTCTTTAAGGTTGGTACAATTTCGTCTTACCCGTAAAAACTGGGAAAAGGGTATGCTCTGTCTTTGGCATCGCGGATTGAAACTTTGAAAATGCAAGAGGGTGTTCCTAGCTGTAGGCTTGACAAATAGGTCAACTTTTAATTTGTCATCATCAGCAAAGATCAAAATGTCCAAGAATTCGATATTGCTGGCACTGATATGGGAGGTGAACCTGAGATTAAGATCGCCAGCATTCAACCACGCCAGGAACTCCATAAGAGTCTCCCTCCCATCAGTCCAGACAAAAAAGATGTCATCAATATATCTGGACCAATGGGAGACAGACTCAAAAAAAGGCGCAATCTCGTTGTAGATGAATTTGGCCTCAAATGCGGCCATATAGATATTCGCAACCGAGGGAGCCACAGATGCTCCCATACTTACCCCTTTAATCTGGCGATAGAGGCCTGATCCAAATTCGAAGATGTTCTCAGTAAGAACAATCTTTAAACAATCTAGTAGAAAGGTTTTTGGACATGATATTTTGTAGAGATCGATAAACCAGTCTACAGTTTGCATAGCTTCAATCAGGGGAATGTTGCTGTACAAAGATTCGACATCGAGGGTGACGAGGAGATCTCGTGTCGAATTAAGAGCCATGTGGCCATATGATATTTAAATGACCAGGGGCCATATTATCAAGCAAGGGCAATGGTGTTAACCTGGGCTTCTATGGGAATTCACAAGGGCATATTATCAAGCCCATTATCACCGCTTTAGCGGCAGTTTCCTGCCGATAAAAGTGACGATAATGTATCACCCTTGCTTGATAATATGGCCCTAGGTACTGTCAGATACCAGATACCCGCACTTCTTGAAAGTGAGAGCACTGTCACTTCCCAACACTGGTGTAATACCCTTGATGGGGAGTGCCAGCACTTCTCAGTAGCAAACAGGCACTCTAGAATAGTAAGTGCCGACACTTCCAAATTCACAGTTCAATCACTGGTCATACCCATAAAAGTTTGCTAGTTGCTGACTTTGCAAGTCTGAGCAGCTCTGAGCTTCCTATTGAGGTAGGGAGTGAGCGAGGGGACACATTTGTAAAGCATATTTTGTCGAGTTAATCATCTCTTGAGCCCTCATTACGAATGGTATGTGACTTGAATGCTGCTAGCGATAGGAGTAACATGCAACATTGGGAATTACATGTTGTGAGGGGACACCGTGCTCTCCGCATTTTCCCTGTGCATTTTTCAGCAAATAAAACATGGTGAAATGTGGGAGTGGGGAAAATGGCCTGGATTATACGGAAAACATGCTGGAATTAGTGCAGGAATAACGTTATTCTTGTGAATCCCCATTTTAACCCACAGGAACTCCTAATCGAAAGGAATATCCACACCTTAGAATAATTACTCCATGAGATATTGGTAATTCCCAGGTGCGGTAAATCGACCTGATTACTGGGCGACTCGTAAAGAGAACCATGGAGCCGATCACCATAGGACCAACGATCATATGTGGTCTGAAAGAACGGATCCTTCTGCAGGCAACAACTACTCATATTAAACTTTGCTAAATATTGAATGAGAACTAACAGAAGTAATGGTCTGTTTTGGGCTGATATAATAGATTCTTGGACAGAGAATTTCCACAGAGCTCTCAAGACGTCTAGGTCCATGCGCTAGTGGCTCCTCCAGTCCTGTTTTTTCTTTGCATCCTGGGGCTACCAAGTCAGATAATGCAAAGTAAACCCTGGACTTGCTGATTTGCTCATTCTTGAATCTGGAACAATTGCTAGCTCAGCTACAGTCCTATCTGGCAATGCAGTGTCTTTGGCCACAAGAGGTCATCCTCAGAGGACTAGACGTGTCTGATGGACCATTATAATAATATATTTTTATCATGAAAACGAATACCACCCTTCTCACTTTACTAAATGTAAATGTGGGATACTTGTAAAGCGCACTGTTGCTCTACCCGAGTGTCCTGGCGCTGTAGACCGCTGGGGAACCCGTCCTGGTTTTCCCTGTGAGATGGTCCCTTTCTGGGTATCTCCAGGGTGAAACCAGGTATCCCCGGCGTCTGTGGGGGGCCATTGTAGAGATGAGGCAAGCTTAATGCCCAGAGTTACCGAGTGTGTTCCCTGGTTAGAGTAGGCACTGAGGCGAGAATTATCGAGTCCATTGACCCTGGTCCAAGACCCTGCCACGTCGGGAATTGAACCCTGGTCCCGGGCCGTTCTCTGCTTACAGGTCTGCCGCCTCTAACCAGTGAGCCACACCTCTCCACTAAGCCTTGTATATAACAGAAGATATCCTTATGGAATTCATTATGGAATTCTACAGTAATCAATTTGCCAGCCCTGAAAAGATGGAAGGCTGAATTGGCCTTGTCGGGTTTCGGACTGGTAACTGTCAGATAACAGCAGATAACAGAGGTGAGCATTTATCTTACTGAACATTCATTTAGCTTGTAGAGCTCAATGCATTGGTTTAGATAGTGTTGTCCACCATCATTGATTCATTAATAAATCAAGGGTATCTTTCTGTAGACCACCTTTGCTGCAAACCATCGGGCTGAACTGTGAGCTAAAAGCAGTGCAGGACCACGTTGTTAAAGCCAGACCAACAATACAGGGAGTTGACACTCACAATATATATATATATATATATATATATTTAAGTTAATGCACTGAGGAACACCCCGAGACAGGTGTTGGCACAAGTAGGATTGATTTACGACTGGTGACCTTTGGACTTGCTACCACTTGTTTGTACTGTATTTGTATCAGCAGAGAATTGGATGAACCTTTAGAATAATTTTCACATTTCAAATTGGTCCTCATAACTCAAAGCGATGACTGATGCTGAGTCACAAATATATGAGAATTGGACTATGTTAAAATAACAGTAAGCAGTAAATTGATCGAATCTTCAAAATGTTATTTGTTTTCTCTTTGTGGCTAATTTGAATAATGTTTTGATGTTTTTCAACAGAAGGTATACTAGTGCAATTTAGTTGAGAGCGCAGGGCCCTTCGGCTTTGGTATCTATATATTTGCTACTGAAACAATTTATTGTACAGCACAAGGGAGTAGTCAGAATATTAGAATACCCCCCACTTTTAACCACATCTCTAACAATATCAAATGAGGGAAACAGTAAGCCCAACAGTTCCTAGATTAGTTCTCTTTGCCTGTACATCCTCCAATCAATACATTCATCCTCCCACCCTTCTATCCAGCTATGTTTGGATGCTTTACCCCTCCTTTCAGTTATTCCAACAATACATTGACATGTCTTCCATCCATCCATCAATCCATTCATTTATGTATCCATTCTTCCACTCATCCTTCCTTTCTACCATCTATCCATCCATCCTTACATCATTCCATCCATTCAGGAGGAATCCGTCGGAAACATTCCCACTGTAATTTGACCACATCTCTCCTTCAAACTCTTCAGTGGCTTCCCATTGAGCATATTTTAAGACAACCTGCATCACTCACAAACCACTGCACAACTCGACACTCATCTACCTCGTGTAGAAACTGAAAGCCTCTGGTGCTCAGCAGGTGTCTTTGAGTACAGAATCCCTCCTCCATGAACCTCTCACATTCAAGCAAGGATGGTGTATAACGCAGTATTTTGCTGGCAGTGCAATAAGGATCTAGGGGTCAGATGTACGTTCCATTTGCGATTGCCTAGAAACTAATTTTTGCAATTCGCTATTAGGAATTCGCAAACAGCTATGTACAACAGTGTTCTTGACACAGTCTATGATTCCCAATAGTTTGCAAAGGACCTGCCTCATTATTATTCATGAAGAAGGTCACAATTTGAGACCCATTGGGAATGGCTAGCACTCACAAGGATGGTGGCCTGCTGGGGTCAACAGACCACCATGTGTTTGACTGCTTTTTAAATAAAGCATTTTTTTTTTTTACTGCAGCTGTTTTCCTTAAAGGAAAATGAGATACATTTAAAAAAGAAAAATCAAAAGTTTCCTTTTAATTTTTAAGAGCTTTTAAAAAATGTTGGCACCCACATTCAAAAGGGGAAGGGGTCCCCCAGGAATCGCCTCCTGTTGACGAATGGGTTACCACCTCCTTCCCGGAGTCAGTAAAGTGTGAATGTTTTGTGACCCCATTCTGGTTGCAAAACAGTCATACATGCCCCCTGCGACTCGCTATTAGGAAGTGATGTCCTTGGCACGGCCCTTCCTAATAGCGACTCTCAAAACCTATTTGCCATTTGGTAATGGCTCATAGATCTTTGTACATTTAAAAATGCTTTTTTCAGGTCGCTAATGGCCCGATCCGGGACGTTTTCAAGTTGAAAAAAAATTCATACATCTGGCTCCAGAACTCTCTGCTGCCAGCTCTACGCATGGCCCCAGTTCTTGCTACCTTCAAAAAGGAGCTCAAAACCCTCTTCTTCCAAAGACACCATAGTGAATGATTGGTCAAAGCTCCATCAACATATCCTGATTGTTTCATCATGACTTAACTGATCTAGTGCTTACAGTTTATATTTTTTGTTTATTTGCTGATACTAATGTGCTTAGGCCACGTTCACTCAAAACTTGCTCAAGGCAATTGGGTGATTGAAGTTGGGAGTGGGAAAGAGTAAGTTAGGCTGGTGCCACTTGGCAATCAACACTGCCTCCTGCTGTGAGCACTGTCCTCCAAACACCACAACAGTGGTTAAGTCCTACTATTTCTGACCACACCCTTGCTGCACCATTAATAACACGGACTTCTTTTGGGTTTGGCTTACCTATTGACCAAAGTGAAGGCTCAGGGCTGCAGGCAGTAAATCGCCAGGAATTAAAATATCATTATGATTAATTTATGTGCGTACGTGAAATGGACAGATTCAGGAAACTTCACCTACTTTTGCCAAGGTTCAAGTTTCCAGATTCTGCCAGAGTATACAGGTGATAAAGGGCCAGTCTAAAAACCAAAATCAGCCCTAACCGGCAGATGCTTACAAGTGGAATTAGGCTCAAGTGGCATAGTTATTCGGTGGCCGTCCACCCTGCTCTGTAAGCAGGCCCCTACCGTACAGCTCACTAAGAAAATATCAGTGGCAGACAGAGTCAGAGTGGCGTATAAGGCAATCAGACAGTGTGGGGCAGTTGTTAGCAGTTGCGGGCCAGTTTAATGGCCTGGTAGGCTGTTTTTACTATTGTTTTACCTGATATTACCACATGCATTGCCTGAAGCAAACACAGATACATGTAGTCTCCCATACATTGCAAAACACCCATACAGCATGACTTTACAAGTTCAAAAATGGCCTGATTTGCACATGTGGGCCACTTTCTTTTTTGTGCTTTCTCAATGTGAACGGGGCCTACTTTTTGTCCCAGTCCGACTCTGAAATTGCCCAGTCTGGCCTAAGTGTAGTAGCATATTCACCCAGCCCTAGCCAATGTATCTCTTGAATTTAGCTGAGCAAGCAATGTTTCCTCCATAGAATTACTGATGCATTGAACATTTGACTACCAACGAGGCATATCAGAATGACATTCTTCATCTTCCTAGAAATTCAGATCACCTCCCACAGACTGGCCCTGGTGCAGAATTGCTCTCTTTATAATAGATGTGCCTCCTTACCTCTGCTTCCCGCCTTCACCCCCACATGCCTGGGCAAGCCTTGGATAGTTTAACTACTTCCAATATTCATATGAATGAATGAATGAATGAATGAATGAATAAAATAGACTGATAAAGCGCAACAGTTGCCCGAAGGCATCAAGGTCTACAGATGGCACAAAAATGTGTTCCTATAAACACGGAGTATGTTAATGCCCCTGCACAAATGAGCCCGCACTGATGACTGTGAACGTCTCTGAAGAGCACCCTGGCGCGGTTAATTATGGAAGTGCTGCTCCTCAGCCCTCTGTGTTCTCAAATGGTGTGAGGCGCGAGCCAAGCGCTGCAAGAACGGGCAATAAACGTGACGGAAAGCGTTGACACCGCAAGGTCGTGCCACATTTATTTATTTGGGAATAGTAGGCAGGATGATTAGATTTTTTCAACCGTTCTCTGTACCCGACTGCGATTTATGTGAAAAGAATAGCTGCGTGCACCTGGCGCAGACATTCCAGCAGCCCTCAATCGTTAATTGAAGCTGCAGAGCTGGCACAAAGGATGGAGTCAACCTAACACTCAACCATTAATCAGGGCGATCAGAGAGGAGAGGGATCCAATGTGTGTTCACTGCAGGCCTGCCAACTCACACGGTGCTCCCATGCCACATACGGTGTCAAACCTCATCATACCAGGGTTCCCCCAGTGAAGTGGTACCATCACGTGGCGAGCTGGAAACCCTTTCATAGAGTAGGTTTCCAGCTCAGGTGTGACTGCTCTGCACCTCATGGCTCAATTTAACTTACTCACTTTGCCACTGGATTCAAGCTAGCCTGGCTGATGAGGGGTGTTACCCCGAAATAGATCCCAGGATGCTTGTTTCCAGTCCAGGGAAGACATGGCTTGGCAGCTCGGCTGTACTGTTCGCATGAGGCACAAGTCAAGACTGATTTGCATATGGCTGGGTCAGAACAGGCCTGGTGAAGTGAGCTAAAGAACGATGATGGAGTCAACCCAGATCTGTGACTGGGAGTGAGTGTCTGAAAAGTTTCAGTGTTCCGTCCGTCATCTCCTTGTGTTTGCTCAATTTAGCAGCTCTCCAGGACCAGCCGCAGCCTGTGCAGGTAAGAGTGGTGGGGAGGTGGGGCTGGGAGGGGGGGGAGATTTCGACATAAAACGCAGAGGGAAAATTAAATAAATAATTAATTTTTCCTCATCATTGTCTGTCGAAACCCGGCCCCACAGCTCACCACACTTACCTGCATGGGCCGCCGCTGCAAGGTATGTAGGAGTGGAGTTAGGAATAGTAAATCTATACTTCCCTATATGCACTTACCTTTCGTTGTTTTGTCCGCACATATTCTGTCCTCGATATTCTTGTAACACAATATTCTGGGGTCGATATTCAGTAGTGCAACTATCACAAAGGTTGCAGAAGTGACGTGACTTGCCCTTTGATTGGTTTTGTTTACAGATGATATCAGAATAAGTGACAATCCAGCCCTTTTGACCATGATGAATGGTCATGATGTGTGTTTTCCAACCTTTATTGAAAGCTTGGTGATGCAGTGTGTTCATAAACAGAGAATGAATTGAAAGGAGGCACAGATGCCTCTTCTAAAACTAGCAAACGTTAAAGTCAAGCTCACTTTTACAAGATTTTAAACAGGTGTGAAAACTTCTGTCCACCATACAAGACAATTGTGCTGCAACTATTGAGGCCTGGTCTCTTTTTAGAGAAAGCCAAAGTGGATTGGATGGTAGGGCAGGCGATAAACAAACACAGGATTAAGGAATGTAAAGGTTTATCCTCAAGCTGACAACTTACTTTAGAACTGTGTACTGGATTGTTAAATTTCAGCTATGCCTATTTGTTCCAGAGTTATGGCAACATATAAATTAGTAAAATGAAGGCCCAGAAGGCCATAGACAGGAGAAGAGTACCTCTGGTTTCATTAATGTTACCAGCCATGTACTAAACCAATGTAAAGTAATGTAATGAAGTAATTCTAGTTAGTATCAATTACCCTTTGTAAGATTGCGGGCTTGCTATCTATGCACACAACACTAAGCTTGCCACAAGAAATCCCCACAGGGAGCAAAGACTTTGCTATCCAAGAACAAAAATCATAATAGATTTTGATGAGGGTGTTGGGTGTCAATGAGTACCATTGAGATGGGTAACAATAAACATCTGTTATTCAGCGCCAAGAAACCCTTCTGGGGAAGCGCTTTACAATACACGTTATATTATGTTTCAAAGTGGAAAACAAATATTATACATGGGGAAAATGTAGATTAGCGGATTACTTTATTTGCTGAACCCAGGGTTTAAGAGTGGGAATTCATTATTTCTTAAAATGATGGGCATATTCTGTAAAGGATTGTGTAAATCTGCGTTTAGCGCCTCAGACCTACATTTCATTGCTGATTTATTTTTCATAGAATAACAAGGAAATTATCTTGTTGGCATTCACCTCGCAGTGCCAGGCCGCCAGCAAACATCTGAGAACAAATTCACCATGCTAAATCTCAGATGTGAGGGTTTTATGCGAACATGGATTCATTTAATCCGGCTTAGTTGTAATATGGCTTCAGGCGGACTGTGCCAAGGTCAAGTGAACTTTGTTAAGTAACTAACTATGACTTACATAGGAGTCCAATTTTTTTTAAAAGAGTAAAAAAATGTGGAATGTTATGTTAGGTCAAACAGTATTTCAATATTTTAGATATTTAGTTTTCCAAGACGCATAGTTCAATTGCTCTTGGCACTCATGAGTTACATAGCCATTGGCCACTGCTGGAATAGGAGACCTACTGTATGCGATCTTGAAAGCTTACAGCCTAAAATATGAGTTAGCCTACTAGAGATTTAATTTCTGTAAAATGGCATATTGTTTTTCACTCTTAAAAAAAAAAGAAATGTACGTTTTTTAAATTTGCTAAGGTTATTTTTTAGGTTTGCCAAGACCTTTTGATTGTACTGGAATATGTACGTATCTAATATACGTCTAATATACTTACTTCAAGGGGCGTTCAGCCAGCCCTCTTTCTCCATTGGTCAGTTATTGTGTCATACAATGTGGAGCGGAGGGCAGCCCACTTCAGCCATTAGTGAACTTCACACAGAGTGATGGCATTCTGCTCTTTTGCGAGGAGCAACTCCACATACAAAGCAATTCCCTTCCGTGCCATGGACGTCTAAGGCAATTTGCTCTTTATATTAGACCATACAATATTTTTATTTTATCCACTGTTTTTTTTAGATTGATGAGAGACTGGAGCTTCCCCAACAATGAAGTTTGCAATATTTTTTGAAAACAATACAAGCATTAGCAAAGCCAAAGGGCTGTTAGTCAATGTCATGACTATTGGTTTTGCTAATGATTGTTCGTAACAGTAATGTCTTATGTTCTTCATAGTTAGACTGTGCTTCAGATTGAGAAACAACTATTTGATATTGTGTCAAGTTTTTTTGGCTGGACACCCACCACATGTGTTTGGCACCACATGTTGCCAGAAGACCCCTTCAGAGTACCAAGAAGGGGGAGTTTAACCCCTTCGCTGCGGGGCAAATTCCGCCACGGTGCGAGGGGGGCGCGTAGTTGGGCATAGCACTCCCATGCTCAGGACGTCTCCCGGTGGTGGGCGTGTGCTCATGACGGCCGGGAGCCGTCCAAACTCCGCCCACTGATTAATTGTCTTGCACAGGCGGGGAATTAATACCGCGTGGGCGGAGGACAACGTTCGGACGGCTCCCAGTCATCATGAGCCCATGCCTACTGTGACTCATTACGGCCGGGAGCCGTCATGAGCACTCACGAGTTAAAGGCCAAGGAGGTAGCAGAAATAAAATATGCAGTTAAGACAGTAACACCAATGCTCTATTTCCTCAGCATTGTGAGCCATAGTCCGTTTACAGTTATTTGCATTCCATTTCCTGTTGGCCATACTCCTGTTCCTGTTAGTAAGAACATTCTTTAATTTATGAAATATGAAACAAGTGTACTTTTTGTTGCTGGACGCTTTGTTTAAACTTCAAGAGCTTTAATGACGCTTAGCATCCGTAGAATATTTTAAAATAGTGTCACGTATTAATAAATGAAAAACCAAGAAAACAGTAAGGGGCTTATTTACAATGCCCTTGCACCACTTTTGCGTAATTTTTAATATGGGAAAAGTGACATACGGGTGGCGCAAGAGGCTTGTAAATCTGCCCCTCAATATTTTAGCGATACTCAAATGGAGTTTCACTTTTGGAATAAAATGTTTTTGAAGCATTTTTTCACAAGAATCTACTCTGGGAAACCACAAATAAAGCAGAATGAATAATTAGTAGGTTAATGAAGAATCATAAAGCTGGAGAAGCAGTGGCCACCTATGATCACTAGCGGGTTCTGATCACTAGCGGGTTTTGTACGGCTCTTGTGTAAAGGGCACGCCTGAGGAGGGACATAGCGTGGTCAGTAAGATTGGGGGGTTGTGAGCATCAGATTTCCCAAATAGTTAAAATAAATTGTACCACAAGCAGGGTGATTGAGAGGGTCCTAACGGGCAGTAAAAAGTAAAGGAATGTGAATGTGTAGGGGTGCTAAGTGAGAGAATTCACAATATTTTGTAAAATAATTAACATTTTGGAGAACTGTGAAAAACAGAAAGAGGGAGAGAGTGTGCATGAGTTTTCGTCTATGTTTATGTAAAAAGTCCTGGTGAAATCCGACAGACGCCTCCCCTAACCCGACTGAAAGTACCTGTACCCAACTATTTACCAGAAAATATATTTATTAGGGGGTGCAACACCCCAAACACCCCCTGAAGCTTTGCCCCTGCACCTGACCAACGAGTTGTGAATTTTGTTATTTGAAGACCTTCCTTTCTCACTGCACTCTTCCGGGTTCAAAGATTCCCCCAGACGTGAGCTCACGGCCATGCAAACTTCCTAAGTAAAAGGAAACACATGCCTGTCGTCTAGGAGCGCAGGGCCTGATGGATGGAGGAAGATGGCAGTGGGAGAGGGCAGCACGCAGGAAGGATAACTCTTTAACCTGTTACATATAACTGCTGGGGGAGGGGTCAGTTGCCCCTTTGGAATTGATGTATGGGCATCTGTTCCACACTCGTACCTGAAGGAGAGGATGTGGCTTAGTGGCTAGAGTGGCAGACTTTGTAGTTGGGGAACCGGGTTCGAGTCTAACAGGAGGCTCAAACATCTTGTGATTCTGGGCAAATCACTTAATCTCCCCGTGCCTAAAAATGAATGTGTCCATCTGTAATGCAACAGGTGCTAATGTAAAGCGCTACAATACTTTCAGGCCGAGTTTGCACTATATAAAACTGCAAAAACAAAAAAGGCACGCTGTCACCTGTAGGGGGTGCACTTTTAAGAAAATATACATGAGTGTTTGATGCATTTTTAAGGTATTCACTGTATGATGAAGCCAGCTCTTCAGAAGGGTCATTCACTTTCGCCTTTTCTTCCGGATATGATCAAGCCAAGGTGTGTTTCGCACCATTTACAATATCATTTGTCACTTCTTCAGGGCAGTGATGATAATTCACGATCTCAAAATGTACAAAAAAGGTATAGTCAGTGTTTCATTTGAGCCAGTGATTGCAGGTGTAGCCGACCAGCACTAATTTTTGGGGACTGCCACTTATATTTTCTGGTCAAACTGTAAATCAGAGCAAAGGAAAGAAAAATACAAAAGGGTAAAGAATAGGGAAGAGAAAGAGGGAAAACAGTGACCAAGAAAGAAAGCAAGAATGAAAAAGAACTTGAAAGAGTGAGATAAACGGACAGGGAGTATCTGGTGGTAAATGAAAGAGGCATGAGGTGAAATCAAAACTACGAAGCCTTTCTATACAGTAATCCAACATTTGATAGTACCAACCCCGGGCTTTTGAGCTAATCTTTGAACTCCAACACTTTTTATTTAAAAATTAAGTCGTGTTTATAGTGTTTTTGATATAGTGGAAGCAACATTTTGATAGGTGGATATACATAGGGACTACCTTCATCTCTATGCATGTCTGTTCATTGCATACAAGAGTCATCCAAATAAGCTCATAGTTTAGCTACATGACAAGAGTACATGGACAGTTTTAAAATAAAATAGTCCTTTTCAGTACAGCAGTTTTTATTCTGTGGTTTGACCTACAAAGGATTGGTGGTGATTGATGGTTTGATTAGTAGCCACATTAAAACGTGTCTTACCTGTGCTTCACCAGGAAAACTGGTGAGTGTGAAGTAGCAAAACACACTTTGTTATGATGTGGTTTGCCAGGTGTTACTAACTTTCCTATTGTGTTTACTTCCCACAGTTCATACTCATTTTGGGTAGAGGCTCAGAGAGCAGCACTGCAAAGCAATGTATTGATGATCCACCAGCCTTGCGGCACTAGATTGAAATCTCAAGTCCCATGCATCACCCTTGGCAATTTGGGCCTAGGCGCCTATTGTTCCACATACATTAGTGTAATCCTCACAACAGGATTCTGTGTAGAGGTGGGGAGGTTGTTGGTAGTGGTAGTGTTGTCTGAGTGTTGTTTGAGTGCACCACTCAAAATATGGGGTTGCCCAGTGCAAGATGGTGTGGGTTCAGCATTCAAAGAATTATTGGGTCTACCACTGTGATCATTGGTGCCCCTGTGGTGCGTTGGGGCCCCCTCAGCACAGTACCATGACCAGAGAACGCATGATTGAGTCCAGAAGGGGGGGTGGTGGTTCCATTTACCTTGCAGGGGGGCCCCCTCAAGTTTCGTTACGCCACCGACTGTGATGATCATGCATGCCTATTTTATTCATAATTTAGATTTACATTAGACAATTTGGTGGTCATGGAAATTATGTTGTTTCTCCGCAAAAGCACATCATTGTCCCATACAACTGCACTACCACATGCACATATTTTGTATTGTTAGTCTTTATTTGCCAACTGAGTAAAATATAAGAACAGTCATCTTCCCCCTGCGTTTCATTATTGAAAGTGACATGGTCACTGGCACCAAATTATAACAAGGGGATAACAATATCTCATAGGGGTCCAGAAATTTGCAAAATTCCGATCCCACACAGAAAGAAAAAAATTATTTGTAAATTTGTAAGTCTTCCTCACAATTCCTAACTGAAACATGTCAATGTCATTCCAAAGATATACAAAGAAATGTGGAAATAGCAAAACAAATAGGAAAAGAGTACTGCAGTACCCCTTTCCCTACTATTACATGTCTTATTTGAAGTGGCCTAAAAAACATCTATAAAAAGGATAACATAAAAAGTATTCGGGTCACATTCATATACAATTAGTACAATCAGGAAGGAAGGTGCCCTCCTTGCACATTTACTGATAGAGAGTTGGACGTTTCGGGGTCGATTCACAAATGCACACAATGGTATGTAAAACAGTATTTCTGTGGTTGGTCACAGGGAGTACTGCAAAAATGGATGATCGATGAAGAGGGGTAGAGGTCCTTAACCCCTTGACCGCGGCGAAAATTCCGCCGCGGTGCGGGTGATTTATGGCGTGGGCGTGGTTCGGATGGCCCCCGGCCGTCCTCCGCACACGCCCACCGTGACGTCGGCCGGCCGGCACGGAAGGGGTTAAAGGGTACATTTAGAACACCAACAAAGTTATAACTTGTGAATATTCACGGACAACCCTGTTTGTTATGACATTCAAAATACACATGCAAATTTACTCCAACAAAGATTAAAGTAAGTTAATTTTTTGGTGTGGGCATGTGCAGATGAGTGCTGCGGGCCGTCCGAACTGCGCACGCGTGGAATTCCTCTGCCCCGCGGGGGAATTCCGGCTGCAGCGAAGCGGTTAATATGCAAACAAAATCCCCTCCTCCTAAACCATTGCATTGTTTACCTGTGCACAATTTACAAATGCACAGTTAGGAAAAGGAGGCACCTGTCTCGGATTCTACAATTTTTCAAATTTGCCAGGATTAGTTCCAGTAATGTTTGTGAATGTTAAAAAAAGAGTACATATTTCACAATTGTAAGCGTAAAGCTACGACTCATAGATTTACACATTTTAGGAGAATCGGGCAGTGTTAAGAGAATTGTTGGATAAACATATCCTGTATAGAGGCAACAAGAGTAGATATTGTGACACTCTATTAGTTGAAATGATGCGGAAAGCGGTCAAGCGTTGACATATTGGATGGCTGCAATGGGTCATTAGACTTAAGCGTACTAACCTATCAATGCTGTTCTCACTCAGCGGAATAAGAAGCCGTTAGGAGGAGCACCATGTCGGATTTACTAGGATTATGTGTACCTGCAGTTTTCTTGCATTAGCAGAAGCATCAGTCTGCAATCTGGGAAAAGGCTCGAGAGCCGCAAACAAAGGTGTCAGACACAGGAAAGAACAATGAAGGGCAGGATGCATTGAGATAAACCAAGGCCACTGGAATTATACTGCAGAGGAGGACCAAAGTATGCAGCAGAGTTAGCTAAATCATGCAGCAAGATAGGCAAATTATGATGTGATATGCAGCATGTTTTATTGTAACTGTAATTGTATTTATATGGGATTTACTGCCTGTTGAAGCACTTTTTCACAAACAACCCAAAATGGATTAGTGGTAGGTTAGTATAGGGAGATATAAATTGTTAATTTGGGCAGTGGACATGTGCGTTTATTAGTTGGATTTAATAGGATAGAGTACTAAAATGAGGTTTGGGAATAGTCAAAGGAGGGATAGGGGATGGAGGAGTCTAAAAAGGGTTATTAGGGAGATAATTGTAGTACAATGAGGTTTGGGATTGGTCAAAGGAGGTATAGAGGAGTGAACAGTCTAGAAAACTTAATTTAGGAGTTCATAATTGCACAATGATGTTTGGAATGAGTCAGAGTCTAGGTAAAGTACATATTGAGAGTAGTATAGGATGAGATATAGAGTAGTGCATTGGAGAGAGTTGAAGGACTTTATTTATTTGTTTATTTGTTAATTTATTCAGTAGGAGCACAGTTATACATTTAAAGATACATGACTACATAGAGAGGTATACAAATATATGACAAATATTAAAGAAATATAAAGTTGCATCATTTAAATTCCCAAATGTGCAAATATGAATACAAAGAAACTCAATATTTCCCCCAATATTTCAACAGTGAAGCACTTATATAATACACAATTGTTATGATTGTATTTACACATTGTGATAGACAAAATTAAAACGGGGACCCCTGTGGCACAAACAACTATGCACCTCTCTCTTCTATAGTAAAACTGTGGTGCTTGCAGTTTATTTGAGCGGAAGTACCTGACTGATACAAGAGAAGCCAGTTGTCTCCCAGACCATGTAGTATGATATTATGATAGTATTACTTCATTATTTTTTACTTTTTACACATTAACACTGTCTGAGTAAAGGTTTCACCTCATTAGTACAAGAATTGCACCCCCCCAGCCAGAAATAAGCAGCAGACAAGTGACCAGTCAAATTTTGCGGAGGGCCTTCCACTGCACAGCAACATGTGTTGCTCTGTTTTTAGTAACTTATGATCCATTTGAGCTAGAAAAACCCTTGTTTTGTGTGAAAATTAGCAGATGTTGCAACCGATGATGGATTATGCGGCAAATGCAACAAACCAATAATTATGTGGAAAATGATGCAGTCACAAAATAACTTAATTCCAAAAGCCCTGGCTAAACCAACTTCCAGAATGGATACAGACACGTTTAGAGGAAAGGTTAACACACAGGAAAAGAGCGACCTAAAGATAGGACTCCACATCAGTGAAATGGGTAAAAGGAGAAACACTTGTTCGCACTGTGTTTGTGTTATTTGTAAAAATGACCAGACCGGACTGGTTTACTTCAACAACCAGTAAACCAGACCACACTAGTTTGCTGTCAGCAGCACACATGGATGTTAAATAAGAGTAGCCAGGGATAGCAACTACAATCAGAGGCAAGGAGACCATCAGGAGGTGCACTGCCCTTTGAAAGGGGGAAAGTGGTCCCACGTAGCCCCGTATCCCCATACATGCAGCTGCAGGTGGGTGTAGTCACTCACTGCATTGATCTGCAGAGGGATCTCTGCCCCCTTTGAAATACAAGCCAGGTGCCACCTGCACAGAGAAACCACCACCTGTGGCTTTGTCACCTACAGCTTCAAGCAGCAGGTCCATCTTTCACTAACGCTCTGTTCCCCATGCAGAAATGGGTTGGCACTCTCAGTGGAAACAGCACATTTGCTGTTGTGTGGCACACTGTTGCAGCCTGTGCCTGATGCAAAGACTCAAGCATGTGGCACAGTTCACCACAACTGTAATGTGGCCATTAACCTCTTCGAGGCTCATGACGAGCTCAGCTCGTCATGAGCCACGGCGCTCCGGTGCTCATGACGAGCTCAGCTCGTCATGAGCCGTGGAACGTTCAGGTGCGGGTAGAATTCTCCTCCTGTGCTGAGCGTTCCACGGGAGGGGTAAACATCACTTACAACGAAACTTTTACAACACACTACCATTACAACGCGGTCATTACAACGCAAACTATTACAACGCATTGCGCTGGGGGGCGCTCTAGGATAGGGAATAAGTTTAATTTACTATCCAACACCTTCCCTAGTGTCCACGGGGACTGGAGTTGGAATAGTAAATTAAACTATTCACTATCCAGCACCCAAAAGCGCTATGCGTTGTAATGGTATGCGATGTAAAAACCGCGTTGTAAAGGCAGGCGTTGTAATAGCCTGCGTTGTAACGTCATACATCCCACGGGAGGTAATACACCTGTGACGAGCTGAGCTCATCATGAGCACCGGAGCGCCGTAGCTCATGACGAGCTCAGCTGTGCGTGCCCCCTCCCCCCCAGCACAGCGGGGGAGTAACCCCCACAGCGAAGGGGTTAATCTTCTCTATCTGCACATGGGCGAAGCCTAATCACAACATTTATTTCAATCCAGTGTTAAACTTCCTGTGACGTACATTGCTCTCCAAATAAAAGTCTTTCTTGCCACAGGCCCATATAGGAGGATTGGGTATTGCTTCTAATAGCAGCTGCTTGCTTTAAGCTATGAAAATAATGTTCTGCCTGTTCAAACACACCGCGGAAAAACCTCTATTTCATGAGTCTTAAATACATTGTGATCATAAGCATATAACTACAGCATTAGGACAATTGCACATGCAGTATCTCAGAATGTCTCCTTCAAAGAATAGCCCAGTCAGTACCAGGGGCGTAGCTAGACGTACTGCCACCCGGGGCGGTCCCTAAGTTTGCTGCCCGGTTGCAGGTAAGAGCGGAGGGTAGCGGCCGATGGTTGACTTGTTAGTGGGGGGGATGTTGACTTGTCCGGGTGTGGGGAGGGTGCCTGACGACAGCCGACTTTTTCTCAGGGCTGGGGGACAGGTGCCCCCTCTAGCTTCGCCACTGCCCAGTACTTAGAACACAGTAAGTAGCTTGCGGTAGCCATTGTGACTAGTAATCCAGGGGTTACTTTCTGGAGCCACCCTTTTTGCTGTAGTGGGACACATTTGGCTGACTGACTGACTGACTGACTCAAGCATGCACTCACTTCCTCCTGGAATCTCCAGGTCTGTGAAAATCATGGTAATATGACCTGTCTCTTCAGCATGAAGTTGTGACCCCGACTCATACTTCCTGTTCTGACTGCTGCATTCTTTGCTTTAGAACTTCCTTTTTATGTGCAGCAAACATTCACTGGTTTGTGTATTACCAGTCTAAAACCAACCAGGTTTCTACTTTGTGAGAATAGTTTGTGCATGATTAGCCTGTGTTTTTCGAATCACTGTTCCCCTGGACCTACTGTCTCTAGGATTATTTTAGTTTTTAGGTTTGTTGATTGTTACCAATAGTGCAAAATCCACCCATCCGGTTTTCAGAGCACTCTACACATGTTTGAATAGCAAGGGTAACATGCAGTAAAGCAGCCTCTATGCGTTATATATATTGTTGGTAGATTGGGATGCAATAATGATTAATACAGCAAATTAAATAGTGGCAGGTCAATGCATTCACTGCAGGATCTGAGTTTGTCTTCTCAGGTTTTCATCGTCTGGAAGTTAACAAAATGAGTGCCGCTGAGTTGGGTAAAATAAATATGTTATTAACATAAACATGCCACATCAGGCAACAGTATAAACTTTTCAATCTCCAATTTTGATTTCAACTTGTGTGTTTGACCTTGAAGATATTACAAACACACACACATACAGACACACACACATATATATCAGATGTCTGACTGAAAATATATATACATATATTTTACCCAGTAGCTGTCGGTACTGGGTTGTTATAATTAGGATTGTGTTTCCATAGGAGATGCCTTTTTTGTGTTGCTAATAACTTTGGCGCTGTTTGATGAATCTCCACAAAGCTTTCCAAATGCGTGCTAATGTTTCGGGATGATCCATCAAGCGGGGCTGAGAAAAAGGGGAGGACCTAATACACATTTTGTCCATTCATTTTTCCACAGGAACTTTAGACACAGCTATAGCTCAAATCGCTGAAGGGGTTTACACCAGATTTGGCAGAAAGCTACAATTTGGCCCAGAAAAAGATATTTTTCTGTATATTGGAGTAAATCCGTTCAGTATTTTTTGAGCGATTAATGCTCAAAAACGTATATAACACTCCGGTGGAGGGTTCGTGCACCTGACAGATCTTATGCTGAGATCTGATTGGCTGCCACCACATCAACCAAGAAGTGATGGCAGCCATCTTAGGACTTGGGACTCAGTCCAGAGTCCTACAAAAATACCCAAAAAGACATAAAGGGGCAAGGTAGGGATACCTTGCGGTCATAGGCCTGATAGTGGTGTCCCAGAGGGTCCGCAAATCAGCACTAAATAAAAAAAAAGCACAGGCTCCCATACAGTAAAATAAAATACACCTCGGGTTGGTTGAGGGCTCGGAGGAGTAGTGAATAGGTAATATAAGGGGAGGGGGCCATATGGCCCCCCTCCCCAAGTCTCTAAGAAACCCCAGGGACCAAATGCCCTGGGCTGATATTTAAATGAAGGGGAGGGGGCTGCGTGCTCCATCCCCCATGGCCGATTTCGGTAAAAAAAGGGAGGGGGTTGCATGGCTCCCCTCTTTGAGCATCTAAGGGCCCCCGTGGCCCCACTGCCTCAAAGCTGGCTCTATTAGACTATCCAGGGGAGCCCACCCCCGGGGAAGAGTAGTTTTCCCTGTCCACAATAGCATGGGCAGGGAAAATTATGTTTGCTCCTGCCCGGCTGGAGCATTTTTAAATCTCCCGCCAGACTGGAGCAAACATGCCTTCTCTGCCTACAGCATCACAGGCAGGAAAGGCATGTCTGCTTACATCCGGCAGGAGATTTAAATGTGCTCCTGCCGGGTAAGAGCAGACTTCTGTTTCCCTGCATGCACTACTGTGGGCAAGGAGACAGAACAGTACAGAAGGAGCATGCAAAAAACAGCTGCCTGGAGGGAGCATGCAAAAAAACAGCTGCTCCCTCTGGGCAGGAGCAATGCCAGCTCCCTCAGCTGGCGGGGGGCCAACTGGGGGTATTTAGCAGTGCATGGCGAGGAGCGCAAGTTATAGTTACCTTAGGGCACGATTTATTGTCACTTGAGATACCTATAGCTGGTGAATTTTTAGAGTTTAAAACGTTATTCTGTTACTGAATATAACTTTAACCTTTGTTTTTTTGCAGTGCTTGCCCTGCCTTATGGTGATCTCCAAACAAGTCACTTATAATTTACTGTATGGCTTCTTGATCCCTACCTCAGTGAACATGACAATCATGCATGTCCACTGAGGGTCCCCTGTTTACATGGATTGAGACCCTAGAGCTTGGCTCTTATGTCAAGGGGAGGCATGCCTAGTGCACCCCTATTACAGAGAGAGTGGCTACTGTCCTCTACACAGGCTGTGATAAACTGACAGTGGTGGCAACAATACATCTATAGTCAGTGATACCTATATTCCTGTATTTTAACAAGGGTGGACGACTAGCCACCCTTCTGATCAAGTCTGTGTAGTCTTCATGCCTGTGGTCCTGTTGCCTTCATCTGCCCAACATGTGTTTGTGAGCCTACGGGTGTACTGGGGAAAAATGGTGAGTTGAGCCATTGTGTATAATGTGAGCTGTTCTGCTGGACATTCCAGCTCTCGCATGCCCCTCATTATTCCTTGGAGAAGCCTGGTGGGCTGAGGGGTAGACACTCGCTCTTATCTGTGTTTAGCTGCACTAACTCTGCTAAGAGGGACCCTTTTTGTTGGGTGATGGTCAGGCCCCCCTGGTCTGCAGTTAACATTCCTCTCTGGGAATAGCCCGAGCTGGTAAGAGGGAAGACACTAGGTCCTCCTTTGAATGCTTTGGTCTCACAGTGAACATCCCATAAATGTGCCTCGCAATTGGAGGGGCACCCAGGATTCAAAAGTAGCAGACCCTCTGATTGGATCAACCTATCAATCAGAGGTGATAAAAGTCTGGCCTAAGCGGTCAGTGGTTGTCCAAGACTGGTCTACAATTCTGAAGAGGTGGTCCTACACGGGGGCCATCTGAGGAAGCCATTTACAGCCCGCGCTGTAAAGACAAGATAAGAGGCTTGCTCAAATTGTCTCTGCACACCCCTGGATGGGGGTTAACTTGAGGACGTTTTCTCTGTGATGGATGGATTATGCTGCAAAGTAGTTTGGCGGTTTGACAAGAAGCAGCAGCATCGGCCAGAATACCAGCTGTTCCTGTGAGGCTTGTGGAACTGGCTCTCTGAACAAGGAAATTGCAAACAGCTGCTCAACATAAGGAAGCTTGCAGCAAATCAATGGAGGCAAAGAGAGATGGGGAAGCATGATCCCAGTCCTTGAAGGGGAGATCACTTTGCCCATACTCCTCACCTGTGATGCGGGAGCCTGTGAGGAATATCCAGTTATAATCTGTAGCTGGGGAAGGGTATCTGGTGGTAGGGGTCCACACCATTTTTATTGTGATATCTGGGGGTTTCAGGGTGCACTGGCCCTGTGGAGATCGACTTACCTCCTACAGCTAGCAAGTGGCTACTGGACTAGTAGGACTCCAGTATAGGCACCTATGATTAGATCCCCGGCGCCAATTGAGAGGTGTCCTTGCTAAGGATGGGTGGGCACTTCTGTTTTTTTGGGTGGCTGGGTATGGGGCTGATCAAGAACATTTGACTTTACATCAAATGCTAGCATTACCTCATTTTAATCGAAGGATTGGTATCATGACTCTAGTAAATGGGACCAACCCTGTGCGACATAGTCTGTAATATGCAATGCTAATTGTGTGTCTACATGTTAACTGGGTTTTTATAGTGCTTAGCGTCTAGGCACTATAATACTGTTTGCGGTTAGAACTCTGGCCCAGAGGGTTGTAGAGACATCTGGTTTCACTGTTTTATGTGTGATATATTTCGCTTGTGGGTATTAAAGTATTTTTCTTTTATAAAAAGTAAAGCACTGACTGGACATTGATTTTATCAGCTGGTCGTACGGTGTGCACTGTATTCTGAATGCCTAACTCCACCTCACCTCCTTGAGTATGCCTTGGACTGTTGTGTCTTGCTACCCTGAGGGAGTCAAGTGCTGGAGAGGACTACTTTGTTGTCAAGTTTATGGTCCACTAGTACTGAGGCCCCAGGACATCAGCTGGGAACACTCTGCTTGAGTGCCCGGGTGTCCAGGAAGCCAGGTCAAATTCAAAGCAATATTTTTCTTACCATACGTGAAGCCAACTTTGTACTGCTACCTCCTCACCTCATTTGCTATTCCTGTTGCATTTTCACATTTTCCTCATTTTTCTTTTACACCAAATATCTCACATTTCCAATCTAAGGATCATGAGCGAGTTCCTAAACAAAGAGAAATTAGATCCCAATTATAAGCGGAGCCACTGGAATTATGTATTTCAGCAAATACATTGTTTTCCACGCAAATATGGATTTGCAGCACTTGCCACATATTGAATAGCAGTGTTTAACAAACATCCATTTCTTGGATCAAAAGTTACTGAATATGCAGCCACGTCTGTTGCAGTGCAGTGGAAGACCCTTTGCTGCACTGCAGTAGGTCACCTTGCAGATGCTGATTGCTGTGCTTAGATGCTAAACTGATATTAATGAGGTGAAACCTTTTCCCAAACAGAGTTACCATATGTAAAACTGACAAAACAGGTAAAACTGTTGCACAATATATCACATTCCACTGGCAAATGTGCCTTTCCTTGGCACATAATTTAGCAAAGCGTACCATATAATTTCATCCTCGCTCTGCTGCATAATTCCAGAAGCTCTGATAATTACCACCCATTCATACAATCTGCTCTGCCTTTCAGACTCTTAACCTGAGTTACCTATTACACTTTCTAAAGTGAGCTTCTCCAACAAGTAGCTCGTGAGCTACTGGTAGCTCTTCAGCTACCCGTGAGTAGCTCTCCTGTGTGCAGCCCAGTCTACTAAGTTAGAAGCTTTTGCATCGATGAATTAACATATGTATACCAATATTGAAAAGGGTGTTTTGAAGATGGAATAGCCAATGTTTGGGGAAACATGGTTGAACTTCCAAAGTATATTAAAAGATTACACTTGAGTGACAAATCATGTAGCACTGCGGAGGATTTAACACTCGTAGTATAACATTAGTGCTAGGAGCATTGCAGCTGAGATGTAGGTATTACCCATATAGAGTCATTCCAAGTTGTTAAACCTCTTTTGTATTACTGCTGGCATCTCTGCCTGATGCACTGAGGTGAAAAATGTTACACAATGTCGCCACAAATGTAATCTTGTCACTATTCAAAACGAATAATAGTAGTAGCTCAGCATGATTTTCACTGAACATAAGTAGCTCTTATTATAGAAAAGGTTGGAGACCATACATAAGTCAACGTTGTCAAAGACATATCCATCTAATGTGTGTGTTACTGCCCGTGGATCCCCCACCCTTTCTTCTCAGGCAACCTGGGCTGTAGTTGGCAGCTTCTTTTCTGCTTCCACCTCCATGCATGGATCTATTTCTGACTTTCTTCAGTCGTTCGGTATATGACTGGATATTGGTTGCTTGCAGGGTTTTCACCGCCTGTCTCCATACTCCTTCCAGACATGACCATCCTATCCCATGCAGCGACATTCCCTCCTTCAGCGTGTGCTTTGGAACCTCCTCTGTTCACGAGTAAGCATCCACCCACTCTATTCCATGAATCAACCCATCTACAAGTACCTGTGTCCTATTCCATGAATCAACCCAACTCCAGGTACCTATGTCCTCTTGTGTTAGTGACCACTAAGTATGTTCTTTGAGTTACCTCTAAACCAGTTTCACCAATGCATATGTCCCTTGTTATGAGCATTCAAAGGAAGAATTCACCTCCTTCTTGGGTTTATTTTCGTCTCTGTAGGAAAATATACTAACTTACGTGGGCATGAATATGCCTCATCTGTCCAATACTAATGTTTGATGAAGAAGTATTTGAATATTTCCAGACTGCAGACTTCAGTAAACTTTGCCACTTTCACAAGCAGGACAGTAAGCACTTGTTTGACGTAAAAAAGTGCATTTAAATTCGATAGCACCTTTCTACACAGCTAGATTCCACCTGCCCGCCCTCTGCTTTTGTAACACCCTCAGCTGTTCCCCTGGTGTGATCTGCTGACGAGGGCCTCTGCGTCTCTGCTTCCCTGTGTTTTTGTACCTCCCTGTCGCCACCTCTCCCTTTGTCTGTCTCTCTTCATGTTTTTGGTTGCTCTCTTATTTTGACTCCGTTTCCCTGTCTCTCTCTTTTCCTCTCTGTCTCTTTTTCTCCTCATATCCATCCATCCATCCATCCACCCATGCATCCATCTTTCCGTCCGTCCGTCCGTCCGTTTGTCTGTCTGTCTGTCTGTCTACCTAATCATCTGCACTACCTGTCTCTCTTTCATCCTATCTATATTTATCTGTCCCATCACTTTTCTCGTTTTCAAATATTTTTGTTCTCCTGGTTTCTCTATTGCAACCGCGTAATTATTGCTCTAGCTCAATCATCTTGTTTTTACTACCTCCTTGCTATGCTTCTCTTCTCTCTTGTTTCTCACTGACCCTTTTTGTTCATTTCCTCCTCTACACTTCCTTTCCTGTCTAGCCTGTTAGGGTTGTTTGTCTCACTTTTTTTTGCGCATTGCAGCCCTGTTGAGGTTGCTGTCCAGCCATCCGCATCTTTTCACATATTTCATGCATTTCTGTAAGTGATATATTCGTAGTCCGTCAAGGTATACACGGACCAGTGCAGTCAGATCTCTGGAGAGGCAGGGACATGCATTGGGAATTGTGTGACTTGGAGCACAGGGCCAACACGGGACCATTTGAATATTTCAATTTAAACCCATGTGGCTGAACGACCAATTTATTTTTTATTAGAAATAGATTTTTCAAGACAGATTTCGACATCTGTGGCGTCTGCCCGATTCATAAAATGTAGTTACTAGAATGCCTACGGAATCATGCATTCTTTAAAATAATATAAACAATGCATACTATAAAAAAATACACCAGTTAAAAACCTAAACACCATCACCCTTAAAATGCTCAGTAGATCCAGACAGTTTGCTTAATTGCGAACTATACATCTGGAGCCATATTACAGAAGTGCCCCGGCGGCACAACAGGTGTTTGATCGCCCCCAGGGCGCTTTGGTATTACAGGACGGGCCGCAGACGCTTGGGTACCCCCTTCTGTAACACCGATAACGCTGGTGCTTATAAAGCACCAGCGCTATCATCAGAGAGCGTCCCCTCATTTACATAGGGGAGTGGCCCCAGACAAATGAGGGAATCCCTTTGCCTTTGAACCCATGCCGTATTACAGACGTGGGCGCAGTGGAAAAGAAGCTGTCAGGAGGCACACTAACAGTGCACCATCTAAAAGAGGCTGCACTATCAGTGCTCCCCCTGATTTTAGTCCCCTTGAGAGGAACAAGTGGGTCCCATGGACCCCTGCACACATCCCCTTGCATTCAGATGCAGTCACTCACTGCACCCACCTGCAAGGGGATTTCTTATATGCCTTAAAAGTGCAGGCGGGTTGCCTCCTGCACCATGAAACAAGGAACGTTTTCACAGCAGCTGCTCCGTTTTTTCACATGAATGCACTCTCCCAGTGCAGCGTGAGTTCACAGCAGCCCTGGGTGCAGTGTGTTCATCCTAATACAGCACATTTTCCTTGTTTGCACCAAGTGCACCTTTTAAAAGGTGCGTCCGGGGCAAGCTAGGAAAATGCGCTCTATGTATGATATGGCCCCTGCTGTACACACCTGAGATTTATGACGTACACAGTGCAGATTTTTCACTTGCTACATTTTTGCCCCTCCATCCCACTGGACTGTCACCATACCCACATTGCACACTGGCCTGATAGTTTCACCTCAGTACCTGACTGTATTGTTGTTCTCACTGTAATAGCTTTATTAATAATTCTTAAATCAGCACCTGTTTCTAATGAGAACGGTGGTCCTCTAAAGTGCAATAGCGCACTGCCTCCTAACTATGGGACAAGGGCAGCTCCATGCACGTCTCTACGTACCATAAAGAGAAGGTCAAAAGGTTAATACCTCCTGTAAGTTGAAATACACTGATCAGTGCTTAATTTGAGCCAGTGCTTTCCGGTATCAGTACTGGCACCTAACCTCAGCACCAGTGCTTATAGCACCAATTAAGGACACACTCATTTGGAAGGCACGTGATTTTTCCAGAATCACAGGATGTTGAGGCATGCCGAGACTCGAACCCGGTTCCCCAGCTCCGAAATTGGCAGCTCTAGCCATTAGGCCAAGTCCTCTCCAGAATAATAGGTACGGGGGCTCTTGTCAGGAGGCAGTTTGCAGCAGCACATTTCTCCTTTTAGTGCTGCCTCCTGAGGAGAACCCTAGCACTTTTTATTTTACAAATGAACCACTGACTGACCCCCTCTCCTAGTCACTCAGCCTGACATCACACGAAGAAGATAAAGCACATACTTAAGTATTTATATTGCCTACCTGTTCTGACAGCAGATTATCTGCAACTCCTTTGACCAACGCAACAAACTATGGCATGTATATATATATATATATATATATATATATATTCACTGAAAAAACCATAGGTTATAGACCATATATAGTTAGGAATTAGCATTTACAAAACCTTGAAAATTCACTGAAAAAACCATAGGTTATAGACCATATATAGTTAGGAATTAGCATTTACAAAACCTTGAAAATTCACTGCAAAAACCATAGGTTAGAGACCATATATAGTTAGCTGGACATTTTATTGACATAAAACCAATGAAATTCCATATATAGTTAGTTGCACTAACTATATATCGCGCACCCGCAATCCACTGCTGATGATGTCACATATTACATCATTCATGACATGGTCAGTGACATCACTGATGACATCACTGATGACATCTCAAATGACATCACTGATGACATCACTGATAACAACATCCAGTGATTTTTTGTTTCTATAAAGTTTAAATATGTCTTACATATTGAAGAATGAGTGGATGTGTGAGTGGATGTGTAAGTGTCTGGACGAAGGATTTAGTAGGTGCATGACTGACTGTATGAGTGAGTGATTAAATGTGTCTCACTGAGTGCATGGGTTAGTGACTAAACTGTCTTAATTTGTGCATCATTATGTCTGTTGTTCTGTAAACTGCTGCATGTGTTGATCAGTAGCTATATGAGTAACTATATGGGTTATTGATTGATTGCCCAAGTATTTGTATGGGAGACTGAGTGTGTGTGTGGCTAGCTGGGAGGTGTGTGACTCTGTGCAGATCAATCTGTACTTGTATCAATGATTGTATAAGAAGGTAAGTATGTGTTAGTATATGTTTGAAAATGTAAGGTGCTCTATGTTTAACTGTATAGACAAGAAAATGGAAGTGTGATTGATTCTTTACAGGACTGACTAGGTGTGTGAGTAACTCCATGGATGAGTGGCAGACTGTGAGTGTCTGTATAGGTGTATGAGTGCATATGATAGTGTTGTAAAGATGAGTGATTGTATGTATGAATGATTGTATGGGTGAATGAGTGAAGGTGTGTGTAGACGTAGCAATCAGTGAGTGCGTATGTAGTAACTAGTATTGGTGTGTCAATGGTTTCAAAAATTATACTCTTTTTAACACTGGGTGAAACAGAGGTTATATTAAAATGTGAGGAGATGCATTGTATTGTCACATGAATGATATCATCAGTGATGTGGTCATTGATGTCAAATGAGATGTCATCAGTGATGTCATCAGTGATGTCATTTGAGATGTCATCAGTGATGTCATCAGTGATGTCACTGACCATGTCATGAATGATGTAATATGTGACATCATCAGCAGTGGATTGCGGGTGCGCGATATATAGTTAGTGCAACTAACTATATATGGAATTTCATTGGTTTTATGTCAATAAAATGTCCAGCTAACTATATATGGTCTCTAACCTATGGTTTTTGCAGTGAATTTTCAAGGTTTTGTAAATGCTAATTCCTAACTATATATGGTCTATAACCTATGGTTTTTTCAGTGAATTTTCAAGGTTTTGTAAATGCTAATTCCTAACTATATATGGTCTATAACCTATGGTTTTTTCAGTGAATTTCAATGGTTTTTTAATAGCAAATATCATAAGCTGTCGAATGTCAAGTACGTGGTAAGTAAAAACATTTTCGTGTTTATGCACACTGATCTGCTTTGAATGCTGCCCCCCACCCCTCATTTCTATTAGGAGTACTCTCTCTTTGCAGATAGTGAAGGGTAGTTAACGCAGCCCTTTGCCCCCTTTGTAATCCGTCGTGCCTGCTTCTCTCTCCATTTGATTGATTGTTCTCTTTGGTTCATTCTCTATATACAAACAAGCACAGAGTCGCAATACTCTGTTTAGTCTTTGCAGATAGCGAAAAATCGTGTAAAAAAACAAAAGGAATCGAACAAAATCAGTAGGCCACTAATGGGATCTCTTTTTGACCTCGCTAAAATAGAAACATTAGGAACAACCTGTTGAAAATAGCAATGCGTATGTACATAAGCGGCGTTCATTTGTGTTCACAGTACCCCTTGTTGATTGTTTCAATCGAGCATTGAATTGTTCGAAGTTGGTTCTCTTAAGGATCTTCTCTGCCTGCAAACGAGGAAGAATAGGAATATTCTCTCTCCCTTTGCAGATAGTGAAGGGTAGGTAACGCAAGCCTTTAACACGTCGTACCTATTTCATTCCTCATTGATTGATTGATTGTCCGAACATTGACTGTTTGGGAATTAGTTCTTTTTGGAGGTATTCCCTGTTTGCAAATAAACGTAGGAAAATCTTTGCAAGTAGTGAAAGGGTACGTAATGCGGACCTTTCTCCCCCGTTGTAATCTGTCATGCCTATCTACTCCCCACTGATTGATGCACCTGTTTCACCCGGACCATTTACTAGAGATACGTCATCTGGCCCGACCAGAGAGCACCCCTAGTGAAAAGGACATATGCAATAATAACGAAGTGATCACTGTATCCTGTTAACAGAAACTTTAGCATGAAAAAACCTGGAAAGAAAAGAATAGGAAAACGAAAATCAGTAGGCCACTGATGAACATGAACTTTTATTAAACAACGAACAAAGAAACGATAACATAACGTAATGATAAAACCTATTAATGTCCTAGAAACAAGAAAACGTTAAAATATGCCAGTGGTGAGAGACCAGAAAAACAGTAAGAGAAACCAAATCACCCCTCGCTGTCCCACCGCCTGCCACGCCCAAAAAATCGATAGACTAGGGAAAATGCAAGTCAGTAGAACATCCGCCCCCACTCTGGAAACTTCCAAGGTGGGGCAGGGTTGCGGCTACGCCCAGCCGGGAGCAGCCCATATAAGGCAGGTCCTGCTGCCACGCCTCGGCCAGGAGATCCTAACGTAGGGTGTAGCCGGAGGAGAGGCCGAGGCCAGCGGGACCCGGCCAGGCGATTGCCTTTACAACGTTGAAGAGTTGTAGGGGGGGAGCAAATTTCTCCTCGACTCTCCTCTCTCTCTCCCAGTCCGACCGCGGTGGCCCTTGAGAGTTGCAGCTACTCCCGCCACATGCTCTTTTGGTCCGGCCACCAACGGTCGGGGGGCCGAGGACGACGGGATCCGGCTGCAGCCGATAAACCAAGAAACCCGTTCATGGGGCCAGAGCCAGGGGCGTCCGGCCGACATCTACCGGAAGCCCGGCCCGAAGACGGACGGGACACTTCTTCTTTCTTGAATAATGGCTGCGACAACACTGGGGGGGGATGTCTTGCACATGCCTCCGACCCCCCCCCCCTCGTCCTCATCGCCTGGTCCGGCCATAACAAATCTCAAGCGAGACGCCGTGGGGTGCACTGGGAGGGAGAGACGGTGCGAACAGGCCTCTCCCGCCTCCCCAGGTGGAGGCTTCCCAGCTGCACCCTCAGCGCTCCAGGCGCCCGGAAAAGGGTTCTTCCACTGTGGCCATGCTGCAACGTCTCGCCCGGCAGGGTGGAGCCCGTCCGCTCATTTGACCCCGCGATCGCCAGTAGCTACCGAACTCTCAAAATTGTGGTCGACCTGGCAAGAGCGGGCCCAGCATAAAGAAATGGCCCGGTCACTGCTTGACTCCACCACCGTAGTCCTCCACGACCTTGAAGATTCTAGAGGAGCCGCGGGAGTCTCCGACCCCCGATGGGGAATGACTGCCATGATCGCCCGTGGAGTGACGAAACTGTATCCGCGGGACGTCGGCGCTCCCATGCTGGCGCCAGCCTCACTTTGAATTACTAGAATCATGCAGACCTCAGTTCCGGTGAAAGCACAGTGTGACCCGGTAGGAAAAATTGTTGCACCCCCTCCCCTTTTTCACTGATAGTTCAAACCACCGATCCTTTCCTTTGCCCTTTTAACGGAACTTTGGACTGCCTCCCCCTCTTTTACATTTTCTAGAGAAAACAAAACATTAACCACTACATTAGCATAGCAGTTGACACCAGAACTGTTTTCAAATTTAAAACCAACAACATCTTCAACAAAATCCTTTTTGTTTCTGCTGTGACCCTGCTACAGCACAGGCATTGTCCCAAGCAGTAATTCTGCGATGCCGGTAAGAATAGCTGTGGTGCCTACTGGACTCACTCACCCCCGCGGCGCCCCACGCCGTTATTTGCTGGGCGGCAACTTACTAGACATCACTTTCGTGCCATCTAGATTTCAGCACGTTCTGCTGCCTTGGAACTATTCGCACAACAGACCGCTACTGACAAGAATATTTCATTATTGGTGCTGTCAATTTCAATAAATCTATTGGATAATTCAAAAGAAATTGCCACGGTCTCTTCGTTGTTTAAATGTTTTTACTGTTTTTGTTTTGTTGTATATATTTATATGTTATTAAAGTTTTATATTCCTACTACTTTGTTGGAGTGCTACATATTTTTAATGTGACACATAATTGTAAAAACTTTGATGTACCAAGAGTCATTCCTGGAATCTTCCGCTTCAGGCTCGGTCCCCTCCCCAATCACAATACAGGATGGTTTTCAGATAGTAGGAACACGTGTGGTGTGACGGATCTCATCGGGTGTGGGCCTTGATCTACTATAACTCCTTTGAAGAGGGGTGATTCTTTACAGCTGGGGCCATAAACTACATCTGCAGGGCTAGCTGATAGCCTGGACAATCGGACACAGAGGAAGAGGAGTGTCAGAGGGTGCGGTAGTGAATAGGGCGAAAGGGAGGTGTCGGGCGGGCACAGAGTGTGATTCTCAGGGAAGAGCAGCGCAGATGGGGGGAGGTTTATTGCCCATGCATAAGACAGAGAGCGGGGGTGACCAGTGCCTGGGGAAGATGCTTGCGAGGGTGAGGAACCATGCTACGAATCGACAGCGTGCAGAGAGTGGGTCTGGTCAAGACATCTAAAATGGCTGCCGTGCACCACAAAAGTGTGGCATTTCAAAAAAGGCAAGATGGCGCAAACAATGTTTTTCAACACTTCCTCATTTCCTTCGAATCGAACGTTAACAGACGTTGGGGCATATTACCAAAGTTAAGCGATATTTATCGCTAACGATGCTTACCAACTAATTTTTTACCGCTAAGCATCGTCAGAAATTATCGAAGATAAACCTTGCTATTATCAAGGTTTATCGCAAATGCGATAATAAACGGCCGCAATGCATCAATATCGCTAAAAACTCGGCGATATTCATGCATTACCGAGCTAATGCTCTTAGCCATGTTATCCACCTCCCATTGGATAACATGGCTAAGAACTGCTCAGGGCAGGTGTTACTTTTTGGAGATATTCGCGCTTAGCGCGAATATCTCCAAAAGGAGATAGATATCTTGCATGTTGTAATGCAAGTTATTGTGGTATATGGAACTCATACCATAATCTCTCAGGAAAGCAGAAACTGATCCTTTTGGGACCGCCTTAAAAAGGCCTAGGGGGTGAGGAGTACTCTACTTTGCCCCCTTTTCACGTTCCGAACTATTTTATTTTACTCTCTTCTGTAATTACACAAAATAGCAGCGATAAGATGCATCGGAGACACACAGGGGCATATTACCAACAACTAGCGAACATTTTTGTCTCTAACTTGTTTAGAGACAAAAATTATCGCCGCACATCGGCGATTTTTATCGCAGATAAACCTTGCTATTAGCAAGGTTTATCGCAAATGCGATAAAAAACGGCCGCAATGCATGAATATCGCTGAAAAGTCAGCGATATTCATGCATTATCGAGCAAATGCTCTTAGCCATGTTATCCACCTCCCATTGGATAACATGGTGAAGAACTGATCAGGGCAGGTGTTAGCTTTTGGAGATATTCGCGCTTAGCGCGAATATCTCCAAAAGTTGGTAATAGGAGATAGCGATGTTAGCGACTGTTTCCAGTCGCTAACATCTTGGCACGCCCACTTTGCATGTCATTAGTGATAAATATCACTGACATGCAAAGCGGGGCCCAAGATGGTCGCTATCTCCTATTAGCTGTCACTAACTGGTGTTAGCGACAGCTTGGTAATAGGGAGATAATTTTATCTCCGCTTTCTTGGCTTTTAAAGCCAAAAAAGCGGAGATAAACCCCCTTGATAATATGCCCCACAGTGAGAGAAAGGAGGCCGGAGATGAAGAAGAGATGTCAAATACACATTGGAGATAATATAGTGGCAGAAGGGAAGTAAATATGAGTAAACTTACCATGTAACATAAAAATGTTGCACTCTATACTATAAGTCTCATTTTATACTACAATCACTTCGCTACAACCTCATAAATTAAAAATAAAAATGAATAATGTCTCAAACAATTTTTGATTTCTAAATATAAATTTATTCTTCAGAATTTTCTAAATTTGAAAGAACTAGTAACATGTCCTCATCAGCAATGTCCTCATGAAAAGTCTGCAATGATGATTCTTGTAACTCTATGGTCTCCAAACATTCGATAAATTCGCCATCAAGAGATTGATCAAAAAAATCATTCAAGTCATCTCCTCCTTGTGACAATATTTCATTACTGGTGCTGTCAATTTCAATCAATGTAGTGGAATCATTCAAGTCATCTCCTCGTGACAATATTTCATTATTGGTGCTCTCAATTTCAATCAATGTAGTGGAATCATTCAAGTCATCTCCTCCTTGTGACAATATTTCATTATTGGTGCTGTCCATTTCAATCAATCTAATGGAATCATACAAGTCATCTCCTCCTTGTGACAATATTTCATTATTGGTGCTCTCAATTTCAATCAATGTAGTGGAATCATTCAAGTCATCTCCTTGTGCCAATATTTCATTATTGGTGCTGTCCATTTCAATCAATCTAATGGAATCATACAAGTCATCTCCTCCTTGTGACAATATTTCATTATTGGTGCTCTCAATTTCAATCAATGTAGTGGACAATTCAAAAGAAATTGCCACGGTCTCTTCATTGTGAGCCATTTTATTTTGAAATTGCTTGCTGTAAATTGCAGAAAAAAATAATCACTTTCATTTATCGTTTTTAGTAATACATAATATAAAACTAACTTTATCAAGTATTTAGTATAACAGAAGGACTGCAAATAAATAACAGAAAACATTTTCAAATTATCTTCAAGTGTACAACATAGTTCCCCTTACAAATTAACAACTCACCTTTTTAAAAGTAGGAGAAGTGTTAGTACTGTGTAAATCAAACACCAGAAATTCACCACCAAAAATTCCTCACAAATGTACCTCAGACAGTAGTATCACAAAATGGCTGTGGTTTCCTCTCATTTGAAATATATACATAACCAATTAACTTTCATCACACACAAATACAAAACCAAACTAACATTTTAATTGGTTCTAAATTTCAACACTTTCAAATGTGTTTTCCCCATGCAATTTTCCATAGGACATTTACATACGTCTACAGCCTGAATGGCTGAACGGAATTACACCAAACTTGGCAAAATGGTACATCAAACCTAAGAGGTCAGGAAGGATCTACTATGCCCCCTTATGGTCATTTCCCCCTTCGCTTTGGCCTCCTCTTGTCTCTCAATCCTACCGAGAGACAAGATGGCGGCCGCTACGGACTGTTTGGAATGTTGACAGACGCCGGAGAACCAATCAGCTTCGCAAAGCTCCGTAACGCGAAAAGTACGCGAAGCGGAGCGCTGTTACAGATATATATCTTTTTTTGAACGTTAATTTCTCAAAATCCACTGGAGCACATATATTGAGACCTAGCAAAGGCACATCGGGCTACCAGTCCCTAATATTTTGCCAAGTTTCGTGCAAATCCATTCAGCCGTTCGATTATTATTATTTTTTTTTTTTTGCCCCGCGGGGCCCTTTTAAAACCTCCACATCAAACGTAGGGGGTCAGCGAGGATCTACTATTCCCCCTTATGGTCATTTGCCCCTTCGCTTTGGCCTCCTCTTGTCTCTCGATCCTACCGAGAGACAAGATGGCGGCCGCTACGGACTGTTTGGAATGTTGACAGACGCCGGAGAACCAATCAGCTTCGCTTCACAAAGCTCCGTTGCGCGAAAAGTACGCGTCCTGGAGCGCTGCCCGGTCCGCTGTTACAGATATATATCTTTTTTTAAACGTTAATTTCTCAAAATCCACTGTAGCACATATATTGAGACCTACAAAAGGCACATCGGGCTACCAGTCCCTACAATTTTGCCAAGTTTTGTGCAAATCCATTCAGCCGTTCGGGCTAAAAGTGAGGCCAACCGCCCTATGGAAAACTCAATGTTAAAAACACGTTTTGGGACCCCCCTTTTTTCTCAGCCCCCCCTTGACGAACCCCCCCCAAATTTTCAAGGGCTGCTCAGAAACAAAATGTGCCATTTTCCTGAAAATTTCAGCCAATTCCGTCCACAAACGCCAAAGTTATTAGACATAGAATTTTCAAAAATCCCATAGAGAAAAAATCCTAACTATATATACCTACTGGCGACCGCCAGTAGGTAATATATATATATATATATATATATATATATATATATATATATATATATATATATTGCCTCCATACCATAAAGGATCTGGCTTTAGCCACCTCTGCCTTATTATCAGGTTACCAGGACAGATACATAGAAAATGGTACTCAGATTCTGCGTCAACCATATCAGCTAAATGCAATAATTAAGATTTTGGAACTTACTCTAGACTTCCACCATCAACACCTAAGCCCAGTGTCGAGCAGTTGGTAAAAGTGTCTTTTGGATGTGTTCTAAACCCTGGAAAAGACCATCTGAGCCAAAACTTGACACTTAAAAATCACCATATGGATCTTCAACAAGAGGCTCTCTCCATTCAGTATCTCAAACACTCTTAAAAACCTACGTTAGCAGAAGAGCTCACCGCCCTTGAAAGCGTCCTGAACATTCGAGGGCAACTAACATAAATACATAGAACATGAAATAGCTGGGATGTAGTGGGTGCTAAGGTGTGGCCTATGCCTGCCAGCTAATAAAAGGAAAGTTGTGCATCCTGAGTCTCGAATCTCTATGTATATGTGTGTGTGTGTGTGTGTATATATATATATATATATATATATATGTTTACAGCAAAGATTCTCCAAAGAAGACGCCGCACACTACCTCGATTATGTTGATCTGTAAGTTTTATTTTCTGTAGGTTCCCCACCTACGCGTTTCGGACAAACAAACTGTCCCTGATCACGGTTACAAACCGTGATCAGGGACAGTTTGTTTGTCTGAAACACATAGGTGGGGAACCTACAGAAAATAAAACTTACAGATCAACATAATCGAGGTAGTGTGCGACGTCTTCTTTGGAGAATCTTTGCTGTAAACATTGTTTGCGAGGGTGTCCTGAACCTCGCCGCCAGCACCAGCCACTGTTGCTCCTCTCATCTTGGGACATTTGCTATTACAATATATATATATATATATATATATATATATATATATATATATATATATATATATATATATATATATACACCACGAAGATTCCGGTCAAGGAGAGGCTGTCAACCAGGGTGGTCCGTATGCAGGGTACCGGCAACCCTGTATTATTAGAAACCAACCTTCTTACTTCCAAAAGGTATACGGACAACACCAGGGATTCGTTGCAGAAAGTTATTTATTCAAACACACAGCAACGCGTTTCAGCTTTACACCTTGTTCACGCAAGGCGTAAAGCTGAAAGGCGTTGCTGTGTGGCTGAATAAATAACTTTCTGCAACGAATCCCTGGTGTTGTCCGTATATCTTTTGGAAGTAAGAAGGTTGGTTTCTAATATATATATATATAGATGATTCACAATGTTCACAGGTGGATCCACCATGAAGTATAAATATGGATAGAGGTTTTACCTGACGTCGCTTTTTCCCCTTGAATAACACAAGTGCAGCACTTCATGAGGTGAGAAATTCTCATGTTTCCTAGCCTGCTATTGAACCCTGTGACTCTGGAGTTACCGTACAGGTTAGACCGACCTATACCCAGCCTTCTTGTCCCAAAGGTATCATTCCCCACCAACTGGATTTAATGTAAGGATTATCACACACAGAACAGTCTCTGAATACATAGTATACATACTACTTAATTTTATATGTGAACATCTGGCCTGCCATTTTGAGGTCCAACCACCTGTCAACATATTTTTTACAGAAACTGTGACTAGCTCAGCAGAAGAGAAGGACAGTGTGTTCTCCGCATTAGGGAATCCAATTTGAGTGTGATTGTTACTGAGCTTGGACTCATCACTAAATCTCTATTGTAGGTTAGGAATGTGGCGTTATCCAACTTGATGTATGTTTATCATTGTCAGTGGCAAGTAAAATAATGTAATTCTTATTGGGAATTGTGACTGAATTTTATGGTCAATGATGCAAGTGAGGGCAGTCTCGCTTTGCAAGATGGTTTGCTAGAGTCTAGAATATTACTTTGTATTTTGTAAATAAAATAACATTTTGGAAAAGCTCCAACCTTTCCCAATAAAATTAAAGCTTCTATGTTTGCCTGTTTTTGTTGTAAATTTAATTACATTTTTAACAATGTATTTGTCTGATATATACTTGTTTCTGTACTTGTGAGTGTTGTTTAAGGTTCAAATCGTAATTGCTTAAGCCACACCTTCCAGGAGTGACTGAGTGCTTATCCAGAAACGTCAAAATGTTAAGACCCTCTCCCTTAAATCAGTAAGAAGCAGATGGCTCTCAATTACAATAATACCACATTTTTCTTTTATAGCTACCAGTCATTACACATTAACCTCTGCTTGTGTGTGAGTGTATGGGCAGCATCCCTCATAGAGGATTCCAATTAAGTCTTGTGGACATAAGGATTTTGGAAAGAATTCTGCTACTCATGAAGAAACAATTAAAGAAAGAATGTGTCTCAAAAACTTGCTTTTGAAAAAGATATATGTTTGGTGAATTTGACGTATGATACACGCCTTAATGAAAGACTCATTTGGCCACTGTCACTGTAAATAACAATAAAAGAAGATTAAGTTTAAACCAGTGCTTAATTTGAGCCTGTGGTTTCTGGTGCTCATCACCGGCACTTAATTGTCAACACCAGCACTTATGATAGTCTGCCACAAGGTGGCACTGTTTGTTCAATTTAGAGTTGAGCACAGAAACGTGTTTAATAATTCAATATACATAAAAAAATAACTAATACCTGCGGCCAATGTCATTGTTATAGCTTTGGGTCCTCAAATAGTTTGAATTATCACACTTGTAGGACTGTGATGGTTAGTAGTTATAGTGTTACTGTAATTTGCAGCTCTGGCAGCAGCAAAGGGCGGTGCAAGCAGAAGTGACCTCCTGTGAGGGCCCTGGCACTTATATTTTTTACAAACTAAGCACTAATAAAAACAGACTCAATATTGTGGTAAACTGTTGTTTATGTCACGTGGTGGGTTGTGTGAGGATGAAATGGACAAACTCATTGGACCATAAATCTATCCCTTCACACGATTCCTCTATGCTGCTGCACTTTTCTATTGTTATGGTTTCTGTCTTAAAAATTTTAATTGTTTTGCCTGCCTGCTCATACTCTTGAACCAGGGCCTGCTTCAGTCACGGTGGCACCCAGTGCGAGTATGTTTGTTGGCACCCCCCAGTGACCTCCTTCTCCATGAATTCCCTCACTTACCACTCTTTAACAGTGACCCTTGAGTCTCCGTATCCCCTCTCTCACATGCTTTTCTTTTGTTTTATAGAGCTACTCCTACCAGTGTAGGGTGGTGTAGCACTTACATCACACAGGGATACTGACACGTGTGTAAATCAGTGTATAGGAAATGTTACTTAAGAAAAAGGACTACAAGGTATATGAGTCACATGTAATTCATACTGGGCATAGTTTAAAAGTGCTCGATCTGGTGAAGCACAAACTCAGAATTTAAAATGTACCACCATGGTTGGGGGTCGTCTTTACTAATGAGAACGGATTTCTACCCAAATGAAACCTTTTTGCAACATTAGTATAATGAAAGACTAGGGGAGGAATCAAGCTTTAACCGATAACTTGCAGTTTCCATGCAGCTCTTCGATGACACTTTAAATAGCTCACTGTTCTATATTAGAATTTATAACGTGCAAGTAATGAAAGGACCTCTCCAACAAAAGTTGTAACCCACTGAACCATTTACATTATATTAACTTCCGTGATCCGCATGGTGCCTCCGCTTTGCAGCAGGCATATTGACCCTCTGCACTACTTTATAAGTCAAAGCTTCCACTAGACAAAACTCCATCACTCTCCAGCAGGTCCATTAATCACCAGATTTACCTTGACATTTTTATTGGTGCCTGAAACTTGCTGGAGGCAAGGAACCTGCAGCAGGTGCATTTAAATCCACTATGTAAGTGACAACACAGCGCCTCCTGAAGTTAGCACTTGGTGCAATGGCACCGAACACACAGCAGAGAGCTGGCCCTGTCTTACACCTACAAAAGTGGGCACAGTGGATGGGACACAGCAATTGAATTCAAAGGTACACTTACAGTTCTATGCTATTTTGCCAGATTTCTGCTTCCAAAAGATGAATTTCCAAAATATCAATACCATTGTTAACATCATGGGCCACATTACATTAAGAATGTAGGCGCAGTGGCAACATATCCATTGCCTGCTGTGGGCTCCAGCCATTCGTAATAGATTGTCTTTGGAAGATTACTTCCTAGTTGTGGATACCTGCTGGGCCATCCTGAAGGGAGACATTATCCCACGTGGACTGCTTGGAGTATCACAAGCTTTACTTTTAACGCAAAGGTCACTAAATGATGTGATGCAAGAGAATTGTATCTAGGGCTTTTGTCACAAGCAGGACTCCTTACCAGGGTCGGACTGAGAACCCAAAGCAGCAATGGCAATGTTGACAGACCAGCCCCTTGCTGCTTTGGTTACTTAGGGCTGATATAGCAACACCACTGCAAAACCGGAGCCCAGAAATAAAAACGGCCCCCACCGCTGCAAAATCGGATCCAGGGCTCGAGTCGGGGTACCACACGGGTGGACGGCGTCCCCCCACTTATTTTACCGGGTGGGTGCCATCCCCCCTGCTAAACAGCTGGTCTTCACTCTTTGGCCTCTCTGATACGAGATCGGAGCTCACAGCATGCTGCTCACCTTAGCTTTTGAGCGGGAGGAGGTATCCCAGCCCAGGGCACATGTGCCATTCGCCCGCGGCTCCCGCCCCTTGCACCTTTCGTGATGTCACTTCCTGTCGTGACATCACTTCCGGTGACAATCAATCAATCAATCAAAGCATTTATATAGCGCACTACTCACCCGGAGGGTCTCAAGGCGCTGGGGGGAGGGGGTCCGCTACTGCTCGAACAGCCAGGTCTTGAGCTGCTTCCTGAAGGCGAGGTGGTCTTGGGTCAGGCGGAGGTGGGTCGGAAGGGAGTTCCAAGTCTTGGCGGCCAGGTAGGAGAAGGACCTTCCTCCTGTGGTGGCTCTTCGGATGCGGGGGACGGCGGCGAGGGCGTGGTTGGTCGATCGAAGCTGGCGTTTGGGAGCGTAGAAGTTGAGGCGGCTGTTGAGGTATCCTGGCCCTTGGTTGTGTAGGGCTTTGTGTGCGTGGGTGAGGAGCCGGAAGGTGATTCTCTTGTTGACCGGGAGCCAGTGCAGGTCTCTCAGGTGTCCGGAGATGTGGCTGCGGCGGGGGATGTCCAGGATGAGTCGTGCTGAGGTGTTCTGGATCCGCTGGAGTTTCTTCTGGAGTTTGGCGGTGGTTCCGGCGTAGAGGGAGTTGCCGTAGTCCAGACGGCTGGTGACGAGGGCCTGGGTGACCGTCTTCCTGGTCTCGGTGGGGATCCATCGGAAGATCTTGCGTAGCATGCGCAGGATGTTGAAGCACGACGAGGAGACGGCGTTGACTTGTCTGGTCATGGAGAGGGAGGAGTCCAGGATGAAGCCCAGGTTGCGTGCGTGGTCTGTGAGTTTGGGTGCGCCGCCCAGGGCGGGGGGCCACCAGGAGTCGTCCCAGGCGGAGGGTGAAGATCCCAGGATGAGGACTTCCGTCTTGTCCGAGTTCAGTTTCAGGCGACTGTTCATCATCCACTTGGCAACGTCTGTCATCCCTTCGTGTAGGTTGGCTCTGGCGGTGGCGGGGTCGTTGGTGAGGGAGAGGATCAGCTGGGTGTCGTCGGCGTAGGAGATGATGTTGAGGTTGTGCTGGCGTACGATGGCTGCGAGGGGGCTCATGTAGACGTTGAAGAGTGTTGGGCTGTGCGAGGAGCCTTGAGGAACGCCGCAGATGACTTCGGTGGCCTCCGATCTGAACGGGGGGAGGCGGACTCTCTGTGTCCTTCCGGCGAGGAAGGAGATGATCCACTTCAGTGCCTTCTCCTGGATTCCGACGTTGCTGAGGCGCTGTACTAGGGTACGGTGGCAGACAGTGTCGAAGGCCGCGGAGAGGTCCAGGAGGATGAGGGCCGCCGTTTCTCCGTTGTCGAGCAGGGCTCGGATGTCATCGGTAGCTGCGATCAGGGCGGTCTCGGTGCTGTGGTTGGCCCGGAAGCCAGACTGTGAGGGGTCGAGGGAGCCGTTCGTCTCGAGGAAGGCGGCCAGTTGCTTGTTGACGGTCTTCTCGATGACTTTTGCCGGAAACGGGAGCAGCGAGATGGGGCGGTAGTTCTTGAGGTCTGTGGGGTCGGCTGATGGCTTCTTAAGTAGGGCGCTGAGTTCGGCGTGCTTCCAGCTCTCCGGGAAGGTAGCGGTGTCGAAGGAGGTGTTGATGATGTCCTGCAGGTGGGGTGCGATGACAGCGTCGGCCTTGTTGAAGATGTGGTGAGGGCAGGGGTCTGCCGGAGATCCGGAGTGGATGGAGTTCATCGTGTTGACGGTGTCTTTGGTGCTGATCGGGGTCCAGGCGCGGAGGGTGGTTGTGGGGAGCGGTGGTTCGGTCGTGGCGGGCGTCGGTTGAGTGCTGAAGCTGTTGTGTATGTCCGCGATCTTGTTGTGGAAGTAGGAGGCGAGGGAGTTGCAGAGGTCTTGCGAAGGGGTGATGTCGTTGTTTCCGGCGTTGGGGTTGGAGAGCTCTTTCACGATGTTGAAGAGTTCTTTGCTGTTGAGTGCGTTGTTGTCCAGTCGTTCCTTGAATGCGGTTTTCTTGGTGGCGTGGATCAGTTGGTGGTGTTTTCGGGTGGCGAGCTTGAGGGCAGTCATGTTGTCCGGTGTTGGGTATCTGCGCCAGGTTTTCTCGAGTGCTCTGCAGTTCTTCTTGGAGCTCTTGAGTTCGTTGTTAAACCATGGTGCTTTCTTGCTGCCGGGTCTGCTCGGCGGGGTTTTCAGCGGGGCGAGGTCGTCTGCGCAGTCGCTGATCCATTTCGTGAGGTTCGTGGCCGCTTGGCTGGGGTTCGTTGTGCTGGTGGGAGGGTACTTGCTCAGGGAAGTAGCGAGCTGGTCTGCAGTGATCTTGTTCCAGTTTCTGCGGGGAACCTGTTGCTGGTGGTGGTGGAGCGTGGTCCTTCTGAAGCTGAAGTGGACGCAGCTGTGGTCCGTCCAGTGGAGTCCCGTGGCGTGGCTGAAGGCGATGTCCTTGCTGGAAGAGAAGACCGGGTCGAGTGTGTGTCCGGCGTAGTGGGTGGGGGTGGTCACCAGTTGCTTGAGTCCGAGGTTGGCGAGGTTGTCCAGCAGGGTGGTGGTGTTGCGGTCGCTGTTGTTCTCCAGGTGGAAGTTGAGGTCCCCGAGGAGGATGTAGTCGGCGGAGGGGAGGGCGTGCGGGCTGATGAAGTCGGCGATGTCTTCGCTGAAATGTGTACGTGGTCCCGGGGGTCTGTAGATGAGGGTGCCTCTGAGGGTGGTCCTGGGATTGACGTGGATCTGGAAGTGCAGGTGTTCGGCGGGTGCAAGGGTATCGTTGGTGTCGGTCGTGATGCGGATGGTGTTCCTGTGGACGATGGCGATGCCTCCTCCTGTCTGGTTGATGCGGTCCCTCCGGATGATCTTGTAGCCGTCCGGGATGGCGATGGCGATGTCGGGCGCTGAGGAGGCGTTCATCCAGGTGTCCGTGAGGAAGGCGACGTCGGGGGCTGTGGTGTCGAGCAGGTTCCAGAGCTCGACGGCGTGCCTGTGGACGGAGCAGGTGTTGAGCAGGATGCACTTCAGGTGGGTGCTGCTGGAGTTCGGCTTGGTGGGTGCTGGTGTGACGTGGGTCCGGTTGCAGGTGAACTTGCAAGAGTGGCAGCTGAAGGGTCCGTGGGTGCGTCTCGGTGTGGCTCGGTAGCAGGCCGGGGATCGGCCGGTGTTGAGTGCGTTGAGTTCGGTGGCGTTGTAGGTCCGTCGGGTCGGCTTCCGTTGGTGGGGGCCAGGGGTCCTGGCTCTGGGCATGGAACCAGGCGCGGACGGGCGCAGACGGGCTTACCTTTGGCGCACCTTCGGGGCTCAATCGGTGCTCCCGCTGCGCGCGTCGCTCTGGGGGCGTCATAAGTGAGGAGCCAGGAGGGCGGGTCAGCTGGGTGGCGGGAGCGGGGCGGCCAATGGGCAGGAGGGGGGGCGGAGGCGCCAGAGGGCAGTGGCGGGAAGAAGGCGGCAAGAGCACCCCGGAGGGGGAGGGCAGCCGAAGCGGGGGAGAGGGTAGCAGAAGGAGAGGGTGAACAGGCGGCGGGCAGGGGAGGCAACAGGCACACAGCAGGGGTACAGAAAAAAAAACGGGGTGACAACAGGCGACAGGGGAACCAGGCACGCAGTGGATGGCAGGCAGGCAGCGGCGAAAACGGAGGTAACAGGAGAGCGCAGCCGTCAGCAGGGCAGCAGGGCAGGGTGCTGGCAGCAGCAGGCAGGAGCGGCGTAGGTGGGGCGACCTCGCCTGGGCAGGCTCGAGCGGTGACAGCGTCCCCCCACTTCTTTTTAGGTCGAGGACTCCATCGCATTGCATAAGCAGTGTGGGTGGAGCCCGAAGATTTAATGTTTCTTACAGGGGGCTTGGAACCCCCCCTCTTCTCCATTGGCTGGCCTAGTAAATGCTGGCCAGCCATTGGAGAAGAGGGGCGTCACTCCCTTTAAGTCCCGTCTTTTTCGGATTCGGGGGCGTGCTTTTTAGGTTCTTTCTATCTGTGACGTCATCCGTCACTCAAACCTAAAAAACATGCCCCCCGGTCTGAAAAGGACGGGGCTTACACACAAAAGGCACGGCGAGCGCTTGTTCTTGCATGTTCTCTTAATTGCTGTATACCTAATTTATTTCCGCAAAAAGGGACGCAAGGATGCCATCCGTCTGGTCACCCTACGACAGTCAAGGCACAAATAAGGAGCGTGTAGTAGTATTTGCTGGGTTTTGCAGCGCTCTGTGGCCATTTTATCGACACACCGATGGACCATTCTGGTGACGCTATCACATTACCATGGCGTCGCTGAGTAAATGTTTTCACAATTTCTCGCGAGGTTTCCTAGCAGCTGACCGGCAAGTTGCCATCTTGTTGCCGTGGCTCTAGGCCGCTGGCTCTGTGTTTCAGTTCCCCAACTCAGAGAATGTTGCGGCTTCGGTGGAAGTCCCGCCAGGGCACGGCACAGCTGCAGGGCCTGAGCGCCGCCTCTTCGGTGAAGGAACTGCAAGAGAGGGTCCGAGCCCTCACCGGAGTCCCTACCGAGCGCCAGCGCATCCTGCTGGGCTTTCCTCCCCGGAGCTTGGAGCTGAGCGACGGCGAGGCCAGCCTAGGGGGGCTGCGGATCCAGAGCGGTGAGAGAAGGGGAGAAGACCTTGTAGAGTGAGGCCACGGTCTGCGGTTGGTGGTTACAGAGGGCAAGGGTAGAATCGGGTTGGTGATTGTGAGGGGCAGCTTGCTGCTTTGTTGCTTGATTAACGGCGTATACGGTGGCAGAGTACAAGGACACAGATTCTTTTGGGGATGGTACCGCTAGACAGGACAAATACGTTTCCGTAGGTGGGAGGGTATCAGAGTATCAAGGGGATGATGGGCTTGAGATGAGATCAGGGAGCTGTAATTGATACGGAAGTGTAGAATGCAGAGCACTTTCAGAGGGTTTACAACAGATAAATGCTGGGGTGTAGGATCCGCGGTGGTTAGTAAAGTAATTGAGGATTGGTGATATAATCGGAGTGAGATTTTTGGGCTGGAAATCCAATGCAAGAATTGCCAGGGTTACGGTGAGATCAAGAGAAGTTTGAGGTGCACGTGAAGCCAAGTTGTGAGAGCCATGGGGTTGGTAATAAAGTCGATAGGAAGGACCAGGCTTGTGATAAACGAGGGGAAAGCCAAGTCGAGGGTGGTGGTTATGCAATCCTTTATGGAGGGGATTGGAGTCTAATGGAATAGATGATGGAGATCGAGCTAAGAGGGTAAACCAGTGGAGTGTAAACGATTAAAGGAGGGTTAGAATGGGGTAACATGAAATTAGGTGTCTGTTGGCTCATGAGGGATATCCTAGAATTGTGTCAGTCAGTCAAAATAACTTTATTTTGCCAAAAATGTAGGCATAACCACATCCACCACCACCACATCCACCACCACCACCACATCCACCACCAGCACTACATCCACCAACAACACCACATCCACCACATCCACCACCACATCCACCACCACCACATCCACCACCACATCCACCACCACCACATCCACCACCACATCCACCACCACCAAATCCACCACCACCACATCCACCACCACATCCACCACCACATCCACCACCACCACTTCCACCACTGCATCCACCACCACATCCACCACTACATCCACCACCACCACATCCACCACAGCATCCATCACCACATCCACCACCACATCCACAACCACCACCACATCCACCACCACCACCACCACTTCCACCACCACCACACCCACCACTGCATCCACCACCACATGCACCACCCCCACCACATCCACCACCACATCCACCAACACCACCACATCCACCACCACATCCACCACCACCACATCCACCACCACCACATCCACCACCACATCCACCACCACCACATCCACCACCACCACATCCACCACCACATCCACCACCTCCACCAACGCATCCACCACCACATCCACCACCACCACATCCACCACAGCATCCATCACCACATCCACCACCACATCCACCACCACATCCACCACATCCACCACCACATCAACCACCACCACCACTTCAACCACCACTTCAACCACCACCACCATATCCACCACCACATCCACCACCACACCCACCACCGCATCCACCACCACATTGCACCACCTCCACCACATCCACCACATCCACCACCACCACATCCACCACCACCACCACATTCATCACCACCACCACCACATCCACCACCACCGCATCCACCACCACATCCACCATCACCACCACATCCAGCACCACCACCACATCCAGCACCACCACCACATCCAGCACCACCACCACAACCACATCCACCACCACCACATCCACTACCACATCCACCACCACATCCACCACCACATTCACCCCCACCCCACCACCACATCCACCCCCACCACCACATCCACCACCACATCCACCAACAACACCACATCCACCAACAACACATCCACCACCACATCCACCACCACATCCACCACACCCACCACCACCACATCCGCCACCACCACATCTGCCACCACCACATCCGCCACCACCACATCCACCACCACCACATCCACCACATCCACCCCCACCACAACATCCATCCCCACCACCACATCCACCACCACCGCCACATCCACCACCAACACCACACCCACCAACAACACCACATCCATCACCACATCCACCACCACCACCACATCCACCACCACATCCACCACCACCACATCCACCACCACCACATCCACCACCACCACCACATCCACCACATCCACCATCACCACATCCACCACATCCACCACCACCACATCCACCACATCCACCACCATCACATCCACCACCACATCCACCACCACATCCACCACCACCACCACATCCACCACCACATCCACCACCACCACCACATCCACCACCACATCCTCCACCACATCCACCACCACATCCACCACCACATCCACCACATCCACCACCACCACCGCATCCACCACCACATCCACCCCACTACAACAGGCCTGGCTAGTTGTAGGTGTAATGTTACTTGTTGTATCATATATCTGGTTTCTTTTTCCCTCAGCGCTACCTTGGAGTGCAAATATTTTTGCTCTTTCTTTGTGTGCTGTTTGCCCCTCATTTCCCTAAGCTAATCCGTTGCTTTCCTCACTCCTCCCCACCAAGAGAGTGTGTGTTCACCCGTGTATGCATGTGTGTGCGCACGTATATACATGTGTGTTTTCTAATTATTTGATCCCCCAACCATTCAATGTTGCTGCGAAACCTCTGAGGTGCAGACCTGATGGTGCATGGATGTGTACACGTCATCATGCTGAGGTAGCTGTAGCGTCATGATGCAGAAATGTTCTACACAATCATTTGTTACCATATTGGGACTTTCTTTTTAGTTTATTTTTTAACTCTTCCGCGTTGGGAATAAAGCTTTTTTGTTTGTGGCTACTGCACAGCATTGGCAAACAGCAACTGGCTTGCTAATGCTGTCTATATATCAACTTCTGCCTCACATTTGCTGTTTATAAGCACTGTAAATAAGAGATTATAGTCTTTTCAAACTCATTGCTGCGAAGTTTATTAACATCAGATAAAATAAATGAGTTGATCGATTCAGCCACATTCTAAACCTAGATCTCCAGCTGATACACAGATCTCATCAGCGAGTCCGTAACACACTGACCTGTCCAAGAAGCATTGATCTTATGTATAACACTAACTCCCCGGATTCTTAGAGCCTTTAAAAACTGATGTTAATATGCCCAACTGAATGATGCTCATTTTATCAGCCCTAGAAAGATAAAAGCATGTGCCAGCTACACCAGGATTCAAAAACAACCTAAAAGTTAAACACAAATGTCAACAGTAAGTGCGTTGGTTTGTGAACATATATATTTTGAATATTTTACAGTATCCGGTTTCCACAAAATTTGTCAGGGTCAAAGTGCAGGATTAAACAAATCTGTACATTTCCATTCAGGTGATCGTTTGCTAATGCCTGGTACTCATTTTAGGTTTCACCTGTATAGCGCTTGCACTGTGCTTGAGAAAACGATTGTGTTTAATATAAACCTAAAAGGGACTTATATCCTGCCTCACTCTCTCACTATATAATACTCACTCTTTCACTTTTTACTACTCGCTCTCTAATACTCTCTTTACTAATAACTCTCTCCTACTCATTATGAACTACTCACTCTACTACTTACTCTGTGTGTGGGTGCTAATGCAATAGGTCTAGCATATGCAAACGATTAAGCTATTGGCAATGTAAATGACAATGCCATTTATTAAAAAAAAAAAAGTAATGAGCAGTGCCAATAGCTCTACCTTTAATAATGACGAGACCATTGCATTGTAAATGCTTGTTTTAGGACTTGTGCCCGGATCGGCTCCCACCCTTCCATCCTCCCGGGGAAACGCCCGATGCCCGTTATGGCCAGTCCAGCCCTGCTTACTGTGCATGCTGTAGTGTGGGAGCCTTCATGGCCAGGCTCATTAATATTCATGAGCCTGCCCTCTCCTCGCCGCACATACAACTGGCCAAACAGCTGACACATTCGCAGCATAGGTAACACTTCCTGTCCTGCTAGAGAATGCAGCGCAGAGAAGCGTCCGCTTTTAAGCACCAAGGGGCAGATTTATGAGTTCTGGCGCATCTCTGCAAATCAGCAGGGATGCGCCAGAACTGATGCGTCACGCAATTCCCTCCTTGCGGCACCACAGATGCGCCGCATTTACAATGCGGCGCACCATGGTGCAAGGAAGGGCAGATGCCTGACGCATCTTGTGGTGTACGGGCGGCGCATTGCTGGAGGAGCGTCGCAAGTGCGACGCAACTCCTGCAATGTACAGAGGCCACCCATACATAACGTGGTGTGTCACTCCTTACGCCTGCTTCAAGCAGGCGTAAGGATTTGACGCAGCAGCGTCGTAAAACTGACTCAGTGAAATCTTGTAGATTTCACTGCGTCAGTTTTACGGGGCTTTCCTACGAGGGAACGCCCACCCTGCGACAGAACGCCCACATGAAACCTGACGCAGGTTCCATGTGGCGCAAGGCTTTACAACGTGACGCATCTGCCTAGATGCGTCACGTTGTAAATAGGCCGCAGGGATGCGCCACGTTTCCGCGCCGTTGCGTCACGCAACGGCGGCGTAAACGTGGCGCAAGTCAGACATAAATCTGCCCCCTAGTTCACTGCCAGAGCAGTGAAAGAAGCAACAATGAAAAGTTTTGTTTCGATCCCCTGAACATATCAGTCATTCAACATAGCAGGGCTAACAACTGTAGTCTAAATATGCTTTCCTTTGGGGTTAGGTAATTTGAGCGTATTAGAAAAAAAAGACCCCTCAAGCACTGACGTCTCTCCTTTCCCTTTCGGCTATTAGCAGCTAATGGGAGAACAGCTGACTGCGTACAGCGAGGCAGTGGTACATATTAAAATGGCTTTAATCTGATGATTATTTTGCTCAATTACAAGGGCCTTGTGCAGCTGTCACCAAGCTCCTCGAGGGATGATGTATGTCTGTTGTTTTAGAGCGACACCTGACCAAGGCTTTGAAGGAAATACTCCCTCCTGAGTGGGCTCTCACGCTTAAACGTGCGAGCGGCATGTGCGTTAGAAGCCGGGTATCAGCGACAGCAGCGGGCCTGGCTTAATACGCGCCGCCTTAAAGCTCACCGGATTGGATTTCATTGTCGCCGCTGCGTCCGCGTCACCGCCGAAAGGCGACACCTCCGCGCTCATGGGACACTTTCATCTGTCATCGAAGGGCCTGTCAGGCCTGGCTCAAGTAAAGCATGCTGCGCGACCCTGAGAGCGGAAGGGAGACCCGACCTTTTGCTTAGGATGGATTTTCATTTTTTAATTCGCTCACTGCTCACCACTGAGGCAACTGTTCAGCTGCACGGTTTTATTAATTTACGTTCAATCATTTTATGGAATTATTTCACCACCAATGCTATTTAATTGAAGTCTATCGGCTAGATTCATCAAAGACCCGTTTTGCGAGTCTTTAATAGTGATTCATAAGGAATCGCTATAAAGGACTTGCAAAACGGGATTCATGAAGAAATCGCAAAATAAATTGCGATTCCTACAGCTTCCTTATTTGCGATTAGCAAATTGCTAATCGCAAATAAGGAATAACTCCCCATTCATTCCTATGGGCCAGGCCCATAGGAATGAATGGGGAGTTATTCCTTATTTGCGATTAGCAATTTGCTAATCGCAAATTAGGATGCGATTTCAAGGGTGCAGGAGTGTCCAAAGGACACCCTGTAGCACCCCTGAAATGTGAATTTACACTAATGTTGGACATGTGTGTGTGTAACATGCAACTTAGAAAAATGCATTAAAATGCATTTTTCTAAGTTTTCGCTATTTACCACGAGGTTTGACTTCGTGGTAAATAGCGGTCCTAGATTGCGAATTCGCAATTTTTCAATGTTTCATGAATGGCATTTAAGGAATCTCTAATAGAGATTCCTTAAATGCTAATTCTCGCAAATTTGCGGATTCTTTATTAGCGATTTTTGCATTTGGGATGATAAATCCCAAATGCAAAAATTGCGCTCGCAAAGGGCCAGATTCTCAGAATCTGGCCCTTTGCGAGCGCAATTTCCTTTCATGAATCTAGCTGTATGTTCGCTCTACTATAACAATCGCTCTCAATTAATTTAACCACTTGAAGCGGTATCTTTGGTGTTGGGGATGGGGGAGGGGGGTGTGGGGGCGGGTGGAAGGGAGCGCACTAGCCTTGCTACAAGGCTTTTGCTGTCATCTGCTCCACGTCATGAGTGTGACTTTCATTTTGTCCTGGTTTTACAGTCAACACCGCTAGGCATTCCTGTGCTTGTTGGCATGAACGTCATTTAGGGGTCGTCAGGGGTCGCAGCTGCGGTCCCTGGCTTGGCTTTTGCTACCTCAAGCACTACCTTTGCGACCTCTGGCCTCAGAGGTGTCAAATTCAGTGCCAGGAACACAGGGGAAGCTGTGGCTCTACTCTTTTTATTTTCTGTCAATTTTTTATTACACTAATAGCAAATAAATAAAATATATTATTGACTCATAGTGTAATAAAAGTGGCATACAATAAGCTGGAATATGCCCTTCCATGGCAGCTGAGGTACATAAAAAATGCTTTTAAATTTATGTTGTGTACGTGCTTGCGGGTGAGAGTTTGTGAATGTATTAGCGAGTGTAGGTGTGTGAACTTGTGTGTATGTGTAAGTATGTGTCTGTGAGTGAAAGTGGAGGTCAAAGGGCATGCGATGTCACTTCCGCTACCCCTGGCATTTTGGTGAATTGCCACCCATGCTTGTAGGTTTATAATTACTATGGGGACTGCGAAACTACAAATCCCAACAAGCTCAGTGCTACGAAATAAGGTCACAGGCTAACTCAGATTTGCCTATCTACCCATGCACAATCTCATTATGCTGCCACGAGGAAACTGTTTGTGATGACACAAAGTGTCCTCTGGTCTCTAGGTAGCTGATGTAGAAGTGGGCAGCCACATCGCAGTTTTACTGCCCCTTCTCTGTCGATGTACCTGAATAATCCCACCCGGTGGCTAATGCTGCGCTCTGCTTTATTGTGTTAGTTTATGTTGTGGTATTTTATGCTATGTTGTGCTGTGTGATGCTAAACTTACTACTGTGTTCTGCTGTTCTTTGTTGCTATATGTCGGCGGTACTCATAGTACGGCCCGCGGGCCAATTGCGGCCCGCCAGACCTTCCCTTGCGGCCCCCATGGAAAACAACAGCAGTCAGGGACTCGGCGCCATTACTGCTGTTGTAATTCCTCGGGGGCCGCATTTGCAGAGAAGAGGCCAAAGGGGCATGCGCAGACAATTAGTGTCTCGCATGCTCACATGTGGCCCCAGCCCTCATCTGGCACTGTGAGGTCATAGGCTTGGGTCACGGCAGGTGAGGATTTTAAAAGAAGGCACGCAAGTAGCTGCCTTTCTTAATCTGCCCTTATTGATTGCGAGTGGTTTTGCATATCTATTCATTTAAGTGAATGCGGCAGTAGATGGCGCTGTTGTGACCAATTGTGAGTTCATCTGCTTAAATTGACTTTTTATGCAAGTTTGTTCTCCCGGGGTTAACAGGCAGGACTTTTTGTGGGTCAAGTGCTTCAAAGCAGGTGCTGAAACGGGTAGCTATGGGGGCTCCATTTTTGCCTTCAGGGTGGAAAAAATATATATATATTCACTCGGTAACAGCACTACTGCTCAGAAAGCCTTTGTCAGTTCAAATGGACATGTTTTCTTTAATTCTTTCAGTCTCCTTTCAGACCTGAAGCATTTTCAATATTATATACAACAAAGCCATAGTTTTTGCTTATTTATCTTACTCAACTAACAACCTCGTGGGTCTCCATTTTCGCCCTTAAATAAATCTCAACTCAACAGCAGCTCAAAGCCTTTGATGTAATTCCGAATAGGCTCATTTAAGTTCTATCACAGTTTCATCATTTCAGAACTGAATCATTTTCAATGTTATATATTATATACAACAAAGCCATATTTGTTGCTTATTTATCTTATGCAAATAACTATCGGGGTCTCCATTTTTGCCCTTGAGGTGAACAAAAAAAATCTAATCTCAGTAGCAGCATTTTTTATCTCATGTAACTAACAACTATTGGCAAGGCCAATAATCCTGACTTATTGCAGGTATTATGTTACTGGTTGTATCTCATGTATCTGAATCCAGTGACAAACAGCTACATACCAGTAGGGTGGAACACTATGATGTATGGAGCTATGCAATGCCTCTTAAGATTGCTATTGTCAGCATATAAGAATATATTGTCAAAATGTCCTCTTCGTAGGTACATCTGCTTTTGAAATATAGCATTGTCACATTGTCTAATGTTTTGAAACCGGTTTGATTTTTTTTACTCTAGCCCCGCCCCCCACTGACCCCGACCCCCCTACTGGTGCGGCCCTCTGCCATAAACCACACTGTAATTTTGGCCCCCGACAGAAAGTTTGTGAGTACCCATGCTATATGTTATGCTGTGAAATGCTACATAATTTCCAGTTGGGATGCGTACTGTTATGTCGTCATGTTACGTCGTGTTGTGCTATGATGGATATGCTAAGCGAGACAGAGCTAGATTGAACAGTTTACATCTCACAACAAGTTTACTCCAGAAATAGGTCTCTCTTATCTGAGTATTTCGAGTATCCGACGATGATGGTGTCTGGAGGGGGTCAGTCACCTACCATGAGCATCTATCTATCTGAAGATAAGGGATGGGAGAGGGGTAGAAAAGGCAAAACGTGGCAGAAGTGATCAATTTGAGTTGTTTTAAAGAATTTAAGGATATATTATTTCTGACATCATCTGTTCAACCTGCCATCAAAAATACTAGTTGGTGTTTATTAAGTTGTGCTTAGATACAATCTACTCATTTGCTGTGCTCCTTCTTTTAAACTGTCTACATTTTGAAGCACAGTTTACATTTGTAAATTAAAGACGAATGGACATTTCTAATAGACCATGTGGAAATGAATGTGTTCCCTAGAAGGGAATTGCTAGCACTGCCAAGCCAGCTCTGCCTTGAGCCGGTGAATTGGAAGTGAAGTATTTTTGTGCTACGCCATCGAGTCATGCTACAGGAACGACAGTGTCCACCACCCTCTGTGCGCTAGCGGTAGGGCCTTAGTGCTCAGCGAGAACATTGGATGATCGACAGCACCTCCCGCCACAACAAATCTTCTACTTATTGTGCTGCGGAGGAGAGGGAACGTTGTACATCACTCAGAGCTGCCTCCGACTTGAGCTCAGGGGATAACGTCTTGTGTACAAGGTCCTTAATGAAGTTGGCTTCGCCGCCAGTAGAACAGAATCAGAGACAAATTCTTGCCGGGGACAACTTTCAGTAATGAAAAAAAGTTAAGGAAATTGAATGCATACAAATTGTTTCTACTGGGGACAGGCATCTTATTAAGAGCAGCCTTAGCTGCATTTGTTACTTTGTTTCTTCTTCCACGCAGAGATTGTAACTTGCTGAGCTGAAGGGATAAAGTGTGAGACAAGTAAGGAACACAGAGTTCTGCTGGGCCAGAAAATTGGCAGGATCAGCCGAGTGCGTCTTTCGAGCGGAACAACAAAATTGAATTTCTGTCGCTCAAGCTTGCACTTTTGATTGAGTTTAGGATGGTATCCGCAGCTTTTGAAATATTGCTATTTTAAACCTATTGTTGATGCCTGACCTGGGTGACTGTGCAGACAGATGCACAGGGCTGTGCATTGTGTGTTGGTTATCGGTGTTTGGGGGTGAAGGTCTGCAGTTGTAGACGCTGGTGCTGGGGGCATTGAGAACAACGTGACTGCCATCTTTGACTGTGCAGAATGCACAAACATGGAGAAATTAATCTTACACCATCATCTTGCTCACAGTCTTAATGAACGGGAAACTCATCACATTAATGCAAAAAAGAAAAAGAAATGTCTCCATAGGCAGATTCACACAAGTAATTCATCAATGAAATGGCATCTGCTCGTCACAAAATGTTATTCACATTTTATTCAAGTAGTAGCTGAAAGGGACTGACCCAAACAAACCATTGACTGGAGAGGGCTCATCCAAAGGGACAGCATCGCTATAGCTCCAAAGAAGGGATATGTTTGGCCTGAACTTTTCAAAGTTGGTTCTCTATGATGATCAAATAAAAGGTATCTCTATCCAGGAAAATGCTAAATGTGTAATCTAGTTGTATTCTGCATGTGCTCCATAAACACACATTAATTCTAAATATGTCCAGTGGTTCTAATAAGGAAGGCACACTCATACCCTACCAAACATAAGCCCAGATGCCAAGTACTCTGGGATCCAGCCATGATTTCAATTCTGTTCATTATGTGTATTGCACAGTTTACATCCATGTGATCAATCATGGGGTAGCTAGTCTGATTGTGCCATCAAACATGCACCCTCAATGCACTCAGAGGATAAATATCCCCTTCATCAAAAGAGTAGCACAGCAATCTGGGGAACACTGAAAGCAATATGATATAACCAGGCCCCAAATGTGCCCATGGTCACTTTAAGAGCACTTATCACATGGCTGTTCAACGGAGAGATTTAACCCAAAATTCATTTAATATACTTTATGACGCTAGGCCCAGTTTGTTGATATCAAATGTTTATTTGTGAACACATTTTTATAGTAGTTGTGGGAATGCTCCATATATATCATTGTTCCAGTATTTTACTAAATAATTCACTCAATTCACTTCCCATGCTCAGACTACATCAGTATATATGCCAAGATATTCTTGCTCATTACAAATTTAAACTTTGCACAGGAATAAAAAATGTTAAACAAAACATGGCTGCTCCTCAAAGACCATTATAACTGAAATAAGCGCTTCCATCCACTGCACCCCGGATTTGTGCACTTTCTAAGAGTTGGTGTTACTTATCCATGAAAAGAACACTTCACTCCTCAGATTCTTCTACAATTCAGGCCTGAGACCATTTGCAATATACCGCATAAGTATCACGTGAGTTGATGCTAACCTTGATAGAGTGCTAGTTAATGACATGGACGCAAACTGCAGTCTGACTACAGCTCAGACTGAAGCACAGTAAATATGACCAGATCATGTTGGAATCCAGTGTCAGATTTGAAAACAGACATCTACTGTTTGATAGCTTTAAAAAAGGCTGCAACATAAGGCAGATGTACCTGCATCAAGCAAGAATTGAAGAATTTCCAACGTGACTCTTTGGAGGACTTTTCTTGGCTTTGACAAAGATGATCCAGATTCTACATTTCTTGCTCAAGAGCTGCCAATTTCCTCCAGTTTTTGGGACTACTGTTTCCAAAGTGTTGGAGCAGGTGAACGAGAACACAATTTGCACACAAACTTTCTCTATCATGACTTGGCATCAAGAGGGTCTTTGTGTTAGCTATACATGTGTAAATGGTGGGTTTGATCATCATCATTTTGATTGTGGTGGGGAGTATGACAGCAGTGCAAACTGTTGATTGTTTTGATGAAGTGTGAGTTGCACAAATAACCATCATTGTCACAATGAAGTGCTGATCTTTTTCTAACTATGTTCTAAATAGTAAATGTTATTTCCCTAATTCCAAGACGCTTATCAAAAATTGCATAATTCATCAGTACATCACTAATAAAAATAGATTTCCGTTGTTCTCACAATATCAAAAGATGGAGCAAAATAATCTATTTTGCTCAGTGATCTTTCTAGGGGCACTAAGGGGTGGCATGGCAAGCAGTGGATTTCTAGGGGATGGTGTGTGGCCTGGAGTCAGGCCCACTGAGTGGGCACCGTGCCTAAGGAAGCAATAGATGTTCAAAGGAATGAGCAAATGTTGAAGGGTGCTTGGACACACCAAGGGTTATGTCTCCGGAACAGGTTCTCTGTACACTCACAGGCTGTTGCAAATGTATGACTGGTTTACAGATTAGACCTGAACATTCTTGGGGATCCCCTAATCCTCCTGGAGGGTTTGACGATTCACACTATTCATTAATGGGTATCTCACGCTCTTCGTTACAGTTCGGTATTGTGCACTGATGTTTGATATCTCCCACTTTTTAAAGAAATTGGAGTCACAATGCTGTTGTGACCAGGCACGCTATCAAATCAACAGTGTCCTGGGATGGATGTTGTTTGGGATCATTATGACAAAAGTCGGGGTGTGCGAATTTTGCATAATTTGCTTTTGCGTGGTGGCACCACATTTTTGGAAAATTACGTTAAATTATGCAAACTTTCACAAAACGCAATTCTGTATGAATTAGGTCCAGAGCACATCCAAACAGTAGCAATGATCAATAAAGTATATGAATGTAAAGATAGAAAGTTGTTTCACTGGACCATGTGATCCTGTTCTATTTCCGAACCGTAGAGTAAATATTTTACTTATATTGTGTGCATATAGCTTCAGTCTCAATATGTACATCCCATCCTTTAGAGGTTCTTTCTCCACCTGCATTTTAATGGTAAGACATTTAAGGCCTGATTTAGAGTTTGGCAGAAGGTTTTCTCCGTCACAAACATGACGGATATCCTGGCCGCAGTATTACAAGGGCCATTGGCTATAATGCACTTGTAAAATGGTGGACAGGATATCAGTCACATTTGTGACAGAGTAACCCAATCGCCAAATTTTAAATCAGGTCCTCATACTCCCCCCTCCCCTCCAGGTTAAGTTCCATATTTTCCCAGGTAGGACTAAAACAATGCTTAACTAGACACCACAGATTTTAACCACCTTTCACCATTAGCTAAGCAGAGCAGAAATAAACTTTATATATTAACAAGTATGTTTTTTAAGGTTTATTTGACATTAAAAACTGTGTTATTTGAATTTTGAAGGCTCTGTCTTCATTTTATTTGTTAATTATTACCAGACGCGATGGAGATACTTTTTGTTCTTGATTTTCAGGTTTTACTCAAGGTGGTTTTCATGAGTGCCTGTTCTTATACTAGTACCTAAGCATGAGAAGGCAGTGCATTTTCATGACAAGTATATCTTTTCTATTGAGCAACGTAAAAGGAAGAAGACACAATAAATTATTTGGTTTATTGCAATGTACCAACAGCACCTCTATTTACTTTGGTGCAAAAATATTTGTATTCGTTTTTTTGGGGTTCTGGGATTTAGAATTGTTTTTGTTTCTCTCTCTCACTTTTTTATGATGAAAAATGTTTCTCACATCTGCCTGCGTTTTTTAGGGGGGTTTCATACCACATAACATGAAAAATACTTCTATGCAAATTATATGACAGATTATGGTACTTTTTGCTGACAAAGAGAAACACCAATGGCAATGGGTTATTGTTTTCAGCTTTCTGCTCTGAGGGACAAATCTTAAAACATTTTTGACTGACGCTGTTACATGTCCTTAGTGGTAAAGGCATTGGTGTATCACTAAACACAAAGAAAAGGTCCCATGGGTGTATTTTAAGACCCTTCCTGTTAAACCCCCTGAACAAAATTGAAACCAACCTATGTTAACAGTGAGTCTACACGAACGATGTACCCAAATATACAATATAACTGGGAAGAGTTTAACAAAAACGAGTTCCCATCAGTCCACCAACGAGACCGCCCTTCATCATCTGGGATCTCTTTTACACATATAAGTATCGCTTTCAAAGGTGAAAAACACCTGTACTGGCTGATGACAAACCATGCACAGGAGAAACCACAGCAATGTGTAGATGTGAGAAATGGCGTGTCTAGTGGAGAACTGAATAGCAGTGCATAGAAAACAGTGTGTTGTGAAAAGAAAGAGAAAAAGGTTCTAAAATTAGGTTGTGATCAGGGACAACAATTTTAATATACACCCTCACACTCCTAAATCAATAAAAACAGTGCAAATTAGTGGAATAACAAATAACCACTTAATAAAGATGTAAGGTCGACATGTTTCTGCAGTCAGAATGGAGTCTCGAGATCTCCTGCTGCTTCCTCAGGACCATTAGTGCTACTGCTAAATAAATCAAAAAATAAACCATATCACCTGAATAGTGTATGTACGATCATCTTCTCATCCTGGACATAAGAAGAAAAATATATATATAAAAGGGTACATTGTAAATCTTTTAAAACATCAAATATAACATGCACTATTATGCATTCGTTATGATGTTGTGCCAGTCATATATAGTTGTTGACCGTCAACAAGACCGTCTAAGTCAGTCACAATTCACCCAATCGTGAATATGCCAATTTGAATTCACTCACCCACTCGATGGGAAGGAAAAGCCCCACCTCACCTGGCACGAGCTCAGGTAGTGGATGCACCGCACTACAAAGAAAAATGACAAACAAATAGATGTAAACTGCACCTATATGTATTCCTAGACTAACCAGTCTCAATGTCCAGGATGAGAAGATGATCGTACATACACTATTCAGGTGATATGGTTTATTTTTTGATTTATTTAGCAGTAGCACTAATGGTCCTGAGGAAGCAGCAGGAGATCTCGAGACTCCATTCTGACATTGGTGTATCACTCCATGTTATGAAACAGATTTCTAGAAGTAATAATGTGTGACACGGATTTCTGTGCATACATTTTCTGTTACATTTTGTTGCAGTGGTGTTTTGTTATGTTTTTTTTTATTCTTTTGACATTTTGTGCTGTAAAATTGCATTGCGTTGTTGTTAGGTTGTAATGTGGTTGCCAGGTTTTATTCTGTTTTGTGCCTGTTATGTTTTTTTTAGTGACGTTGACTTTTGTTATTGTGTTGTGTTCCGTTGATTGCTTTGGAAATGTCAACACATGCTGCTACATTTCCAGCCAAAAGCAGCACTTTCCCATTCCAGTCACTAATATCCATATGCCACTGCCTAATTTGGTGAAATAAAAGCTGCTCCAACTCTTCAACAATATAAGGCACCAGTCAGCCCAAAACTGCAGCAAAAACCTGCATTCAGTTAGCTCTTCTGCTGTTCACTTTGTGATACACCCCCCAGTGTTTTATTTCAGCTGGTTCAGTTATGTCTTGTATTTTCTTTTGCTCTTTTAGACTGCGCCTTTAGCTTGAACGTATTTAACCCCTCCCCTGCTGGTGACGGAACCACTCCGTCATCAGCTGCGGTCGCGCTGTGCTGATGACGGAGCGGTTCCGTCACGGCCTGCTCGGCACACCTGCGCGGTGCGGATTCCGCGCCTGCGCTGAGCGTTCCATTGAGCGGGCGGGGCCGTGACGGAACAGCTCCGTCATGAGCACAGCGCAACCGCGGCTGGTGACGGAGCGGTTCCGTCACCAGCATGCGCCCACCCCGCCCCCTTAGCACTGCGGCGGAATAGCTACCGCAGTGAAGGGGTTAATATCTCTCCTTGTGAAAACTCCTGGTCTGTTTTTATTTCTTCTCAGTTATCACCCAGAAGATGTTCAGCACAGCAGCAGGTTTTCAGTACCAATTCATGTCACGGTAATGACCCAAGTTCAGTAGCAGGCCCCCCTCACAGGCGCTGAACTTTTCCCTCCCTCTAGTGGCTCTTTGTGGTCTAGCTGGAATGGAACATTAATGTTTCATTAACACAAGAAACTCGATTTCGGGACTGTGGTCAAGATTTGATTTGTTTCACCAGGGTGCTAAGTCTTGCTCCGGATTCCATAGACATAAGTCACTCGAAGTAAAAGGACAGGCTCTCTTTTTGCACACTACCATTTCCTTCCGTGTTTGAGAATTTCTATTTATTCAAATTTAAGTGCCCAGCGCAAAATAAACTTCCCCTTAATAAAATTGGATCGGCTCTGTCTGATCTTAGACAATTCACTTTCGATACCGTTCCTCAGTTCGTCACCCGTACATTAAGAAAGATTATTCAGATGGTGAAATATTGTGCTGTCAATGTAACTCAAGTATTTGTAGACAGTGAAAATTCCTTGAGGCAAGTGCTTTATTTGTAAAGGAATAATTGTTGGTGCTTAAAGTGCATCTTAGAAGCTTGCCTTATCTGCTGCCAAATGCCAGGATTGCCAAATGCTTTGGTTTAGTATACATCCACCACCAGGCACTCCCTGTTTCTTCATTTCACTCTTGCAGGTACTTTTTCATCCCCTTTTTTCTCTCTGTTATTGTCATTTCATCCTTCTGATTTTCTCTTTTCAGATGTTTCCTACTCCGTATGCCATAATCAAGTGGCCCTCAGCATATGGCTTCCTATTTGTGTTGCTTTTACCTCATTTTCCGTCTTCATCAACACTTTTGTTACTTACACCCACAACTGTACTACTCCACTTACACTCTACTCTATGCTACTCCACTCTATGGCACTCCACTCTACGCCACTCTACACTATGCCACTCCACTCTGTTGTATGCCATTCTAGCCCACTCTACGCCACTTCACTCTTGGCAAATCTAAGTCACTCCACTCTACATCACTCCACTCTTGGGCAATCTATGCCACTCCAATCTGCATCGCTGCAGTCAACGTCACTCCTCTCGATTCCTCTCCACTTTACGCCATTCTACACCACATCACTCCACTCTGCGCCACTCTACTCTATGTCACTCTACACCACGCCACTCTACGTCACTCCATTCTGCGCCACTCCCCTCCACTCCACGCCACTACACTCTACTATATACCACTCTGCCATAAGTCATTTCACTCTACTCTATGCCACTCCACTCCACTCTACACCCATCCACTCTGTGCCACTCCACTCAACTCTCTCTACGTCACTCTACTCTCCGTCACTCCACTCTATTCTACACCACTTTACTCTACTCTATGCACTCCATTGTATGACAATCTATGTCACTCCGCACCACTGCATTCTATGCCACAACACTATACTCTGCGTCACTCTACTCTACGCCACTACAATATTTGCCACTCCACTCTACACCACTCCACTCTACTTTATCTCACTCTACCATAAACCACTTCCCTCTACTTTAAGCCACTCCACTCTACCCTACTTTACACCACTCCATTCCATTCTACATCACTACATGTCACTCCACTCCACATCAATCTATGCCCCTCGACGCCACTCCATGCCACTAACATTTAGTTATGCTGAATGCTGAACAGCTTCCACACTACAATTCAACATGGCAAAAGTACAGTGGCAAATCCAATAGCTCTCAAATATGCAAGACCTATTGGCTTTTCCAATGCTTGCCTGCCTTTCTCCTTCTGGGAGTAAGTCTGATGATGAAAAATACACCCCGTTCCACAAAAATTAGTGTCAATGGGCTTCAACTGGAACCACTGGCTCATATTAAGCACTGCCTCAGACTGTAGCTTTTTGACATTGCAATTAAACATTTGATCTGAGTGACTCGAAAATTTGAAGTGGCAAGCACTTGGCTACGGAAAGATCTACTATTTATTTGCGTGGAAGTATTTGCTTTATTATTACTGATGTAATGCAGAGCAGTTGGCCCTCTGACCCTTAGTCCTTGATATACGTGGGAGCAGGCCAGCCAAAGTGAAACTTTATGAGCCCTAATCAAATTATGGAGGGGACATTTTTGTGTCGCAATATTTCATTAACGTGCATTATGCTGTATCACTGGTGATTTGATTTCACAGAATGTCACACACATTCTGTTATTTGGCTTCTTCTCAGCTTCCTCAATTAGTTGTGGTCCTGTGACGTTTACACTGCCAGACATCAGCCACATCACCAGGAAGAGAAGCCACTTTGGGATCCTATCACCTAATATATAGCGTCGATTATGGTTAGATGTGGGATAGGTGCATATTTCACGCTTTGCCCCAGCACTAATATTCACTTATTAGGAATACCTTCTGGTGCACTTCCTGTTTGGTCCACTTTCTGATAGGATGTGCACAACCCACCCTCATTATGTAGGTGAGCTCCCACAGACTAGTGTCACATCTTCAGCTTGTGTGGACAGTTAGGAGCACATGCAAGAATGAAGTAATTGATGACTATACCTCATACCTCCAAACACCAGGGTTACCTAATCATACACCTCTCCACATGCTAATTTTAGAGTACTTTAAGATTAAAAGTGGCACGCTTTTGCCTGTCATAATCATGCTGCACCAGTGTGCGGGAAATGATGATGTATTAGAACATTGGAATGTTGAGCGCTCCATTGAAGACATCGGAGTAGAAGCCAGAGAGCAAATCATTTCACAGCTGTTGCTGTGAACAAAGGGCCCTCGAAGCCCAAGGGGATTTAAACCCCCCTCGGGCTCCGGGAGGCCTTTGTTTTTACTAATCAAAACATTCTGCCCTTTAGGGGCTCAATGTTCTAGTAGCCTTAGAGCCCTCAGAAGGAGGCTCTACGGGCCATTAAAGGCCAGCTCCCTTGTTAACGGCCTGAGCCAAACTGGAGCGGGCCTTTAATGGCCGGTAGAGCCTGTTACGTTGGGCTCTAAGGTCATATTAATTGACTTTAGTGTTAGCTACTCCACCAAATGTAAATGTTGGTATGGAAGGTGCACTTTCTTTTTTTTTTTTCTTGCAATGCACTGTCTGAATTACTGTTTCCTTTCATGGGTTTTTGCTAGTACTTCATTCGTGATGTTTGAAGGAGTTGACTAAATTCTACTGCTCACCTTAGGATAATTCGACACTGCAGCTGGGTGTAGGGACAGGACCTCACATCCATAAACGCGCGCCTCTCCTCATCAGAAGCCAAAGCTGTCACCTACGGTAGCTCTCACATACTTCTCTCCATTAAACAGGAACAGAATGGTCTTTGGGAATTCTGGTATTATCCCACTTTGGCTGCCTTTGAGGTCTACACACATGTGGCTGCGCTTTTAAAGATCTCTTCCATTTGGCGTCTGTGGGAAATCACAACCCTTTCAAGACAGGTTCCCTGTCATTTTCGGAAATGTACTATAAGGCAGCAGTGATGTTGGCAGCTGCACTGCACAGGAACAGCAGACCCTCACTCCTCTCTGCCTTCTGTATGACGTGATGTCATTAATCATTTCTCAAACAGCAGCTCCCGGGAGATCCATGCACGTGTTTTATACCAGGACGTGTGAGTGGCATTTAAAGCACAGACAAATATTGCATCTAATGGTGGGGTGGAAAAGGGGCCACAAAGAGGGGGGTTGTGGGAATTTCACACTGAACGTGGGGCCCTGGTGGTTTAAATGTATATTACCCAAAAACAAACAAAAACAATATATATATATATATATATATATATATATATATATATATATATATATATATATATATATATATATATATATATATATATATATACTTCTTCGGCGCTTTTGCTCTTCAGGATACTGAATTTTCCAGGCCCACCTTCGGAGCAGGACGTAAGGATTCTAGCGGTGTTGGAGGCATTCGTGCACCACGTTGGGCGAGCTGGATTCCCGGACGAGCCCCTGTCATTTTCTTTTCTTTCCTGTACTTCGGAGGTTTCGCGGTTCAGGGGACTCGAGGGAACAATTTTAAAGAAGCTACATGCGGGACACTTGTGCAAGCAAAGATGACAGGCCCTAGCCGCTACAAGTATCTGACCCACCCGTATCACTCACCTCATTGAAGAACTGCATTCTGGGATCTGCAGTTTCCGCTGCAGCCTCCAAGCTTCAGGTGAAGTAGATTGACTATCTGGGAGGTGGGGTCAGAAGCGATCCTATCGGTGTGCGGCAGGACACTGTTTATAACCTTCTTTTGCCCACACCCTGCTTATAGACTCTAGGCGCTGAGGAAGGCTACTATGCCGAAATGCATACGCCGTGCAAGAGTAACAGCTTCAATAAAAGTGGTTCCTGTCATCCCCTATGTGGCCTCTGCTTCTTTCTTGGAAGGAGTTCTTAGCATATATATATATATATATATATATATATATATATATATATATATATATATATATATATATATATATATATATATATATATATATATATATATATATATATATATATATATATATATATATATATAAAAATTAAAAAAAAAAAATATATATATATATATATATATATATATATATATATATATATATATATATATATATATTAATTACTTAATGGCTGTTGCCAGTAGGTAGTTATAGGTAGAATGTATTTTCCATAGGAAAAGCGTTTTTTTGATTTGCCAATATCTATGGTGCCGTTTGACCAATCTTCGCAAAATTTTCAAAACTAATGGGGCGCTCCGGTCAGCTCCTGTTGTGAAAGTTTCAGGTGATTTGTCAAGTGGTCGCCGAGAAAAAAGGGGGGTCTCCATGTTAATTTCCATTGGAATTTTGAAACAGGCTACAGCCCGAATGGCTGAACGGAAATAGCCCCTTAAGTTTGTCCTTGGGGGTCAACTCCCCCTCTTGCACCCACCAGTAAGTCTCACACAGTTGGATTGCTAAGTCGTCTTCGGAGGACACGCCCCCCTTTCTCCACCACTCTGCAAACGCGCCTCCTGGCAGACTACGGGATGGGGGATGAAGTCCAATTTACTCCTGAGGGACTTTTGGTGCCAAGAAGCCCTTCTAGTACCTCCTATAAGTCCTATGCAGTGGAATTCCTGAGCGCTGGTCGGAAGCCCACCACCTTTTCTCCACCACTCTGCAAACGTGACTACTACTTAAAGAAATATCTTTCTGCACCTCTGACTTAGAGGTAGTGTTAATTCCCCTGCCCTATTATGTACTAGGGCCTTACAGAAGAGGTCATGCCAATCACAGGGGTGTGGCTCAGGGGTTAGAGGCAGCAGACCCGGAAGCTGAGATCGGTCCTGGACCAGGGTTCAATTCCCCGCCTCGGCGGGTCTTGGGCTAAAAATTCCACAGACTCGATAATTCTCGCCCCGGTGCCTCCTCGACTCACGGGTTCACACTCTGCGACTCTGGGCAATAGCTTGCTTAATCTCCACAACGGCCCCTCGCGGCGGGATGCCTGACTTTCACCTTGTGGATACCCTGCTATCTCACAGGGGAATACCAGGAAGGGTTCCCTAAGCAAGCGCCGGGAAACCCACTGCGGGTAGCTGTGCGCTATATAAGCTCAACTACATTTACATTTACATTTACATTCCAACACATATTGTTACCTAGTGTATGTAGGTGTTTTCACTGTATTCTTACTGTCTTTTAGCACTGCACTGGCTCGAGGCCTGGTTAGTCAGAGTCAGTTATCATCAGTACCCGTCAGCAAAATGTTGGGAGCACAGGATGACTTTGCAACAAGTCTCTTTCTGCTCCTCTGTTGGTTCTTTGTGCACATGGTTTGCTTCTTTCTGCACCTTTCATCTTTCTGGACTTCTGTTGCCTCTTTCTGCATTTCTCCTGCCTCTTTCTGTGCATTTCTTACTGTTTCTGCACATGTCCTACCTCTGTAGGCATAGTTAGAAATTAGCATTTAAAAAACCTTTAAAATTCACTGAAAAATAACTGAGGGTTGAGGGACGTTATAGATAGAAATTAGCATTTAAAAAACCTTTGAAAATCACTGAAAAAACATAGGTTTCAGGGACGTTATAGTTAGAAATTAGCATTTAAAAAACCTTTGAAATTCACTGAAAAAAACATAGTTTTCGGGGACGTTATAGTTAGAAATTAGCATTAAAAAAAACATAGAAATTCACAGAAAAAACCATAGGTTTCAGCGACGTTATAGTTAGTTGGACATTTCACTCTTACAAAACCAGAGAAATGTGTCCGTTATACTTAGTTGAGCTAACTATAACTCACGCCCCCGCAATGCACTGCTGATGACGTCACATATTACATCAATCATGACATGGCAAGTGACATCACTGATGACATCTCAAATATTAGGAAGGGACGCCCCTTCCTAATTGCGAGAGTCGCAAACGCTATTTTGCAAGCCAGTGACTCGCAAAACAGAGTTTGTACATGCCAGGACCCTTTTTTTGCGGTTGCAAATGGGCTGATCTCACATTTGTGATCACAAAAAACATTTGAACATCTGGCCCAAGATTCCTAAAGTGCAAGTGCAAAAATTAAGCACAAACATTGGCAACAGGAATCAATTGCACATCTTGGCGCTTAACTACAGGTTCCTACACTTAAGCGCCAGGCATGTACCTGGTATTTAGACAGCGCAAAGGTTTGCCATTCTGTAATGTCAATTATGAATCTAGTGGTAGTCTTCCAGTGTCTCATGGAAAGGATACGAAAAATCCGGATTAGCCAAATTCTCCTATTCGCAGTGTATCTAGGGCAAAATAATAAAGAGTGGTCTTCTGTTTCACAGCTAGCCTCACATGATGGACATTTTGGAGTAATATTGTGACCATTCAATATACTGCAAAAAGCAATTACTGTCAATATGCAATATCTGATTTTCAGATATAAAGACTTTGCTTGTTTGCAATTTGGTTCAGATATTTCTCACAGCTCACTTGGTCTTAAAATCCAGAATCTCCCTGTGATCTCCCAAACGGTACTGTGCTTCAACCAGAGTCCATTAATATAAAGCCAGCCTCTTGATTTGAGCTACTTCAATGTATTTCATTGCATACGGCCAGGATTAGATCAAAGGTTACTAAAGCCCAGTCTGAATAACCATTGTTTAACATATTTGAACAAAGGTATACTCTCTTTAGTATCGAGTGCAAGCACCACAGAAAAGGATTGCCTTAGGGGGACCGGTGAGTTAAGAGTCCAAACTAGGATCCAATTGGCTAGCGGTCTAAATGTTACCACATGCCTATTTGTTTGAGACCAAGGTCGAAACAAATGGGAATCAGTGGCTCATACCTAGGCTGCCCAAGTACCGATCTCATAAAAATATTCAGTTTTTTCGATACCCCTACATTGTTAAATCCCAAATTTCTGCACCATACAGCACAGCTCCAATACCTTCGACTGATAGATCTCAATACCTGGAGAGACTGGCCAGAATTTAGATGACTTCCGGTTTTTCTCTACTTGTTGGAGTGACAACTGACTGTTTAAGATTTGCGCACCCCAGGTTAGTGTGTTTGTCAACCTAACCCACACATAATCATCGTGCTCTACTTGTCCTAAAAGTGCATTGAGCAATTTGACATTGCCTTCTTTAAAGGGCTTATGCAAATTGAATGCCTTAAATTTTGACTTGGCAACATGCACTTTCAATCCAAAGCTCCCACATGATACCACAAATTGATCCAAAAGATTCTGTAATCCCATTGGGGTTGTGGAAATGAGTAACATATCGTTAGCGAATAGCAAGGATGCAGCTGGGTGGCCAGCAATCCTAGTGAGGGTCACCATTACAGTCAACTGGGGTCTCAATCAAGGCCGTTAATGTAAAGGGTGAACAGAGTTGGCACTAAAACACGTCCTTGCCTCACCTCTCTGCTCACCTTAACAAGTTCTGTTAGTTTGCCATTACTTCCCCACCTAATCTGGACATAGTTATTCATGTGGGGCCTAATTATATTGTCTAATAAGTACTTCGGAATCCTTTGACTTCTCCAAAAATGGCCACATTTTACCTCAGGGAATACGATCAGATGCTGTGCATAGGTCCACGAACACTATACAAAACTGGATGCATTTGAAAAAGAAATAGAAAACGTTTTAGTTTTAGAATCCATGAATATTTATGAGAAGGGCATATATGGACACTTGATCATTTGCTGATTACTCGATGAACAATAATACTTTTAATCCAATGCCCCTTGCCGTCTCGTAGTCCATATAGAGCTCTTTTGCACCAGATGAATTTTGGAAGGATTGAACATCGGCTCTTTGGTGACTTGCTGTGTTGAATAGTGATTGGTCAGTGGTTCTCCAATTAGAAATCGCGATGATACACCTATAGTTAGTCGTGGCCATTTCCTCAGTAAAGGGTGCAGTGGTCCTGATCTAGTTGGTAAGAGAGCAAATGATTTCTTAACGAGTGTCAATTTCAGAATGTTCTTGAAAAGTGGTGGGACCAAAAGATATCAAGCTGGGGCCGAGAGAGAGAGTACTAAATATTACAAATCTATTTTTGCTTCAATGCCTTAAATGTTTCAGTCAGGTTCGGCATTATGTTCTGGTTTCCCTCAACATGACAATAGTAGTAGAAGTGTATTAGGTTCTCACTATGTGAATGCACGTTTCGCCGGGACTGTAGTAATTGTTTTGTGAGATACATTGGAATCTAAACATAATTTGCCTTTCTGCTTGGAGTCGGTCTAGCGATCTTAGCTTGTGGAGTTGTTATTCATGTCCATCACTTCAGCGGAAATCTAGAAACCTGGGTTTGGATTCTCTGATGTTCTTGCAGCTCTTTTGTGTTGAGGTCCATGTGGATTTGTTGCAATAGTCAAACACGGCAATATTGTTGCCCCCATAATTTGCTGCTGATAAGTATACTGAAGAAATCCGAGAACATTCCTAAGCATATTGAGTTGAGAGTTGAGTCCTTGATATGAACTTTGACCAACTGGGTGAAGGAGAGGTCTGAGCTGAGCTTCCTATCCAGATTCTTTACTGTGCTTAACTGGATTAGGGCTACGTCACTGGAGCCTGGCCACCTGGAAGGAATAGAACTTCTATTGTGCAGCACTTTAAACTTCTGTTTCATTAGAATTCAGACCTGGCTAATTTTACTTGATTTAAAACAAAATCTGTTTTTGGCATACAAATATTTTATCCTATATCTCAGGTATAATCAATATTTGAAGTTATGTACAATGTACGGTGTCTTGGGGGGTGGGGGTATCTAGATATGGAGATAACGTTGCAAACTTACCTGCACCAAGGGCAAAAGTCTATCTTAAAGAGGAACAGGGGATAATAAGTTCCCAAGATAAACTGTTTGTGATCAAAATAAAGTATAAGGCAGCCAGTATTCAGACAAGCTCGTAATAGCTGAGGAGGAGGGCCAATTAAATTACCAATCTTTACACCCTGATCCATTTCTGTGTGCATTTATTTCAGATCTCATGGTGTATTGTATCCTAGGCAGTCGCTGCACTTCTGGGAAGTCGAAAACCTAAATAGCAATTGTGGAAGAGGTTGTAGGCTTCAACCTATTTCGTCTCATCAGTATCTTAGTGTGTTACACAAGTTTGGGATTGGGTAGTAGATGGAGAGCTGACTATCGTCAGTTTTTGGTTTCCGTAGGAGGCGGATGAATGCATGCTTAAAAGGGTGAGGAAGGTTGCACTTGGAGAAATAGATTCAGGAACTGTGCTTCCTAGTATGACAATTGGTGTCTGTGACAAATGCTACTGACAGGTTACAATTGGCATATATGATAATTTTAACTTGTGCTCAATCTCCCAGGCTTAGTCTAGGCTTAGTGGGTTGAACAAATCTAAAGAGGCCTGATTTAATGAGTAAAATATAGGGGGAGGGTGTAAGTGGACTTCTAGATATTCAAACAAATGCCATTTCAAATGTTTGCAATTTTTGTACTGAAAAAGGCAATGAGATCTGTCCAAGGTAACTAGGTTGTGCATAGTGATTTCATCAAGGAGTCAGGAGCTGGGATCTCCCTGTAGATTTAGAACAGATTGCTGGCTTTCGCTGCTACATGAAATATCTGATTTGAAGTATTTTATAGCTTTCCATAGGGATCTCTGGTATTTCTAGGTGTGGTTACCGCAAAATGTTAGTGTTGAGATTGCAGGAAGGTCAATCAGTCGTAGCTCTGCATACCTTGGCAGAGTTAAATATCATGAGAATATGGTATCTTGATGCTATCTGTAAAAGTGGCTACAAAATAAATGAATCTTTTAATTGATGCCACTGCCTGACAACGGGTCGGGAAAGTGGTGGCAATTGTGCTTGGGCAGCATGTGGTAGCTATATCCTCAGATTCATGGAATTCAAACAGGATCTTGAATGAATAAATAAAAATAAAAGTATATTGAAGGGATGTTGGGGCATATCATCAACACTGGGCGATAAAATGATCGGCGCTTTATCGGCAAGAAACTGCAGCTAAAGTGGCGATAATGGGCTTGATAATATGCCCTTGTGAATTCCCATAGAAACCCAGGTTAGGCATCTAACCTAGGCTTCTGTGGGAATTCACAAGGGCATATTATCAAGCCCGTTATCGCCACTTTAGCGGCAGTTTCCTGCCGATAAAGCGACGATAATTTTATCGCCCATTCTTGATAATATGGCCTGTTGTGTTTTGAGTCAAAGGTCCGAGTGGCCGATCAGTAGAAAAATACCCTAGAAAGGCCACAGCAAATTTTTGGGCCATTAGGGTAAAGGGACTATATACCTTAATGAGCAAAGACGGACCCGGTTAAATATCACTGAGTACATGATTCAAAACACTGGAGAAGAACCAGTGGGATTATTTATTAACTTTCAAATATACTTATTTGGATGGTTTCTCACACACAAATGCTGTAAAAATGTGTACAATATGATATACAGACATTTTTCCAAATGCTTTGGAATGCGGTTGGGGTGACAGTCTGCAGTGATACTTAACAAGGCAATGCATCTTCTGCACAGAAGTCCCTGAAATGATCATGGTCGACCTAGTCTACAATACACCACCTGTGGGGGCTGTAGAGTTGTTTGACGTTCCAGAGATGAAAGAGGTGGATTTTTAAAGGTTCTTGAAGGACCAAATGGAGGTGAAATATTTGAGGTCACTAAAACATCTTCATATATGTTGGCACTGCGCATCTCATGCCGGGCAGATAATTGAATCCTTTAATTCCCGAAGCCTCTTCTCATAGAGGGCACATAGTCATGTCTATTACTGAAACACTTCAAGGGGTTGTATGATGATCCAGAAGGTGCGCTAATGCCCTCTCAAGGCAAACGCATAAGAGGTCAGCTATCTTTTTCCCTATTACATTCTGTACTTCCAGCAACTGCTTTGACCTTTGTTCGATCATGACTGTAATGAACAGGGCAGCTCAAGGTGGTGTATCATGGCCGACATTGACTGAACTCATTCACTCACTATCATTATGTTTTCCTGAATCTTTTGAACATGATGGAAGTGCCATCTTTTCAAGGAGTAGAGACTCCTATTCTGTAAGGAATCTGTATTGTTTAATATGGATAAAAGCATTTAAATGAAGCAAACATTTTACTACTCAAAATCAAGTTCAACAAACTGTTCCTAAGGTTAGCTGAAAAGACATTCAAAACTGTGTTTCATGTGTGATGGAATGCATTGGCTTAACTACACATTTTTAAATGTACCTTCTTATGTACTTTGCCGAGTGACTCATATTGTGTTTATTGTATTCATTTGGCTATGGCACCACTTCAAGATGGTGAGCCCGTTTGATCATACCTAGGGCTTTAAGTGGGATGAAAAATCTAGGGGGTCTCTCAAGAGGCGTGCCAACATAATTAAGAGCGTGGCTTAAAAATACTAAGCTAAAAATCTGTATTTAGCATAGTGTGCCGCCCGACTTGTATTTTGCTGTTTCTGCCCTTGCATCCAGATATATGATACAACAAGTAAAATCATACCTACAAGAAGTCAGGACTATTGGCTTTGTCAATGGTTGTTAGTTGCATAAGATAAATAGGCAGCAACTATGGCTATTATATAATATTGAAAAAGCTTCCACTTAAAGCCCTGGTGACAACATGACAATGTTGCTGCTCCTGAGTTTCAAACAGAAGGGAAATCCAGAGAGGAAATGACTCTCTTTCAAGGATTTCCCTTCCCTGACAATGCTCACCTAGCATGATGTCATGCCGTAACTTCTCCACTAGTGAGAAGTGAGCAGTGGGAGCAGGCGCACATGATGCTGCTGTCACTGCAGTCTGGAAAAAAATGGACCGCCTGTGCCAGGGCACAAACAGAGCCCGATAGAGACCCGTTTCGAGGCCCCCTTTGAAAAACTGCCGATGCTCAGCACCGGTGAGACCCGGCCCACTTAAAGCCCTGATCTTACTACACTAGTTTCTGCTCCATTTGCCTCTACTTAACAGCAGTGTGTGACAGGAAAGTGATCACCGCGGCTTCGTTTAAGAGCTTGGTGTGGTCAGGTTTTGAACAATGGCTCTGGATCACCCACATCATCAAATAAGTGGTGATTTGAGAATGTACTTCAACATCTGGTCACGGATAGTAAGCACTATATGAAATACAATTACATATGCATAAGTGGGTGCCATCTTTGAAAAAAGCTGTCTCTTTCTGCCAATTTCATTAGAGGTCTCTGTATCCACGAGATATACATTCCTCATTGAATTAAGGCAGCAGCCACAAAAGAAACTTACACCGTGATCCATCAAAGCTGTAAGGGCCTCTTGGCAGACGAAAGCTAAAATATGTCTCCAAGCACACTTGTCAACCGTGTATGTTAGACTTTTTTCCAATTATTGCAGCTTGGTTTCATAGGAAACAGACCGGGCCCACAGCTGCATATTGTATAGTGACACTGAGGTGAAAGGGCCCTTTTCTATTAGGACTGGTTTGCTCGTAATTGGTGGCAACAAGATGGCGCAAGTCAAGATGGGTCAAGAAATGTAACTGAACAACTGAATGCATTACAATTCTAAAGCTAACTGGATATCTGTATGTTTTTTTCAGGTCCACCAGGAAAACGAGGGAAAAGGGGTAGAAGAGGTGAAACTGGTAAGTTTTCCCTTCACTTGTTGGAATTTTCTTATATGTGACAGCTTGTTTTCTCGTTTGTTTGCCTACTCCTAAAACAAGCAATTTACACAAAAGCTCGCACACGCCTACAGACACATTTTTCAGCGCATATTTCTGTGAATATTCATCCAATGAGCATATATGTCTACTAGTATTACCAATGTTTGTAACCATGGGGCATATTACCAAGCTATAGCGATAATTATCGCTAAGCTTGGTTAGCGGGTATTAAAATATCGCCGCGCTCCGACGATTTTTACCGCTGAGATACCTTGATATTATCAAGGTTTATCTCAAAAGCGGTAAAAATTGTGGGAAATGCATGAATAGCGCTGTAAAATCAGCGATATTCATGCATTATCGTGACAATGCTCTTAGCCATGTTATCCACCTTCCATTGGATAACATGGCTAAGAACTGCTCTGGGCAGGCGTAAGCTTTTGGAGATAATCGCGCTTAGCGCGATTATTTCCAAAAGTTGGTAATAGGTGATAGCGATGTTAGCGACTGTTTCCAATCGCTAACATCTTGGCACGCCCACTTTGCATGTCATTAGCGATAATTATCGCTGACATGCATAGTGGGCCCCTAAATGCCCGCTATCGCCAATTAGCTGTCGCTAACTGGTGTTAGCGACAGCTAGGTAAAAGGGCGATAAAATTATAACCGCTTTAGCGGGAAATATTCCCGCTAAAGTGGCGATAAGGCCCTTGGTAATATGCCCCCATATGACTTAGGTTATTTGGTTAAAAGTTGGTCAAAAATAATTTAATCGGAGCGTCTTTTTAAAAACCTCTTTTAGTGAAACTCGATTCAGCATTCTGCTTTTTTTAATCACTTCACAGACAATTGTTTGGAAAATATTAGCTAAAGGTGGCAATGATTTATAACAAATAATGAACAAAAATTGCGAGTAATGGAAAGGGCAAATTCTCAAATGTAGTATTTGTATCAATGTGTTCCTAGAACAAATGATTTCCAAAGGTTATTTTGAAGACATAGACTAAATCCTTGTACTATAGATTTTTTGCATACATACATATCTATGTAATAAAGGCCTGTCTGCATGACTCTCAGATATGGGTGGGCTGAAGATCACTGGGCAAAAAATGGCCAAAGAGGGAAATACAGGTCAGACTCGGATTCAGTTTTAAACTGATTGTTCCCTATTCAATATCTTGCAGCCAGAAACACTTTCATTCTTTTAACCCCTTGGCTGCGGGGTGTTTTCCCCCCGCTGTCCGGGGGCGGGGGCCGTGCGCTGCCCCTCTGTGCTGTTGACGTGCTCGGCTCGTCATGAGGCACAGCGGAGCTGCCCTCGTGACGAGCTAAGCTCGTCACACCACACCCGTTTTTCGAACGTTCAGCACAGCGGGGTAATTATCCCCGCGTGCAAACGTTCCAACGGCTGTGACGAGCTCAGCTCGTCATGAGGGCAGCTCAACCGTCCCTCATGACGAACTGAGCTCGTCAACAGCACACAAGGGGTTAATATTTATTTTTGAGAACAAAATGTGCACGAAGTTCACAAAGAAAGTCTATTAGCATTGTTTTATAAGGCACTTTCTTGAGAAAGTCTCATTACTAATTATGAGTGGTCACTGGAAACCAAAGAATCTGCTCATCATAACAACAAATCTACAGTATTTTCGATTTGCTACAAATAAAAACATTGAGCAGCCTATGGCGGTCATTTAGACACTGGTGGATGGTCCATCAGCCTGTCAGGTCAGTAGAGGGCATGGTGCCAGCTTGACAGACGGCTGCCCAGCCTGCTTACGGAGGATCTCCTGGATGAAAGTGCAACCGTAAGTGCATCAGGTGCACCCTCCTCACCATTGAATGTCAAGTAGGTGTCGTTTTTTTTACCTGCTCCTCGTTCAATTTTGATTTTGCAATACAAGGTCCTAATGTATTGGCTTATTCTGAAAAAGCAAAACAATTAATTGTCCTGAGACAGAGGGACTTTCTTCTCTACACATTATCTGCTCCTCTCTGGTTCCACCATGCCTTGCATGACAGTCCCTGGAAGGAGAAATCATTGATTGTCACTCCACTATGGATAAGTTTGGGCGACAGTCACTGGAACCCGGCATTCATCTGGTGGACAGATTGCTAGTTAAGGGTTGTGGACTTCAGAGCTGGTTGAGGCCTCACTGGTAGAAATATGGTGGTTTCCATACCTCGAAATAGGATGGGGGAACAACTGTTTTTTAAGGACTTCAGAATATCCAATTTTGGTTGCGGCCGGTGTAAGTAAACAAGATGAAATGGGGGGTCAACAGACGACAGAATCAGAGTTATTTATTTATTTAATTTTCCCAATCCGTCGTCTGTTGACTTTATCCCCTCCTGTCCCGCCCCTCCCCACCGCGCTTACTTGCACTGGCCACCGTTGTCCGATTTACAGGAGTTCTCTTGCACTGTCAACCCTAAAATGACCCACCATTTCCTCTTAAACCTTCTCTCCCTTCTGGTGTTCTCTGTACATATAAGTAGTATGTTTTGGCTGTGATAGATACATCTTCACATTTCTATAGAAAATCATACTCCAGTACCATTAATGTGAAACCTTTGCATGCCACTGCCCTGGGGTGTCACACGGTCCAACTTGTAGTTCAGAATTTTAAAGTCCTCACAGGCCAATTAAAATGCAACAATTACTTCTCTCATTTTGGGTCATTGAGAGTTATTAGTTTAAGGAGTAAGGCTTAGCTAGGTCTATAAATATAAACAGCCTTGTTAACACTTTTTCAAAAACTTGTTAAAGCTTTTTCAAAATGTCTTTTGTCTGAAGGCAGTCGATTAAATTCAACGATTTATAGTGACACCCTGCAGAAGGTACATTTACAGAAAGTAATGAAAAATGTGCCTACAATGTAGCAATAAGAAAAGGAATTTTCCTGTCCAAAAGCTAATGTCAGTCTTTTCCTAATCTTTGCATGCTGTTAAATTAAAGCACATGGTTCAATTAAAATAAGGTTTATGTCTTTCGGCTACATTAGAAGCTTTAAAGAAATGTGCCTTATTAAAAGGTCTTGTTTTCTGAAAACACCACAAAAGCTACATGTGCAATAAAAATTGCGAGTAAGTGAATATCAAAGTCCTTAATACCTAAAAATTGAAGTGGGTGGTAATTTAGTAACCACTAATTTGAGATTATCAATTGATGGTAATGACTCTTGTGAAATAGATTTAAGGCTGGGTAAGTTCTGTTGGAGTGATTACCGCCAGTGATAGTGCAGCCAGCCCAACTCATATTTCTTTTCATATTGCAGCTCAAGAAATGCTAACAGTGGTAAAATATACCACCAGAAAGTAAAATTACTTTCACCCGAAAATGCCTTCAAATTTCAGGGAACCACAGACCAGATGTGTTGGGTCCTTGAAAACAAACGAGGTTAGACCAGCAATACAAAATAATAGGTATACCTCGAGTGATAGCCATTAATAATCTTATTCCATCATGACCAAGACACATAATTACATGATCAACAGAACTGCAAAGTTTAGTTACTTCAATATTTGAATTAGGACAATTCTAGCAGTGTGGTGTGTATATCATACACAATGGAAATTTGCTAATGTAATTATCAGGATCCCAAAAACATTTAATACATAGGGCCCGGTTACGATGGCGGTCGGACAAGCATCCGACCGCCATCGCTGTGGCAATGGAACCGCCCAACATGTTGCCGGCAGTTCCACCTCCCAAATTAAAATGCGACCACAGTGTAGGCGGGCGGAAAAATGCCTTTTCCATTCCGGCTTGTGCTGTGGCCCAGAAAAGGACCACAGCACAAGCCACAATGGAAAAAGGAATTTTTCATACATCCATGCACCATGTGATAGTCACCAAGTTGTGCCTGGCCGACGGTGCATGTATGTTTCGGGGGACACCACTTGTCCCTCCATAGCGGAGGCCCACAGGGGATAAGAGCCCTGCAAGGGGACCCCAAAGTCTTTTACTGTCTGCCTTTACATGGTGGTCAGATCGCCATATAAATGCAGAAGGAAAGGGACAGTGTAATCAATGCGGCAGTGCCTCCACAGTGACCGCCCCCATTTTAGGGCTTACGGTTCGACCAACGCCCCAACGGGCTCCTTGATCCTATCAGAGGCATCATTCGGTCCCTCCGACCGCTGCGTTCCAACCGACCGCATCATAATGCGGTGGTCGGACCGCTATCCTGGCTGTCGGGTGGACCGCCACCGACGGCCTGTCGGTGGTGGTCTGCTTGACATCCTAATTGGGCTCCTAGTGCAAATATTCACACCACAGAGAACCAGTGCAAAGTGCCATCATCCATCACCAGTATTTTGTGAAAATGCAAAACCAATAGAAAAAAGTAATACAAATGTTAAAATGCATTTCCAGTTATAATTGTTTCAGAGTTAGAAACACTGTCAGTGTGCATGAGAGAAAGTTTTTGGACACCGTACTCTGTTGATAATATCAAGAGAGAGCAGGGAGCCAAGTCATAGCTACTTAGGAAACCTTCATCAGTTAATGAGTTTCCTTTGGAATAGGTTTCCCCGGAGATCCTTCAGGCCCTGTCTGTACCACTGTCAGATGTGTTAACAAAAGAATCATGTATTTGACGGTGATAGAGCTTAACTGCCATGTTTCAATAAGTCTAGACACATTTAAAGATTGGCAATTTAATAGAATAATTGTTAAAAATTCCGAAGGGGCCCAATGATATAATTTTTCACTGGAGCGGGTGGGGGACACAGCATTAAAAAGTTTGAATACCACTTCTATAATCTACATTTGTAAAGTGCGAACCATCACCCGTTAGGGTCTCTAGGCGCTGGGGGCCGTCGGGAAGATTAAGCAAGCTATTGCCCAGAGTCGCATGGTGCTGGGCTAATTTGCCACCGGCCCCGGGGATCGAACTGTGATCCCCAAATTCCAGAGTCAGTCACCCTAGCCGTGGCGCCACACCTCTCCCCGCCATTCAAGTATTCACAATTGCCCTTTTGCATATAAAGCACTAGTGACATGACTGCATATCCACAATTGCATCTGTCTGTAAAGCACTATTGGTATGACAAAACCAGTTTTCCACGGACATGTAAAAGCACCATAGTCATGCCAGGATTCACAATTTTCCCCATCACAGAAAACACTATATCCAACTAAGTATCCACAGGTATCCACTGTTGCTTCGGCATGGAAAGCACAATAGCCAGGTTGGGACCCACAACTTTCACCCATTACATACAGCACCATTGCTACTGGTAGACAGCAATCCAAGAACCCAACTGCCATGACTGCTGTCCCCTAAACTACTCTTTACAACACATATGTAGACATGCTCTGTAGAGGAAACGGAACTGCTTTATCATGTAGCTTGATACTTGTATCAGCCGGTCACTGAATGTACACAAGAGGAGAAGAAGAAAGACTATCAAAACGTGTAAGCACATGAGCTGCATGCGGTTAATAGGTTTTTCCCACACCTTCTAGCTTCCTTTGGTTTAACAGAGTGTTAACCACAGTCAGTTTTCTAAAAGGGATTGTATTATTCTTTCTTGTTTATCCCCATTCGTGGTCGCCTGAGGTCTTCTCTCTTGTTTGATAATGTATTTAACAATATCCTGTGTGCTCTGTTTTGGTCTTTTCCCAAGATACAATGAGGACCTTCTGGAGCAGCACTGGAATAAAAGCCTTGCTGGAGAGTTATCGGTTCGATATAATACCCTACCCTTCACCATCCCTCTTGTAACACTCATGGAATGTTTCTCCTACCCTAGTGGCAGGACAGTTGAAGAGCATTTGCAAAGTACATGATATTCAATGAGGTTACGGCTGGGTGCCAGGGCTTCCACTTCATACAGAAACTCTACTGAAATAATCTTTGGCTATACTACCATAGTTCTGTCTTCCTACAGGCAAGGGGTCCACATAGAGCCTGTTATATTGAAACCAGGCCCTTATCAAACTACAACTGTGTATGGAGTCTGAAGTTAATGGCCCATGTAATGTATACCATCATGAATAAGTTGAACAGTTTTTTAAACTTTTCTTTGCAAGTAACTTGGGATCTAGTCCGTAAGAGGCGAGAGGCAGATTGAAATGGGATATAGAAATTAGACTGTTTTGTAGGGGAAGATATAATTTTGAAAAAAATATAAATCTTGTTGAATCTTGGCAATTTGTTCGAGTCATATGGTTTTTTGGGTAGGGGTCAGACCCTGGAATTACAACTATTGTCTCAAAATTCCATAATCAACATCTCCACCAGTAGCCCATATGTCCAATTTCCCATCAGCAGAAATGTTCAGACTTCAAACATCACTTTCAACAACAATAAATTAAATGTCGCTGATTTTTTTGTGTTTTAAAGTTTTTATAGAAACTGTAAAAACAGTGACAGTACAAAGACAAGAAGTATGTGCAAGAAGTTACTTTGCAAAGTTATTTAACCTAAAACAGCATAGCTGTAATAAGGATATTCACAAAGAGGATAACTATATTATAAATCTAACCAGCAACAGACAGCAATAATGGCTGACTCGTTGTTAGACAATTACCAGATGAGGGAGATAATTAATATATAACAAAACGGTTGGAGTAGGGTCTAAGGGGAAACCATATTTATAGACCCACCAGACAGTCTACACCCCCAAATACCATGTAGAGACAACCAACCTGACTGTCAGCGGTCTGTAGAGCAAGAGGACTATGTGTCTGGAATATCAGAAAATGTCACTGTGTACAGGAAATGAATCCCATCAGCCCACCCAAATGGCGGAACATCATCATCTGGGATTTTTGTGGAAACTCGTATGGATAGGCAGATACACTTATTGAAATAGTGTGTAAACCTCCACTTCACCGAGACCACCAGCGATGGATCCAAGCATAGAATGACAGGGAGGGATAGAATGGTGTGGGATAGTAAAATGCAGTGAGGAAAAATGTGTAAACCAAAAAGGTGTATAAATTTAAAATTGGCTACCGTGACAGCAAGAAATAATTTTAATAGGAAGCAATCAAGGTGTCAATATTAAAACAAAGTGTATGACAGTTTGACAAAATAACTGTCAGGAATAGATGATATAGTGGTCAACATGTTTCTGCCATTTGGTAGGGAAATTCCCTTCCGGCTTTCATCAGGACCTAATAATACACTACTGCAAAAACGAAAAAAGTGCAAAAAACAGAGGTATTTACACCAAGATAAATGATACCGGGTATTCTGTTGAGCGTGGAAGATCTCCTACGTCTCTTTGTCCGGTTTCTATTGGATTCTTTCCTGAAAAATTTACAAACAGAAAAACATTGTACATATAACAGACACATAGAAAAAACAGTTTCTAACCTGATGTTAGATATTCCTCTTAGAGATAATTAATAGTCAGGGGCACTGCATTTATACAATAGGGGATTTCCAAATTAACCTTTGCAATGGGTCTGCTTCGGCACGGTAACACATGTGGCAGTGTTGTGGGTAACATTTAATCTGTTTGCTCAAGACTCATTTTTTTTGTTAAAATCAGCATATTATGCAGCAGATGATGGATTTTATGGCAAGTTCAACAATTCCATAATGATACGGAAAACATAGGAGTATTTCCAGTGGGCATGTTCATAGGTAACAACTCTGTGCTACCACTAGAGTTACCTTACCAGATCCCTCTTTGTTGGTAGACACTGTGTTCCAAATTCAGAAAGATTTTTCTAAAAATAGTTGTGTCTGCAGGTGACAACATCGTTAATGATTTTGATTGAAATCTCATTAAAATTCAGTGTAAATTCAAAAACAATCCATGAAATTGCACTCGCAAATTTGATTAAATTTGCGGAATGAGAAATTTGCTTATTTCACGACATTTTGCCTACATAGAACTATCAGCGGGCCTACAAGTGTCTTACTTCTGCCTTAAATACAAATTGTGCTTGAAAATTCAGTCCTGATTAATATTGCAGGTTCTCTGAGTTGTATCCCATACCAGATTTACATGTAAATTACTTATGTATTTTCCATAAATAGGAGATACTTGCTCACGGAAAAAATACACTGTGAATCACCAAACTTTTTTCATACCTTATTTTTTCAAAATAGCTAAAGTCACACTTGAACTTGAAATAAGACACACTCATTCACTGATAATTGGGAATTAAATGCGCTACCCCCACCTTTACATCACACCTCATTCACTAGGGTAGATGAGATGTAGGGGTCAAAGGTAAACCATGGGAGTAGAATACGGCTTAACTTATAATTACAACAATATTACAATTTGCTGCCGAAAGGGGAAAACAGAAAACGAACAATATATCATTTTTCGCCATAACAGACCGTCTCCACGATTCTAAGTTTTGAAATTAGCATAAACGTTGGGGTTTCCTTAGCACAGCCATATGTTCACTCTGCACTCTGCAAAAATGCACACCTGCATGTTTATGGATGAAAGCAGGCTTCTTCATAACTTTGCAAACAGGCCAGATGTCAAATCTGTTTATTAGCCGTACAAAGAAATGATATTGGTTTCTGGGCAATAATAAAATGTTAAAATGTTTCTAAGCAGAAAAAAAACAAATTAGCGGTACACGTGTTCCCAATCAGGGCCACCGCTCCTTATGTGCCTGGGCTTAGCCAGGAGTCAAGGCGGGGCTGAAGGCTCATGAAAATCCATTGACTTCCGAAGCACAGCTGCTGGGCTTAATAAGATGGAAATATCAGATCTGATGCGCGAGCCTTTGATATTGTCCTCAGGACGTGCTCAACCCAAGCTCTGGGAGCTGCTTAATTAGAAAAATGTGCAGTGATCGCCTCCGAGGGCTGGACTCTTAAGCCGGGAGTGCGTGATGGGCAGTCCTGGCCACGAGGTGATGAAAGGCAAGGGCCAGGAGTCCGATGACCAATGAACGTCAAGGGAAGGCAAGGAGGTCTCGAGGAAAGTGTCCTTGACTCTGAGGTCAAATGCCAAGGGCGGGAGAAAAGAAATGCCTTCTTGGAACAATACACTGGCGATGAAAGACAGAGGTCACTCCGTGGGTCACAAAGCCAATGAACCCCTAAAATGTGGACTTATGAAATGTACGTTGAGCGCAAGCGGTGTAAAATCAAATTACTTTAACATAGTGAGAACTATGGTCACGTGTAAGTGGTGCAGTACCCACAACCGAGGACAGATTCTGTGTCAATGACAGCTTCTGCTGAGTGCTCCTGACAGACACACCGGGGGGCATATTACCAACAAGTAGCGATATTTATCTCTAAATAGGCTTAGCAACGATTTTTTATCGCTGAGCATCGCCGGAATTTATCGTTGAGATAACGTGCTATTAGCAACGTTTATCTCCAAAGCGATACATTTTCCGGCGATAGCGCCGAAATGCGTGAATATCGCTGATAATACAGCGATATTCACGCATTAGCGACGAAATGCTCTTAGCCATGTTATCCACCTCCCATTGGATAACATGCCTAAGAACTGGTCTGGGCAGGTGTTAGTATTTGGAGATATTCGCGCTTAGCACGAATATTTCCAGCGCTACGCCTGCCTTGCTAATAGGCGATAGCGATGTTAGCGACTGTTTTCAGTCGCTAACAGTTTGGGGACACCCACTTTGCATTTCATTAGCGATAAATATCGCTAACATGCAAAGCGGGCCCCAAACCGCTCGCTATCACCTAAAAGCTGTCGCTAACTGCTGTTAGTGACAGCTTGCTAATAGGGCGATATAATTATCGCCGCTTAGCGGCCGAAAATGGCCGCTAAAGCGGCGAAAATTCCCTATCGTCACCCTTGATAATATGCCCCTTGCACTTCTAAAATGAAAAAATGTGCAATTTAATTGATCATGAAACACTATCACAAACGCATATTTTATCACTACTGCTACATTGTCGTTTGTATTGAAGAAACATGTGTTGACATCCTATATTTTCCATATATAAAGAGGTTGCTCGTTAGCTTTTTATCCAATTTGTACACTGAATCTCCTTTTTAGTAATGACATACTAAGTTGTAAAAAGTAATGAATATCCATGAAGTTTTGCAACACGTTTTTTTGGTTTAATTCAGATTAGCAGACCATTTAAAAAGATTTTTTTATGGAAGCTGATTCAGTCTTTCAGAACTTTCATCCCCTGTAGTGAAAAAAGTCATTACTAACCTTCTGATCAAAGTTTACAGGGAGAAAATATCACTTGGTAGGAACACTCTTTAATTGCAGAATCATTTTTTATATATATTTAGCATTTTTTTATATATTAATTTTTTTAAAATAAAAATATGCTTGTCATGAGAATATTTTATCACAACTTGCAGTCCAATTTTTTGGGGCACCATTTCCATTGTATTTGCATTAAAGACTGTGTCTATCAGTCCATCATGTAACGTTTGACAGACATAGGAGTATTTATTTCTTCTTGGCATGGAATGATGTCTGGGTGCCTCACTTTATAAGTTGGTTCTTTCACTGACAGCGATTCAGACATCCTCTAGTGCTGACTTCCTTGACATGTATTGGAGGGTGCGCTGCCAGCCATACTTCAACCAGGCTAAAAATAGTTATGCAATAAATTGGCAGATAAAAGTCAAATGACTGGTCAATAAATGGATTCACTAGAATGTATGTTAACTTAAATTTCAGCTTGTATTTAAAAATAGTTTTGTTCCATAAATATCTTTTTGAGAAGCAAAACCAATGCACATGATACTGCAGACGTGTACGCCTCGGACAATCTATTTTTGCATGCTGCAAAGTTTTACATACTTTGACATAGCCTTTCTAGGGCATGCCTTTCGTTGATATGTATGTGCACTCACACATATGCAGGGAGAGAGAGAGGAACCCCTTAAAACAATCAATGGAAATGAGGTTTATCTAACCTGTAGAAAGGAATTTATCCCCTTGAGGTCAATATAACAAAAAGCTAAAACATAGCCTCAGAATTCACAAAACAGTCAAGAACTGTTGCAATCACACTGATATATAGATTATAGCATATTTATTATACATCAATAAATTAAAAACAGAAAATTACATGTCTACACATAACATGATCACAACATCAAATAATGAAAAGGGCAAACTGATGATAACATAGTCAATTATGACCTGCACAATTGAAAAGACAGACAGAAAAAGTAAAACATCAAAATTGTAAAATACAGTTAGTACATCTGGGGCTCCCAGATATTGTCACCTATGTATTACCACTATTAATCTTGTATATAAACATAGGCGATGGAGACTAAAATTGTACTATGGAAAAGGCGTCAACACGTTTCGGTGGTTCAATACAAATGGAGTCCACCTTTATCAAGACTTGTCTTTGTAGTCTGTCGTACTGGAGGGTCTGTATACTTTCCCCTTAGGGTTATATCTTGGGGGACTGCGGCTCTCTGCTGTTAATGTGCTCACGCACTTGTAGTTGCGGTAATCAAGGTGCCGCGGCCCGTGCAGGTAAGAGTGATGGGGCCGGATTGGGGCGGGATTCGACAGACAACCAAAAGGGGAAATTAAATAAATAATTATTTTTCCCTCGTCATTGTCTCTCGAACTCCCCCCCCCCCCTATCCGGCTCCACCACCCCACCGCTCTTACCTGCTCGGGTCATGGCTGCATCCTCATAATTATGAGTCCCTTGTAGTGTAGCCAACATATATGCCATTGTAGGAAAAGACGTGACAAACTATGATCTCTGTTGGTCTTAATGGCATATTATTTTTCATTTATAATTTATTTGATCTTTTATCAGAAATTCCATGATTATTTCAGGGTAATTCCATCATCCAGTGCATACACCCTAACATAATTTACATGAAACATAAAAATAATATTAATCATTTAAAAAAAAGGAAATAAAGTCAAGTTTATGGTACCGTAACAAATAGACTTTGCTTAACCAGTGAGAAAAGGGCTTTCTCCATTATTCTTCATATTTTTTATACAGAAGTACAGTGTGCTTTATCTATATCTCTAACATCCTCAAATTACATTCAATATGAATTTCACACATACAAAAACACTGTCAAAATTCAGCATGTTCACTACTTCACATTTCCTTATTTTTGTCACTTTTTTATTCGTATTTACGTAAATGCCAAAACTCACAGTTCTTTTCTTTTTTCTTTTTTCCCCTCCGGGCAGGTCCTCCTGTAAGTATACTTATTATATTATTATTGTCTATACCAATATCTAACTGTGCTATGTAATATCTGCATAATGTGTTATATTCTCTTGCTTGTAAAATGACCTCATTGTATGTATTGCACTATTACCAGGTGATTGTTGTGTAGCTGTTCATATTATGTTACCTTGCTTAAATCAGTGGCTGACTAAAATATAACTTATGATGAGTCACATTTTATGACTACAATTGTATTGATCTGTTTTAGGTTAAGTCCAAGCCTAAAAGCAAAGTGCATGCTTATCTCTATGGTAAATATCCCATTGCATGGATGTTCAGCATAATAACGTGAACGTACTATCTGTCGGTTTAGCTAATTTTTCTTCAGGTTTAGCTAATTTTTATTCAGGCAATACATGGCTCAAGTCTGGCGCACCCCCTCCCCCCTGGGCTCACCCCTAAGTACTAGCTTATTTAATGTTTACATGTTCCCTACAGGAACTATGAATGAATCATTTGGAATTAATGTATTCTCTTATGCTGATGGCACTCAGTTGATCTTTTCCAGGCCCGGACTGGCCATAGCGGGCACCGGGCAACCCCCCGGTGCGCCGTACGGGTGGGGGCCGGTTTTGGGCCTCTGGGGGCCGATTTTGGTACTGGGCCGATTTAGCTGCAAAATCGGCCCTGTACCAAAATCGTCCAAAAACCGGCCCCAGAAAAGAGCTCGGCAGCACCTCTAACCCCCCCCCCGAGTGGGGAGGGGGGCCGTCCGGGCACTTTGCCAGGGCCGGTTGTGGTTCCCAGTCCGGCCCTGATCTTTTCGATGGACCAACACCCTGCTTGCAAGAGCTATGCAAATTAGGCATTCAGAGTATGGCCTAACTAAACTGCATCATGTGTATTCATGAGGCCGTCTCCAACTATTCGTCACATTAGGTTGGCAGTCTGTGATGTCAGAGATAAAATTCTTTGCTGGGCAGAAATACTTTATCACTGGAATTTGAGTTACTGTATTTTTGCTTTGGATGAGCATAGACAACAGTGTACACTGCACTTCATGGAGACCAATTGCATTCTATCGACCTCCTCCATTGTTGTCTTGTCTAAATTACCTCATTAACTGCACTGTTTTTTGTAATGGCCTTTGACAGATTATCTGCTTAAATTTGAAAAACATGGGTCTAAGATTGACCTCTTTTGAATTTACCTGGTACTGATGTGGCTATTGCTATATACAAATCCTAGTCGCATATTAAGGTTTCCAACTTCTATTCTCAATTTTAAATCCACTTAGTGCTATAGCCATTTAATAATTTTTTTTCCGTATAGCTTATTGTTTATCAACATTGCTTGCGAATGTCTCTTTCTTACTAAATATCCCTAAGCAATTTTACTAGGATACAGGTCAGTGGGAATGTGCCAGCTAATTCATTGGCAGAATGTTAATTCATTAACGTTAATTCATGAATGTTTTATATTTCACACATCAATGCTTTTATTCTACTTTTAAACAAGCATTGGCACATCCAATGGGTCTTGCCTTTAGGTACTATTGGCTTTGCAATTGATTCAAGCCTTGCTGTACAGCATATCTTTTAAAAAGGAGGAAATACGTTTCTTTTGGTACCCACTTCAGCAGTCTGTAAATGCATGCACCCAGCATGAACGCACCTGTAAAATGACAAGAGTGCTTTTTTTCTTTTTATTTCTCGATATGAGTGAGATAAGTAAACAAATAGAAATAAAAGGAAAGTGGATTGGGCGATGCAACATAAAGGTTCAGTATGGCAGAATCAGGGAGGGTTGAGGAAACAATAGGAGGGTGAGAAGGGTGAAGCAAACATTTAGGTCAGAGTGGGAGGAAGCAACAAGGAGGGCGGGAGTGGGGAAAATGGACACAGTGGGCACAGGTAAGAGCAAAGGACGAGAGAGAGCATAACATGTAGCTGGGGGGAGAAGCATACAAGCAAAAAAAACTAATGCAGAGGGTAAAAGCACCTAATGATATCATGGAGGAGGATGTGGGAGACGCACACAGGCAGCAAAAGGACAACATGAGCGAGCGCAGTGAAGGAGAAGTACACAAAGTACACTGCTGCAAAACACCTGCACGTTTGCGGAGTGCTTAAAGAAAATGATAAAACTAGCACCTTAAAAGAGATCACTAGAAGGGCCCAAGTAAGGCATCCGTGCTCTGGGGAAGGGACAAACACAAGTTGCGGAAGGAATGGTATTGAATAAAGAAGCCAGCAGATGAGATTGACAATTAAGCCAACCAATGGTAAGCATTGGGCTAGCTCTAAGCTGATTGCAAGCTAACAATACTTTTGCAACAGACGGAGCTGCTTTGTCTAGGGGGCGAGACCTAATACGGAAGTTGCAGTTACTTCCCTACACCACATCTCCAAGCACAGCCTAGTGTCAGCAACCATTGTTGGGGATCACAGACTCGGTCATACTTATGCTGGTTTTTGTGCAGGTTTGCAAGAATCTTGCTGTTCCTAATTACTGTTACAGATGAACATGATGATCATCTTGATCAAGAGGAAATTGTGTTCAAATATGCCCACTACTTTACTTCTGCCAATAGTTCTTTTCTAGTGAATTTCAGCGATTCAAATTGTGCTTGGAAATTTCTTTGTGGATTTTAAGTCCATGGTGATTCCTACCTGTGTTCTGGAGCTGCGTGTTTATTATATAGAAAGTAGCCCAAACCAACCGCTGTACCACAGGGAAGACACATACGCACGATTTCTGTGAAATTAAAGATTTTATAGAACACTCTTTTTCTAAATAAAAATGCCATTCAAAATTAACTTTTATGACTGAATTCAACATTAAAAGTCATATTTTGTTTCCTTGTTTTTTTTCAAAGGATGGGATGGTGCTGTCAGATTCTGATTCTAAGAATATCAGATAAGAAAGGATTTTTTTTCACATTTGCAGCCAGTGGAGTTAGCGTTATCTCACCAGCTTCGTTTGTTCACCTTGTAAAAAGGTAGTGAATACACTATCCATACAAGAGTAATAAAAAGAATATTGCATATACCAAAAGAGAAGCAAATGATCTCTTTATCCATTTTTCCATATTAACAATTCTATTAAGGAAAGTCTATACACTTTTTATTTTAATATTTTCCTCCTGAAAATAAGCAAATATATTTTAGTCACATTCTTTAAACAAAAACCCCCCACTTGACATCTGCAAATAACAGCGCAAAAACAGGGTGCTGAATTCTATTTTAGAACAATCTTCTAAAAAAAATCTCACCTTCAGTTCAGTTAGATTGGCTCCTGAGATTTCAGTTCTCTTTTTAGGCTTTTGCAATCAAATTGATACCATCATTTTATTTCACTTAACTCAACCATTGATGTCTGGGGTGAATTGACCATAGGGTTAACACTTGACAACACATAATAGTTTTTTTCATTCTGTTATAGAAACTACAGTCTTTTGGGAAATATATCCCTTCACTGATACAGTACTAATATTTGTGACTCATACAGCTGCATGAAAACAAAATGACACATTTTGATTGGTTGATAGTGGATCATTATCCATCAGGGCCAATCACATCCAGAAGGTGAAATTAGTCTCGTTACAAACCCAACCCACAGCATATATTTCCCTGCTTTCTTTTTCTTTGAGTTGATTCTGTGATTGTCTGTACACGATATAATCCACAGGAGCAAATGCTGCAAAAATTAGCTTTATAATATTAAACTATGGCTATTGCTTTGGTCTGTTTTTCCCTCCAATGGCATTATTCCTGTTCAATAATTTTAGAGGTTTAGAAAATGTACATTATTTGAGATATTTTCCACTCTAGAAAATTCCATCTGTGGTGTAAATATGCACAGACTCTGCTTCTTTTTATTAGAACCTTTAGAATTACACAGTTTGGTTTTAGAGCACATAAATTGAACCTTCATGGACAAGCAAATATATAAACAGAATCCGTTGAACAAATTGACAAACAGGCAGTCTAAGTAAACTCTCTATTGGAGGCTCTTATCCACATGTCACCCTTATTTTCAGTCATAATATGCCTACTTACCTGTTGTGAAACCCAAAATACTTATTCTCTCCATGTCCTTAGAAAGCTCATGGTGCCAAAAACCTTTACTGTTAGAAATTGCTCGGAAAATGCAGATAGCCTAATCGCAAAAAAACAATTTCAAATGTATACTTCATCTAACTGTTCACCTCAAATGGTACTATAAAGCACAAGACATTATGCGTGCATTGGGAGTGACAATCATCACCATCAACAACTTTATTCGGTTTTTACAAAGAAAACCATAAAAGTCAATCACAATTGCAAAAACCCATCAAAAACATCACTGAGGTTATAAATAGTTTACATTACACCCATCACAGACCCAAAAAATACAAGGTTAATAACAAGGACTATGTAAAAAACAAGTAAGTTGTAAATGAAAAATCTCTTCTCGCCACAGTATTTAAGATTTCCCCTTGATAGGTTAATTGCAACTGGACCTGAGCCTAACTGCAGCCCTTAAATAGTTAGGAACATATTAAACTTGGTTACTTGAAAGCAATTGTAAAAATATAAAAGCAGATCTAACCTGCCTAAAATTTGTTTTTTTAAGAATAGGAATAATAAAAGACTTTCTTGGTACCTCATAAAAACTACAAAACATAAAAATCCATCATATCCTGTGGAGACTTTCAGTCGAAGCCACAGGGTAAGAGACTCTGCCCTTTGTGCGTCGCGCGAGCGTGGGCAGGAGGTAATGAAAATGGTCCAAGCATAATCTAGTCAGTAAGAAATGATCATGGTTAATTTTAAACCATAAAAGATAAGGCTCGGTTGATGGCACAGTTTTCAGTATAGAATGTCCATGGACACTAGGCTTCCACATCTCCACTTCTTCTCTGGCCCATATTCGCCTTTTAAGGAAGTTCTCCTTCACCCAGCACAGATCCCTCCTGCAGATTTTGTCTGGGTTAACAAATAGATCTGCCCATCCCATACTAATAACACCTTCCCTGACATACTTAAGCCTGGGAATACAATTAGAGTGGTCAAGGGAAAGACAATCACTTAATTACCTTACTTAGGGAAATTTCCTTCCTGAGCCCGATTTTCATCCACAGCGACAATGGATGGTAAACCAATACATCTGAAAGAAAGGCCAACCCCAATTCTTCACGAGATACAAAGTGAAGAAGTGCCCTGTGGTAAGCAAAGTATCCGTCTCAGACAATTGTTTTCAACAGTTTGCAGCACGTCATGCTCAACGTAACCCTAGATCTTGCTGCCATAAATCACCTTAGAAGTACATTTAGCCTTGTAAATCTGCAAAAAGGCCTGATGGGTCTACTACTCAGTCTAGAGGAAAAGTTAAAATCAGCAACAATATTCCTGACGAAATCCCCTTTCTTTCTGCTTGTCGGAGGAAGCCAATTCAGGGCTGCATCAAATACTATCCCCAGGTGTGAAAAAATGTCAGTGTTAGGGAGCGGCGTGGACTCTACCCTAAATGTATAGGATTTAACTGGGTGGAGGCCCACTTGCATTACAAATGATTTATTGTTATTGACTAACAGATCCACCATGAAGTAACTGAAGGAGTTCAACAGTGATTGTAATCATCTCGCTGTACTAGCCATGAGAACAGCATCATCAGCATACAGTAATACAGGCAAACTTCCCTGACCCACCTGGGGACTATCTGTTTTTGACTTCAAAGGGACCTTCTTCAAATTATTAATGGACAAATTAAAATGAAAGGTGGCCAAGATGCAGTCAACATTTCATGTATGCTTTACAGAAGCAGTATTATGCAAGGAAGAAAGTGCTCCTAAATAGCTGTTAGAGCCAGTGGAAATAGAGTTTTGCCAATAACTACAAGAAAAGGCCCCCCTCAATTACATTTATATAAATACTATACTACACTATTTACATAAGCTTCTATGTCCTTAAGGCATTTAACCATCAAGAGCAAAGATTGAATATTTGGTTGTAATTTTATGTACATTCTCCGGGGAATAATATACTAGGAAGAAATAACAATAGCAATAACTGTAGATACACGAGTGTGACTCTGTTTGGGTGGAACCAAAGTGGTGAAAACAATCTAGTTGACAAGAGTTTGACTTTTCTAGCTTCTCTAGTTTCAAGAGACATCGTTGCAAAAAGGCCGAGGTCTACAGACATACCATCTGACTCCGAGTGGGCAACAAAAAATTAAGACAATAATGCGCCTGGAGGAACTGCATCTTGTTCGCATTAGTTAAGTGTTCGGATTCAGGTGGGCCAGGGGAAATTCAAGACCTGGATTAAAACCTTGTGAATGAGATCCCAGACAAAACTGGTATAAGAACTTTGGTAAAACTTTCACAGACTGAATTATTTTGCTTAATAGTTACTCATTGTTTAACAGTTACTCGGTTTATTTCTCCTTCCATCAATTGACAATAAGGGGCTGATTAAGGGCTGATTAAGATGTCGATGTGTCCGACACCGTGTTATACCCACCGACATCTGACATTGTGGTCCGCCTGCCGCATTATGATGCGGTGTGCGGAGGCATCAAGAGAAGGGACCGTCTGTGGAGCTTTCAACGGGCTCAAGAAGCACATTGGTATGTCAGAAAACACCATAATGCCTTGAATGATGGCGGAGCCAGGCTCAGCTCCACCCTCTGGATTATGATGGGCACCCTTCCCCCTGGCCATCTGCTATGGGTACTGGGGGCACCTATTGTGCCTCCCTAAACATCCCTTCACCGTGTGACAGGCACCTTGAGGTGCCTGCCACACGGTGAAGGAATAAAGGTTCTGTGTAGGGTGTCTGCGTGTTCAGGAAGGATGGCGCCTGGGCTGGTAGCGGTAAGAGTTTGGTGAAAGGAAATAATAATAGGACGGTGCTACAGGTCAGAAGAGAACCCCAAACCTCTGCAGTGAATATAACAAAAAGTCCTGAGTACACGTTAAGTTTGGTATATGTACAATTCATTCACAGTAAACAAAAACCTCATAAAATGAAACAAGGTGAACACATCTGAGTAGTTCCTTTTAAATGAAATATATTGATACTTCCTTCTAGGAAGGTTTGACATCAAAGAATACAACCAGCCGACACGTGTTTCGTCATGCGGGTATTGGACCCATGACTCTTCAGGTCTGTCAAATATCAAAAGTAGCACGGGTGTAAGCGAAAGTATCTTGGTTGCGGTTAACCTCGATAGAAAGGCAAAGTGGGACGGACCGGTACAGCTGTCTCCACCGGGATCTGAATGTATGCGTCGAAGTCAAGACCGGTAAGACACCACCGGTCTTGACTTCGACGCATACATTAGGTTCCCGGTGGAGACGGCTGTACCCGTCAGTCCCACTTTGACTTTCTATCGAGGTTAAACGCAACCAAGATACTTTTGCTTACACCAGTGCCAGCCGGGTCGGAATTATCACCGGCTAATGGAACTTCCTACTTTTGATATTTGACAGGCCTGAAGAGTCACGGGTCCAATACCCGCATGATGAAACACGTGTCGGCTGGTTGCATTCTCTGATGTCAAACCTTCCTAGAAGGAAGGCTCAATACATTTCATTTGAAAGGAACTACTCAGATGTGTTCACCTTGTTTCATTTGATGTTTTTGTTTACTATGAATGTATTGCACATATACCGAACTTAACGTGTGCACGGGACTTTTTGTTATATACACGGTGAAGCGATGTTTACACACATCCAATTGTCAATGGAAGCTTGTGCTGCGGGCCTTTTCTGCCCGCAACAGAAGCTTCCATTGACAAATGGATGTTTGGTTGTTCGCACTGTAATACTGCGGTCGGAACTGCCAACTTAGGGTTGGGCGGTTCCAAGAGGCAATGTTGTCGTCAGCCCGACACCGTAATTAGGCCCCTTATGTTAATATACACACACCCTAAACAGAAATAAATTGAGAGCACAACATGCTTAGCAAAACACTTACTGTTTTGAGTCAATGATACAGATACAGCCACCAGAGTGGAAAGTTTCTCTGATAGTGCAACGTCTTCAGCAAATGTGCGCAGAGCTTTAAAATCAAGTTTGTGTGGGCGCCTGTGGACTGCAAAAGGAGTCATCAACTTCTGTGTGCAAAATCATTTTTGCAATAAAAGTTGATGGGAACACAGGGCGAAAACCAGCATTTCTGTGAAATTCTACATGATTTATGAGACGTGGGCATAGCAAGGTATAGAACAGTACAAAAAACCCTAAGATTCCAAGCACAGCCAGATGAAACACATTTTCGGAAAATAATGTACCCTGGATGTGTATGAACTAAATGTAAACAAGTAAAAACAACAGGTAAAAGAGAATTGTGTCAAATTAACACACATAACGTTAAATGTCATTAAAAGTACGCATATTCCTTGGTGTAACCTTCGGCTGTCGCCTGCATGTTGCCTGCTTGATGGATGTGTCTGAAATTCTCAAAGCTCTCACGAGACAACCTCACTTGCATTTGCACTGCGATGCTGCGAAAAATTGTATTTAGCATAGAGTAAACAAGATTTTTTTTGATAGGTGACTTCTGAGCCTGATTGATGACATCATTGGCATCTGACGTGTAATAAATATTGTGCTGTTACCAATACTCACACAACATTGCATGAATCTTGGTAAATGTTGGTCTTTTTTTATTTCTTTTTCAATAGCCATACTACATTGGAAATTGAAAGTCCTCTGCTAAACGCGACCCCGTTGTTCATGCATTGTAAAGCCTGTCAGGCTTGGCCAGAAGGAGGCACACACTTTTTTTTTGATATGTCAGGCAATAATGTGTCACTAATGCGTGTAAGTGCAGTCTAACAAGTGTCACTGATTAGGGGCCGGTGGACGGAGAAAAAGCGAGTCGAGTGCATGCCAAATTGATGCCCTGCCAACAGGGGCCCAGCTGCTGCCAAAGGGCACACGCTTCTTAAGAAAGAGAACTGTGGCAGTCTCTGGCCTGCTCTGAGTTAATGGAACGTCTTTAATCATGAAATCCTAGCTACACTTCACATAAAAACTTTACAAGCTTGCAGCGCAGCAAGAAGGCAGCGGCGTAGCTAGATCTTTGGCTGCCTGTGGCGGTCCCTGCGCTTGCCGACCCGTGGCGGCCGCATGTAAGAGCAGGGGGGGCTGGCGATTCCTGCATTTGCCGACCCGCGGCGGCCGCATGTAAGAGCAGGGGGGGCTGGCGATTCCTGCATTTGCCGACCCGCATCGGTTGCATGTAAGAGCAGGGGGGGCTGGCGACTCCTGCATTTGCCGACCCGCAGCGGTTGCATGTAAGAGCAGGGGGGGCTGGCGATTCCTGCATTTGCCGACCCGCGGCGGCCGCATGTAAGAGCAAGGGGTGCTGGCGATTCCTGCATTTGCCGACCCGCAGCGGTTGCATGTAAGAGCAGGGGGTGCTGGCGATTCCTGCATTTGCCGACCCGCGGCGGCCGCATGTAAGAGCAAGGGGGGCTAGCGATTCCTGCATTTGCCGACCCGCAGCGGTTGCATGTAAGAGCAGGGGGGCTGGCGATTCCTGCATTTGCCCCCCATGGCGGCTGCATGTAAGAGCAGGAGGGGCTGGCGATATGTTTGCCACCCCGTGACAGCCGCAGGTGAGAGCGGTGGGCGTGAGGCTGCTGCCACCAAAACTAGTGCCACTCGCGGAGGACAAAATCGCCTATGGCCATCCACCCATCCTTGACTTTTTTTTTCATCTGTGAAGAAATGCCTTATAATTATTTGTTCTCTCAGCATTTCTGCACCACTCGAACGCTGCGAATATTTTGTTTTCACTGATAGTTCAGGGAAAAGGTCAGTACACAGTTACAAAGCACCACCACTGCTAAAATAATCCCAGTGAGTTCTCATTCAAGCATTGAGAAGAAGATACTGCTGCAAGAAAATGTATTTGTCGCTCACGCTCTCCTTTTTTTCTTTCTTGAATTCTCTTTCTCGCTTCCCTTTCTCTTTTTCTTTCTCATGCTCTTTTTTTCTCCCCCCTCTCAAGGTCACTTGTAGTTTATCTTTCACTCTTTCCTACTCTTAAATTACTTTTCTGCTTTTCACTCACTTGGATGATGACACTAGTTTCTGTACCCCCCATTGATAAATCGTGTGAGTGAAAAAGGCAAAGCTACTTCGCACTTGTTGCCGAGTGAGAATGCAATAAGCAGGTTTTCCAGTGTATACAGTAGTAATAAAAAATGTAACTTTTTTTCTTTTGTCATGGGCTCCTGCATAATTTTTGAAATGCCATGAAGAAAGGCGTGATATTATTTTTCAGGCATCCGGCCTTCACCTTCACCTTGTCTGGCTGACCCATAAAACGTGAGCATCTTGTGACCATCCGAAATTTCACGACTATTTTATTTATTTATTTATTTACAGGCATATGCATCAAAGTAAATACCGGGAGCAATTGGGCAGATTCTCAGAATCTGCCCCTTTGCTCCCGGTATTTTTGCATTTGGGATGCATCATCCCAAATGCAAAAATCGCAATTTAAGGAATCTCTAAATTGAGATTCCTTAAATTGCGATTGCATTTAAGGAATCCCAAATTGAGATTCCTTAAATGCAATGCATGAAAGTAAAAAAAATAGCGAATTCGCTAATAGGGGGAGCAAATTACCATGAAGTTGGACTTCATGGTAATTTGCTAAAACTTTGAAAAAAGCACTTTTGTGCATTTTTCAAAGTTTCATGTTGCGCACACACATGCCCTTAGGGCATGTGTGTGTGCAACATATGTGCATAGATCAATTTCAGGGGTGCAACAGGGTGTCATTTTGATACCCTTGCACCCTTGAAATTGCATGAGCAATTTGTGAGTACCTACTGGTACTCGCAAATTGCTCATGCAATCTCCAATTCATTCCTATGGGCTTGTAGGCCCATAGGAATGAATGGGACAGCATTCCTTAACCCTTTCGACGATCATGACGAGCTGGGCTCGTCATGAGGTAGCCTCCTGCTACGCTGATGACGAGCCCAGCTCGTCATGTAACATGCGATACCGCAAATCCCAGCGTACGGGCGGAATTCCGCCCGCACGCATGCGGTTAATTGCGACTAGCAATTTGCGAGTAGCAATTAAGGAATGTTTAGGAATCTCTATTTTAATAGCGATTCCTACATGCATAGGCTTTTGCTATTCCTAAATAGCGATTCCTTAAAAATCGCTATTTAGGAATAGCAAAAGGCTACGTTGATGCATCTGCCAGGTAGTGTTTTATAGAGCGCAAACTTGACCCATTAGGGTATCAGAGCGCTTTACAGGAGTCATAGAGTTATACAAAAGGCTTAGCATCACATAGTATACATACAGTGCTGGAAATATAATGGATGGAAGGACACGTATGTACAGTTTATATTTACAAAAACACAAGACGGGCCCCCGGTATCCTAGGGGGGAGACTAGGCAGTCTCTTGTGTTTGTTTAATATAAAGCAGTTTTCTCGATAGGATCCACAGGGGAAGAGTCTGGTAGACGAAGGGCAGACAAACCCACTTTATATTGGAAAAGCCAGAGCGAAGCAAAGTTGCTAGCTTTGGGTATGAAACGTGCCTGTTCAGAAAGTTCAAAACTAGTATTCAAATTCACAGTTCTCATTGTGAATCAGAATCAGGACCAATGGAGTTATGCAGGGGTAAGGACCAAATTATGTGGCAGGGCTGACTATATTTTACCACAAAAAGGCACATTTTTGCAGCATAATGCATCAAATTTCGTGATAGTATTACTGTATTATTATGTCATTTAAAGGTTTCCCCTGCAGACAGCGTTTCTACTGCTGTTTACAAATTCTCTTGGTGATGAAAACCTTAAAGGGGGCTTAGAGACCACCCATTACTCACCCTTCCTTACCATTGGGCGGCTTCAACATCACTCTCTGTTTCTTGCTTCTTATTGGTCAACGTGTCATGTTCACTTCCTGGGGTTTCGAGTGTTTGTCCTTGCAGTGGAGTATGAACCGACTACATCTGCCTGTCTGCAGCCAGGGTTTTGCACTGGCCGTACATTTTGCCCATATTTTTTTATTTTACTTTTCTTCATTCAGTCTAAAAGAGTTCATGTGTCTGTCCCGTGCCACCCGTCTGTGATTTTGCTGTCTCCCCATGTCCCTCCCTTCCTCCTTCCACCATCCGTGATCTTGCTCCATTTACCCTCCCCATGTCGCTTGCACCATGTCCTCCTTCCACTGTTCATTATGTTGCTGCTCCATCCTTCTCCCACCAACAGCGCTCTTGCCCCACATTCCATACCCATCCCCTCCCTCGCGTTGCTTGCCTTTTCCACTGTCTGTTATGGTGCTGCCCCCAACCCAGTTGCCCCTAGCCACTGCCCCCTCCAACCTTTCCACCCCCCACAAAAACATTAACAAAGTCAAATAGCACTTGCATACATGACAGCTATTTGGCTTGGTTAATATTTTTTTAGACATATTGCACAGCAGCGCAGGTTGCAGTGTAACATGGCTAAAGTAAAGAAAAACAAAGCTCTATGACAGGGTCAACATTTGCTGCATCATGGTGCTTTTTTCTCTTTACTTTTAGATAGGTTACGCTACAGCCCACGCAGTTATGCAACACATGTAAAGAAAATATTGACAAAGATCTCGTATAGGTGAAGCGTATTGGTTTTGCCAATGCTTGTTTCACCTGCAGAGAGCGCTTGCGCTGTCGTTCGTGAAGTCTCTTGTAGACTAATAACTTAAATAAGGCTTAGAGCCTGCCCATTATTTACCATTACTTACCAATGGCTGGCGTCAGTGTCACTCTTGTTTCCTTGCTTCTTACTGGTCGCGCCTCCTGCTCGCCTCCTGCTTCCTTCTGAGACTTCAAGTGTTTGACCCTGCCACGACGCATGGACCAATTACAGCTTCCTGTCTGCAGCCAGTATCCATCCGTTAGCCGTGCGCTTCTGAAGGTGGTCTTTTTTACTTTTCTTGAGCCTGCAGTCCGTCCCCCTAACCCCGTTGTTTGTGATTATGCCTGCTCCCTCCTTCCTGCCACTGTCGCTGCTCTTGCCCAAACCTCCCTTCCTCACCCCTCCCTCATGTTGCTTGTCCTCCCACACTCATCCCTCTGCCTATTCTGTTGCTGCTCTTTCCATCCTCCTACCATCTGTGTTCTTGCCCCAACCTCGTTCCCCCACCTCTTCTTTGAGCTGCTTGCCCCTCACGCTGTCCGCTAAGTTGCTGACCCCATACCCGGGTTTTTCCTGCCCCCTGCAAACCTCCACCACAAAAAATATTAACAAAGCCAAACATCACTTGCATAAAGGGAAAGCTCTATGGATTTCTTAATGTTTTTTAGAGACATTGCACAGCAGCACAGGCTGCTGTGCAACATGGCTTAAAGGAAACAAAAACGAAGAGTTATGACATGGTCAACACTCGCCTTGTCATAGCGCGTTTCTCTGTTTACTTTAAACCATGTTGCACTGCAGCCTGCACTGCTATGGAACACGTATAAGAAAACATTGATAACCCCTACAGATCTTGCATAGGTGAAACCTATTGGCATTGCCAAAGCTTGTTACACATGTTAACGCTGTCTGGGCAAAGGGTTGACCACATTAGTACCAGTAAGTAAGTAAGTAACAGAAAGGTGACTAGCCAACCTTTGCAAAGGGCCTTCCACTGTGCGGCAACATTTGTTGCACTCCTTTGATCCATTTGAGCAATTATTGTTAAAATCTGCAGATATGCAGCAGAGAATGGATTATATGGCAAATGCAGCAAATCCATAATTATGCGGCTAACACAACAGTGACAAAATCACATAATTCCAGTGGACCTGATCATATTGCCCCCATGCAAACTCCCACTCACATTCAGTGCAGAATTTGATCTGGTGGCTGCAGGTGCGTGCCTCAAGCACTTATTTTTTAGGTCATCACTTATTTTTCCTCATCAGACTTTGAGCCACAGCTAAAGAGCGAAAAACACACAAATGAGAAAGAAGGAGGAAGAGAAAGACAGTAAAATAGTGACAAAGGGGAAAAAGCAGGAACCTGTGCAAGTGAGATACAGGGGCAGTGAGTGTTTGACGGTGGATTAATAAGGCTTGAGGTGGAATCAAGACTATGCAGCCTTGGCATTCAGTAATCCTGAAAATCACCAGTGCCAGCCATGGGCTTCTGAGACAAACTATGGACACAGGAAATTTTTCTTTTACAAATTAAGCAGTTACGGAAAAGCTGGGACAGTGGAGTGTTCCGTCCTACATTGAGGGCACGTAAAACTCTAGAGTTGCATGCCTCTCAAGTGTTCAGACCATTTATAATTCTTTGAGGTTCACGAAGTACCAAGATTCCACAGTATCTACATAAAAATAGCAGCTTACGCAGCCCTGTGGGATCATTTCCCATTGCTGCATAGGTTCATCCAGGTCACCTGGTAGACAGGTGTTGCCTTTCTAGGAAAGGGTTATCACTTGTGGGGGCACAAAGGCCATTATGACTCCAACCCTACCATTTGCTAAACCATTAGATGACTTCAGAAGTTGAAACTGCTATATTTTCTCTTTCTTGACAGATGCATGTTATATTTCAAAGCAAATGCTTCTGCCTACCGCCCAGTAGGGCCCCACATGAAGTTTGTGACTTGGGCCCACAAAATCTTCTGATAGGCCTCTGCAAGGATAGGTCAGTCCCATGAGTGTCCCACCAGCCTGACCTTTGGGTGCACTAGACCTGGCCCACTTGGGAACCCATCAAGCCCACTTCATTTCTTGTGGCCCTCCCCGGCACTTCTTATGTGTTGACCATGAGAGTGTTGCAGGCTTCTAATCTGACTATCTCCTGATCCAAAATGCCCTGTGCCGATGAAATGTTGGCAGTGGAGTAGCCAGAACCACTGCCACACTGGGCGGCCCCTAATTTTGCTGCCCGGTGCAAGTAAGAGCCGGGGGAGGGGAGGTGGCCAGGAGGGTGACGAGGTGGCGGCCGACGGACAACTTGTTCCGGGGAGGGGGAGGTAGAGTCATTCCACAAACTTCTTGTTCTCGAGGGCGGAGTGATGGTGGTAGTCATCAGACACCTCTTGCTCACCTCCGCTGCCTCCAAAAAGAGGTGCCACGCGAGGCAGACCGCCCCCCCTCATCCCACCCTTTCTACGCCACTGAATGTTGGAGAAGGAAATCATCCAAGGAAGGTGACTGGGAGCAGTCTACACTTGAGGCATTACCTGGTTTCACCTGAGTATGCAGGCATCATCAAAACAATCAGGTGCCAATACACTGCATTGTCTATCAAGGAAATATTTCTATGCATTCCAAGGGCTCACCACCACATAGCATTGAAAAACCTATCACGTGCTCAGAGCAGGCCATTAATATTCACAAAGATGAAGTGGTCCATGCAGACTACTTCGACTATGCGTGGATTAGCTGCTCACATGAGGGGAAATGACCCCTTCCTGCTCTCACAGTAACCTTTTCACAATAAAATGCAATGCATTTAATTTTGTGGCTTTTTAATATTTATGAAGTTGGCCATGTGGGCCTCCATGTTCATAGCCCTTATGCCCTCCATCCGTTTAGCACATTAGGTGCAAGTGCTGGTTATGTCTCAGCAGGTACATAGATATCATAGTTCTCCCTTTGCACCCCGATCATCTTTTCCAATGAGCGAAGCACAGTGAGGTCACCGACACTGATTATTTGCATGAATATTCATTCATATATGCATGTTTTAATTGAGAGTAATTGCTGCTTTTGGGCGTTGTAGACTTTCCTTTAAATGCGTTTGTGTAGTGTCCTTATGGATGTCTTTCAGAAGTTAAAAAAAAATCTGCAAAGTCTGTTTTTCATTTCTACCTGATATGGAATGTGCAACTGCACAAGGAGTGAAGAGTACACTTGTCTCACCCCGAATCACCCCGTTCTGGTTGCTGGGTAGGCATCTCCAAATCGAAATTTATTTCGAATAAAAGCGCTGGCAGTTTTTGATTCAAGAATACTGCAGCAGTCAGAATAAGGAGGAAAAAAGCGAGAGTGATTCCTATAACCTAATTAACATTAATTAACTTGTAATAAATTAGCGATTTTAATGTCGTATTTTACATGGTTCGTTTTTGTCTATTCTATGTTTATAATTAGTGCAATATTATTGTTGCTAACAAATGTTATATTAATTTCAATATTCTTTGTATAGAATGCTTTTATGGTTTTAATTAACCGAATAAAGTACTTTTGACTGACTGACTGATCCAGGAATCTTCAGAAAAAAAAATCATTTTACTGCGATCCGAAATCTTTCACCCCACCACAGCTAAGACATACACAATCTTTAAAATTCATGTGGACCAGAGTGTTTTGCAAAGCTTTGCAGTGAGGAAGGCTGCGAATTTTCAACCCTAACCAGATTCTTGTAATTTAGAAATTTCTGCTCGAAAACCAAGTTTGTGAGAGCTTCTCTAGGTGTTGAAGAAAGGTTTGCAAACGTATTAAGTCAGAATGCTTTGCTGAGTTGAAGTTGCACATTGTTCGGACAACACTGCAAGTGAGAGATGTAAGACAGTAAATAGCATTGCAGTGAAAGAAGGTTAAAATATTGTGTGTTACAAGTTCTTGGATGGTTGAATTGTCAGCATGGTGACAATTAGCAATGAATTAAAAAAAATAACCCATTTTAAACACGTTACCACTGATTTAAATCAGCTTCCTTTGTGAATTTATTACCAATCTTTGAGGCAGACTCCAGACCAAAGCCAGTAGTGCAAATCATTTTTTATAACCAAGATTATTGGGTTTTTGTACAATCATTATAAACAGAGTACAACTTATGGTGCCAGCCACACAAAGTGATACATTTATGTAATTCCTGCAAGTATCTAGACAGGACAACCTTAAATAATTGTCTCAGATGACCCAGCCGGTAATACTCCCACCATTTCCCCCATATTTTTTAATGTTTTTGTGGGCTTCCTCTGGCTGCATTAATATACTCTTCTTGTTGTGCACACCACTTCACTCCCCATTGCCACCCTACCAGAGTAGGAGGTTGTGGGTTATTCCAGGCACATTGCTTTGTCCCACTTAGCCACAAAGGTGACCATACCTACCAATGCCCCCCCCCCCAATGTTCCACTAAGTCTTCCAGTATTCCTAGTATGGTGATCTGGGGAGTCAGTGTGATACCGCAACCTAGGACTCAAGCAAGCATATCAACAATCCGACTCCAGAAGTTCTCAATCACCATGCATTTCCAACCGCATGAAAGAAATAGGCATCTGGCTACTCACACCGCAGGCAAGCCAGGCTTGTGATGCGACCATCATGCCACAGGCGTCGGAAAATAAGGTATGAGAGGTTGAGATAGTGGAGATGAATCCGCCAGATTTGGGAGAATATTGTGAGTTGACAGGCTGCCATGCAAGCTTATTGCCAGTCAACATCACTAAGGTGGCCCACCCAGCTCTCCGACTCCTGCCTTAGTTGTTCCAGTGGATTGAGTGCATTGAGCACTAGTGTCCGATAAATTTAGGATATTTCAACCCTGTCAATGGTCCCCATTGGGAGTTTGGCTTCGTAAGGGTTGTATTCAGGAAGGTACGCCTGTTCTATTTTATATTTGATTCTTATGTGTCAGAATTGGAGGTACTTATAAAATTGAGTTTTAAAAAGCCGGAAGTGCGAGTGCAGACGTCCCCAAGAAATGAAATTCCAATCTTATCCCATTTTGCAAACCCTTCTAACTGTGCTGTGTTGTGGAGGTATCACCCATGCCAAAGGTGAGTTTGTTGTGCCACCAGCCTCCCCAACCAATGGAGTGCAGTGTCGCCGATCAGGTCATGAACACCATTTTAGTGACTTCGAGCAGGTTCAGTGGGGTCAACATATAGGAGCCCCATCAACTTGTCCAAACCTTGGAGAGAGAGTTCTGCATGGTATGCTGGATCATTCCAGCCTCCACAGAGCCAATCAGTTATGACCAGCATGTGAGTGGCTCTGAAGTATATTTGTATATTGGCAATCCCCATCCCTCCATTGTATGTAGAGAGGCAGCATTTGGCCATGGCAATCTGAGGCTATGACGTGGACAAGGAGGTTGGGATCATCTGTGGGAAGTTTTGAAGAGTATAAAGGAAATGAAGAAGGACCAGGCACAGCCCGTGCTGGGCGTTATACCGGGGCGGTGACATCAGGCGGGGGAGGGTCAGGGTGGGGAGTTGTAAAATGCGGGATATGGCCCATTACAGGTAAGTACCGGAAAAAAAAATGAATTTCGTTACCTGCGCTGCATCGCCAAATGTGATGCAGCGCGGGTAACAAAATTTGTTTTATTTGTTTTTTTCGGTACTTACCTGTAATGGTCCATATCCCGCATTTTACTACCCCCAACCCTGACCCTCCTCCACCTGACGTCACCGCCCCGGTATAACGCCCTGCACAGGCCGTGCCTGAGAAGGACCATCATTTTGAAAAGAGAACCCCATCCAAGGACGTTAATAGATAGGGCGAATCACCGGGAAAGGTCCTTCTTCATTTTTGTTAGAAGAGGGGTTAAATTCCGGTTCCGCGTGAGTTTGGGCTCCAGAGCTATGGTGATGCCTAGGTATTTAAAGCTAAGGCAGTGAGCAGATTGGTATTGAGTCCTGCGATTAAACCGATTTGCTGCCAACTCATACAGACACTAGGAGGGATTTGCTTTTGTTCAGTCAAGGGCCTGAGGTCTCTTCGTAGAGGTTTAGCAACCGTAGGCATCTCGGTCCGAAAGATGAAATCGTCTGCCGAGTGTGCGATTTTGTCTCCTATCACATTGCCCTAAACCTAGAAAGAAGCCTGTGACCTTGCGAATTGCAGACTTTTGCAACCATTATACAAAATTCACACTGCACACTTTAGCCATATGTAATTTACGGTTGGTGCCAGCATTTTAATTTGTTGTCAGTAAATTGCACATTTGTGATCTTAGTACCATATTGCGCAATATATTTTCAATGTTGGCTATGGTACTAACTTAAATAAATACATCAAAATATAATACAGTTGAAATATTTGCTGAAAGATTGTTCACAACAACATATCATTTGATTTGGCCAATGTCGCTCAAAAATTCAATTTCCTGTGACAGCAAGCAGTTTATGTGTGCCAACCCCCCATTCTCTTGTAAGTAGGCTGCTGTTTCCCAGCATGGTTGACATTCGTTTAATAGCTTTCCATTGTGCTTCTTTGTTTGTTACACTTGCATTTGAAACATTTACTCCTACATTCATTAAGCAGAGTGGCAGCACAAACACAAACCTCCTCAGTGTGGCCAACCAGCGAAATATACTTTCAATTAGCTGCCAAAGGAAGTTAGTTTGACATCTTCGAAAGCTGCCCCTCACAGTGACTATGAGTAATTAGCTGTGGGATTGCAAATGAAATGTGTTTCTCTTTCCTGCCTGGGGCTTGCTGCTCTATTCATACAATTCAGAGATACCCTGGAGCTGCACAGCATGTATTACTGCTAAACCATATGTTTCATATGATAACACAATGGAACTTCCAAGCCTCGAGTTGAGATGACTACAGGCTCATTGCTGGGTGAATGTCAGTTCAATGCACGCATGGCTGGTGCTCCTATATTTTGCAATGTGTTAATGCTTCTTAGTGATGCAATGGCCTGTTGGATAGTGACCCTCCAGGGGGGGTTGAGGGGAGTGACGGCCGGTGCAGGTAAGAGCGGTGAGCCAAGGGGGAGTCGACAGACTATGACGAAGGAAAAAAAAATGTAAAAAAACAAAAACACTTACCATGCGCTCACTGCATCGCTGACTTGGCAATGCGGCGAGAAAAAGGGTAAATGTTTTTATTTTTTTTAATGTGGTTTTCCCTCTTCTGTTGACTATCCCCCCTACCCCGCCGCCGTGCCTCTCTTACCTGCACCAGCTGTCACTGGTTAAGGTCTGATTTAGAGTTGGTCATTAATGGAAAATCCTCCTCTTTTTTTGGATATAGTTCTAAAACTGTAGCATAATCCACTGGCAGGATTTCGTGCACCAACAGGGTAGTATGTTGGAGAATTGTAGAACATTTCTTTGGTGGATTCTCCTCCACATATAGCCTTTCCTCTAGAAATCAGAAACTTTTTGGTTAGTAACCAACCAACTCTAACTCAAGTAAAAAGAAAGATGTGCAAAATTGCCCATTTGTTTTTATAGAATTTCACAAATATTTGCATGAATTATGTGAAAACTCAAAAATGTTCATGATATTCTTTTTATCGTATCCTGCATGACAATTGAACACTGTACCTCACCTTCATAAGTCATAGCAGAGGGACCAGCTCGTTCAAGAAGAAAATGTCTCTTTTGAGATATTCTTTATTCAAATAACTCACATTTTCTACTCAAACTAGTCCTGGGCACTCAAAAGTTGTGTGAAATGTAAGGATTCCGGGAGAGAAATAAATAATACAAATAAATATCAAAGGAGAGTGGACTACGTTCTACTCTTTAAATTCCTTACTTTGTAATTTTTCTATTGCTATTGACATATGTTGTACATACTTAAACCAGAAGCCAGAAAAATGCTTCTTATTATTGGTTTTTCATTTATTTAGGCATTATTCTCGAATTTAAAAAAGTACATATACAATATATTTCATTTTTTTCCACAAAATGTAGTTCTGTGTACCCCAGTAAGTAATAAAGAATGGCAAACATTCATGAAGTATTTACAGACAAAATGCTCTTGGTTCATTTTGGTTTATTTAGGAAAACTACAAATTCCTTGTTTTATATATTTTTTTTCCTCGGAGTATTATATAGCGCAAACTTGACCCGAAGGTATCAGAGCGCTTTACATGAGCATCATTTGCATTAGAGACGGACACATTAATTTTTTTGTTGCCGAGACTCGAACCCGGTTCCCCAGACTCAAGGTTGACCGCCCTAGCCATTAGGCCACATCCTCTAAGTTCTCTATTAAGTAGGCAATGTATAGCCAGATTAAATACATTTTATCCTACATTTCCCAAGACATCTTCCTTAATTTAATAAACTATTTTGTTAGCTCGGCCTCCTAACTTGTGGTCAGAGCATTTTGACCCATGTATCCTTCTTTGCTAAAATTGAACTTCTGCTTTTTGGTAATAGCACCACAATTTGCAGCATATCAGAGAACCTTTGCTGAGGTACCTTGTGTGTTATTCTCTTTAGATTATTTCCAAATGGTACCAAGCCATCTTCTCCACTGTTTAAGTGGGATTTCTGAAACACCTTTGATGTTTTGGGTCTTAAATACTAGACAATGGGTTCCTTTTTTAGATCTGGTCTTGAGATAACATTGGCTGATTTGCATGGCAGAAGTTTTGCTTGAAGAATTCTTAAGAGAGAAACGACCATAACTATATGTTTTGTAAGTAAATAAAAATAATCTGACTTGGTCAAAAGTGAGGTGTCTCTCTGCACATTTACAATTCACCCACACCTTCATTTCTCTTATACTCAAATTTCCCACTCCCTCTGTTTAACCCCTTCGCCGCGGCTCGAATTTTGCCGCAGTGCAAGGATGGGGCAGGGTTTGGAGTGGCGTCAGGTACTTATGGCGGCTCCCGGCCACCATAAATCATAGTGAGAGTGTGCTCATGACAGCCGGGAGCCATCAGAACTCCGCCCACTGATTAATTCTCCAGCACAGGTGGGGAATTAATCACGCGTGGGTGGAGCGGCAATGTTCTGACGGCTCCCGGCCGTCATGAGCATACGTCTACTGTGACTCATGACGGCTGAGCACTGAAGGTGTTAACACACTCTCTCATTGGCTCCTTCTCTCCCCATGCCATACTTGATTTTTTGTTTATACCATCCCTACCCATGACTCTCTTCCTTGCTTCACTTTTTCCCATTTGCACCTTTCAAATATTTCTCTTAATTTCCACATGTATGCCTTACCCAGACCTTTCTTTTAGCTGCATCTGTCATTTGCATTCCTTCTTTACGTCCTCCTTGTACACAACACTCATTGAAGTCTTATTCCCACACTTTCTTTTGTACCTCATTAAATACCTCTCCTTTTATTCTCCCAACTTGTGATTCTCTGCCTGTTATTTGCCATGAAGGACCTCCTTCACTGAGATGGGGTGTATCGTTACCTTGCTCACGCCCTTTCGTCACATCATTCACTGCATGTCTTACACTCCCTTTGGCTTCCTTACTCAGTCTCAACACATCCACAATCAGTCATTTTCATCAGTTTTGCCCTGATATATGGTTATAACTGTTCAATAGCCTCATTTTCATCAATGATGGCTTCATGTTTTCTTGGATTTATTTGGAAAAAAAATTGTGTTCCACTACAGGGAATCCCCTGTTCATTCAAGAAAGCTAGTGGTTTGAATAGAATTCCTTTTATCAGTGGGTACATTTTTTAAATCACTGTATTTCTGCGCCCTGTTAAACACATAAAATACATCATGGGTCGAAGTGTACACAAGAGACCCTAAAAAAGAAAAACACTAGTAAATGTCAGAGGAGAGTTTAAAGGAGTGTTGATTATAATGCAAACAGCGAAAAGGGTGGACATTTATATAAAAAATTAGCACGAGTGAGGTTGGAAACTGTGCGGTCCAGACATTTATAAGAAGCTTTCACTAAAGTTAAGTTACATCCTTACACAATGAACATGCATGAACTTAAGCATCAATAATCTGAACAATGAATTTTACGAAAATGTTATTCACAGAATCGGGTATAAAGCATAGATCAGAAACCTCAAAATAACACAATAACACATTTGAAGCTTAATCCCTGGTTATTCAATTATAATTAAAATTATAATTACAGAAAAAGGAATTAAAACTATATAAGCAACATTCGGCAGTTCATTCATTAGAATAGCTTTGGCTGATTTGCAGGACTCATAAAATCAAAAATTCCTAAAAATAAAATGCATATCAATGCATAGAGGACATTTTATCAGCTCTCTGCATCTATTGGTCTGTTCATCTGCCATTCAAATGTTCTTCCATCACCGCATCATGTAGCTGAGGGCAGTTGTGGGTGAGCCCACTTCAGCCATTGACCCTGTGCACTGTGAGTGAGTGAGTGCATGCTTGGTATGAGAGACATAATCCTTATAAGAATGTGTTGTTTAGGTCACTTTTATAGCAAAAGTTGTTTTGTCTCATTATCACATCGCATGGCTAGTGTTCAATACATCTAGAAAAGGGTTTTATTTTGTGCTGTGTCGGTATTTCAGGTTCATGTGTAACATTGCTGTCAGTGTGAGATTGTTAGTCCATCATATCCTCAAATAGATCGTTTCTTTCCACTTTGAGGAATATTGGGCACATGTAAGAATTTTTTTGGTCTTCTTTGATAGTCTATAATGCCATATCCTTCCACAATTGTGTCTGCATCATTGGCAGGGTCCTATGACAAATGAGCCTCAATGCATACCTATAGATCCCGGGACCATATTTGGGGATGCTTCACACAAGCCAGTGACAATCCATTGGAGACAAGAGCAGAAGTTTTGCATGAATAATTCTTAAGAGAAAAATTAACACTATTATATGTTTTGCAAAAAAATTAAATTAATCTAACAAGGCCAAAAGTGAGGTGTCTCTCAGAACATTTAAATTTCACCCACACCTTCAATTGTCTCCTACTCAAACTTCCTCATCCCTAAAAGTTTGGGGAGATCTCTTCTATGAGGGAGATTTACTTTCGTGGGAGCACCTCCAGACAAAGACAAGGTCAACTATTTCGAGGTTTAAATACTTACAAATGACTAGCTGGACACAGGCTTATAATTCTATACCTTTTAAAAGAAACAGGTTCATCCTAGGAGGGTTCAGTCAAGTAATAACGAACTTAGTGAGTATTGGTCCAGCTAAAAAGGAGGTCTCAAAATGGTATAGACTCCTGCTTGAGGAATCTGATGGTGAATTTACGCTACCAGTCCATCTCTGGGGAACCTTAATTATGGGTCAAGATATATTCAAACTTTGGTCAACCTCATTTGAGCTCCTAAAGAGTTTAGTAAAACCCTCTTGGCTTCGCAGGAATCATTTATACACCCTGCATAGAGAGTATTACTCTCCCCAGAGGTTATCTAAATTTGCTTTAGAGAACCCAGTTGTATGTCCAAGGTGTGGTCTCCAGGCAGCACCAGACATTCATATGTTTTTTGAATGCCCTCGTGTTGCAACATTTTGGGAAGCAATAGGGAAGACCCTCACAATATCGTTGGGCTTCTCAGTTATCATAGATCTATCCTCAGTAATCTTTGGGGTCCTGTCTTGCCTTCTATACTATTCTCTTGGCAAGAAGAGAGATTTGCAGGAGGTGGAAGGACCCCCTACCTCCTTCACATAGAGACTGGTTGGCATCCATCCTCCAGACGGCCAGAATGGACCTAGCTAGACTGGGAAGTAAAAACAAAAGAACCTTCTGGCACTTGCTGGTATGGGCACAATAAGGATCAAGGATTTTTTTTCTTTTTTTTTTTTTTCCCCCGTGTCCAATGATTACACAACTATGGTGCCCATGTTTCAGCCTTCGATGCAACAGATACCCGGTCAAGCCCGGCCGAGATTATGCTGGGGGCATTCCTAATGGCAGCCAAAGTGAGACTGAGCCAGTAACAGCTGTGGGATGTCGGGACCCCCTCACCATAAGATCCCATCAAGTATAACACGGAGACAGCGGTTCTTTGGCCTGTTTCTAGATGGCTTTCTTCTACCATGGTGGATATGAGGACAACAAAAAAAACAAAAAAACGTCCTCATTGACTCCTTCCCACTCCATGCCATACTTGTCTTTTGATTATACCATCCCTGCCCATTATTTTCTTCCTTTCCTCACTTTTCCCAATTTCCACCTTTCGAACATCTGTGTCTTAATTTCCACATGTATGCCTTACCCAGACCTTTCTTTTAGCTGCATCTGCCATTTGCATTCCTTCTTTACTTCCTCCTTGTGCCCAACACTCATTCAAATTTTATTCCCACACTTTCTTTTGTAACTTATCAAATACCTCTCCTTTTATTCTCCTAACTTGTGATTCTCTGCCTGTTATTTGTCATGAAGGACCTCCTTCACTGAGATGTGGTCTACCGTTACCTTGCTCACGCCCTTTCCTCACATCATTCACTGCATGTCTTACACGCTCTTTGACTGCCTTACTCAGTCTCAACACATCCACAATCAGTCATTTTCATCAGTTTTGCGCACATATTGCCCTGATATATGGTTATAACTGTTCAATAGCCTTCTTTTCATTGATGATGGCTTCATTTTTTCTTGGATTTATTTGGAAAAATGTGTGTTCCCCTACAGGGAATCCCCTGTTCATTCACGAAAGCTAGTGGTTTGAATAGAATTCCTTTTTATCAGTGGGGTACATTTCTTAAATTACAGTGTTTCTTCACCCTGTTAAATACATAAATACATCATGGATCGAAGTGTACACAAGAGACCCTAAAAAATAAAAACACTAGTAAATGTCAGAAAAGAGTGTAAAGGAGCATTGAATATAAAGTAAACAGCGGAAAGATTGTAAATTTATATTAAAAAAATGAGCACATGTGGGGTTAGAAACTGTGCGGTCCAGACATCTTTAAGAAGCTTTCACTAAAGTTAAGTTACATCCTCACACAATACACATGCATTAACGTAAGCATCAATAATTTGAACAATGGATTTTATGAACATTTTATTCACAGAATAGGGCATAAAGCCTAGACCAGAAAGCTCAAAATAACACAATCATGCCTAATCCCTGGATATCAAATTATAACAACAAATATACTTACAGAAAAGGGAATTAAAAATATATAGGCAACAGCGGGCAGTTCATTCATTAGAATCTACAACACATCTTAAAGGGGGCAATCTAGAATAGTTGATTGTTGTACCAATCCCGCCCCATTTTTAACCCGGCGGCATGGTATGTTTTTAAACCATTTTTACCTTACTGGGAAAGAACAAAAAAGCTCCAACGTTGGTAGCAGCCGGCTTCACATTTCAAATATAGTGTAGTTTCCTTCCAAGGGCCAGCGGAGGAGATTCAATGTGGTAGTTCTCAGCACCCCGTGCTCCCTCCCTTCAAAGTATTTGAAGAGGGCAGAAGTAGGTGGGAAGGATCAATGACACTACATTTTACTAAGCTTCCTCCTCTGATAGTGGTGTGGCATTAGAGTATTGCACCATCCTGAGGTGTTCGTCCATAACTCCCCAAAGCAAGCACCCTGCAGGAAGACTTTGATGGTGGTGACAGCATGAAGATTGCCACCCTTTATGTATTCATGTATTTATGCCATGACAGTACAAATAAATGTGGCCCAAGAACACAAGTTATTTGGAGCATGTGTAATAATAAATGTAGATTTTGTCACTTAGTACTAAAGAGCAGAGTTCAAAGCTCATGCTTTTGCCATCTTGTGGGTCTTCAGGACTAGCACCATCCTCTAGAAATCCACTATGGGTGTATGCAATGAGTTGTGCTCTGAGTCTGCCTAACTAACTATGTTTATAACTAATGCACCTGAAAGACCAGCATGGCATAAACCATATATGCAGATGTGCATAGTATTTTACTATTGTTCAGGTAGAGGAGAGGCATCTTGGCCCACTCATGGCTTCGTTCAACTCTTGCGAGCCACAGCCCCTCAGATAGGGAGCGGAAGATTTTGTAGCAAACATGGTAGACCCTATGTGTGTATTTCCTTTCATTCTAACTTATTTACACATTGGACAGCAGCTGGGGCAACTGCTTGCTGACTCATTTTAGTGGTTAGATGAATCAATGCCCACTTATTTCTAAATGCCAAGTTGCCTTCAGATTGCTCAGTGCTTTCTATTGTCCAGTATTCCCATTCCAAGTGAAAATATATGCAAAGACAGACCCCTTGTATTTTGCAGTGGCCCAGTGTTATCCACAAGACCATGTAATACAGACTCATTGTAGACTCTCTATAGCAGGCAGTAGAATGCCTCCATCAAAATTTGGAAATAATGGGAACACACAGCTCCATACAATACATCAGACTAGGGTCCAGTTATACAGTTCCACCATCATAGTGCTTTATATATTGCCACAGTACCCAGCACAGCACTGCCAAACAGTCACATTTTCACCAGAACAACATCCACCCACACAAGTGTTCACCATGAGAATGTTATTAATAGAATGCAGTTCAGTACAATGTCTCCTCAGTGTAGTGCATGTTTTTGCAAATCTGCATAACTACAGCATCCTTCAGTAAAATGCCATCAGTATACTGTAGTGTCCCCACTACTGAATCCATTTACATATTTGGGTTTATTTCACTTTAGGTTGTGCAATTTTCCTATGTTTTCCACACAGGAATGTAAATCAAATGATGCAATTACAATTAACAGATATTAAAAAATACTTTAATATACAACATTTAAACTGACCAAAAAGAGAAAATCTATTTCACTACTACATTGACCTTTCACTCAACGATATAGCACATTCACTGTTATTGCTGCTCACACGCTTAGTGCACTTAGCCACTGTGATGTTTGTTCACTGGGCCTATACCAAACACATTATGATTTCATTTCCTACTTGTATTTGTCTACTCTGTTGAGTGACCAACTATATACATGTTCTTTGTATGTATTTAATTTGCAGTGCAGATAACTCACTGAACACCTGGGGCCTGATTAACAAACTGCACTTTAAAGTGTGGTTTGTCTAGAAAATGTAAGATTTACCAATACTCATGTGTGAGCAGTTCTCTCCCCCGACTGTGGCATCTCCGCCCATGTAAGTATAGGTTTTAGAAGTAAATGTGGGAGGGACATAGGGGGGTCGGCAAAACATACTTTAACCCGTTTCATGAGTCGAATGTTCAGCGCCAGTGGTGAACGTTCTAAGAAACGGGTGGGGCCACGTCGGCCGTTGGACGTGCGTAGCACTACGGAGGTAGTGCTCGCAACGTCCAACGGCCGAAGGCAGCACTAAAGGGGTTAAAGGGGATGAGATTAGGGAGTTGCAGGAGGGGTTTAGAGAAGGCAAGGGTGGGGTTTCAGGAGGGACCTCACCCATCCACACAAGAGTTAGCCAATCGCTTTCCTCTGAGGGTGAAGACATGTAATTTACACGTTTAAAGCCAGTTTCACTCTGAGCTCTGACTCACAACCTGTACTTCGTAATACATGCTGTAGTGTTAAAAACATACTACACATTGCAATTTACAAACGATGTATGTAGTTTAACACCTCCACATTACATATATGTATGTGTGCAAAGTTCTGTGCCTGACACTTATGTGAATGTTGTATTAATAAATGTGGGTGGGACTGGAGGGAATGGGTAGGACAAGGGGCAGACTACAAAAGGATGGGGTCAGGGAGGAGTATGAAGGGTTCAGGAAAGTTCAGGGGAGGGGTTTAGGAAGAGATATCACCCACCTACACATTGCATTACTCTGGGAGTGGAGACATGTAACTTACACTTTTGCAGTACGTTTACACTCGGAGTTTGTGAATACCAAAAACAGCAAACTAACTACAAAGTGTAAACTTACTCAAAAGTGTAAGTTAGCTTCGTGAATCAGGCCATTAGGTCAATGTGAAAATTATGTTACATTTTAAATAGCTTTTTTACAACTGTTTTTGCTCCCTCTTTTTCCACACACAAGTGTGCAACTCACAGTGCTGTAGGCCGAGCAAAACTTGTGTGCGCTGTATCCTACAAGCATACATGTGAAATACAAGCGTTATCTTCCCTAAACTACACTTCTTTAAGATGTACCACTCAGTGCAAAGTTTTGATTGTGTAAATCAAGGAGGCTCTATTTTGGAATTTTCATCAGAATTTGCAGAGTGGCAGGGCCAAACCGACTGAAGAATAAAACACTTGCATGTTTCTTCACAAAAAGATACATGAACAGTTCTAACCCAGGAGCCACCTAAAGAACCATTTGCTAGACAACATTAAAGATACTTCATGCACCATCCCTTACATCGAACGCGCAAGACCTAAAAAAGGGAAAAGCGAACAGGTCCATGATTTAAGCTAGAACAGCTTCAGCATTAATCTTAAGAACTATAGCTGAAAAATATTGCAGAGTAAGAAGTTCCAGAGTTTGGTTACATTGATAGAGAGCCTGAACTCACCCTTTGGAGTGTAGAATAGAAGGGGCATAAGGAAGTCCTTGCTTTTTTATGTTTTAGCATATTCTATGCTGTTGTTTCAGCAACTACTTCTCCCCTCAAAACATATTTCCTCATATGCTTTTAAATTTGTGCTGCCCATTGGAGCTAATGTTAAACCTTAATGGCTGTGACATCAATTGACACATGATTGAATGAACTAGCATGTTCTTAATTATTGCACCTATTAACACAATTTATTCAACCTTCTGGGAACAATGGTTTACAGTATTTTAGTCTAGAATTTACCAGAAAAATCCATCTAGGCCGATGTCATTGGTAGGTACTGTGACCATCATGTTTACAGGCATAATTTGGCAAACCTTTGTGAAAGTAATGTTGACTAGATTTACACTCACAAGGAGATGATGGCCGGAGCACTGAAACTTTTCAGACACTCACCCCCAGTCACAGATCTGGGTTGAATCCATCATCGTTCTTTAGGTCACTTCACCAGCCCAGTTCGGACCCAGCTATGTACAAATCAGTCCTAACCCTGTTCCTCGTGGGAACAGTCCCGTCTGAACTGCCAAGCCAGGTCTTCCCTGGACCGGCAACAAGCATCCTGAGAACAATTTTGGGGTAACAACTCTCGTCAGCCAGGCTAGCTTGAATCCAGTGGCAAAGTGAGCAAGGAACACACGTCTGGGCAGTAAACCTTCAGAATTATGCATTTTCAGGGAATTAGGAAGAAACTTTACATTTTCTTTCACCATTATGATAGATATACCATAGTTGTGCCACTGAAATACAGAACACGTATTGAAAATGAGGGAATTGTGTCTGGTTCAAACAGACATTCTTTTGGAATGATTCACAAAGTTCAGGACAAAACTTTGCAACGTGCCGTAAACTGACAGTATATTTAAGCATATCAATAAAATCCAAAGTTCCCACATTTCTCTGGTTGACGAATAAGTAGCTACTCCATTCCACGTTTGCTTTTTTCTCTGCATTTTGGAATTTGTAATACTGAAGCACTCATTCTAAAACTAGAACTACGTGGCCCAGAATGCTGAGAAAAAAAATTGATGAGATACCTATGTATGCACTTGCCGAGTTTGAGCCATCTAAAGTTATGGCTTTTTGCTAATTTACATGTTAGCAAAGTCTGAGATCCCTCCTTTGACTTTGTTTAGAAAAAAGTGTCATTCAAATACTTTTCCCTCGAAACATTATACGATCAATCACTGCCTTAACTGCCTCAGTTGCTTGCTCCATACCTGCTGTCTAGAAAGTTATTATTTGTAATTCACAAGTTACTGTTGATTTGACCATTGTGCTACGAAACAATTTGGTGGAAAGGCCCTTCTTCTGTGAGGATCATCCCTTTGTAACCCCCTTCCAGTGACTCGAAGTGTACATCCTTGGAGGTTGCTTAAGTACACCTACTCGGGCAGATATGTAGTTAAGCCATTTTCATGTGGTAGCAATCCATGTCTCCTGCTCTGACAAAGGCCTACTCGTTAAACACCTGGGGCCTCATTTATGAAAAGTGACGCATCGCTGCGTGAAAGCAGCAATGCTTCACTTCTCAGTGCGCAATCCTTGCGACATGATTGATGCGTCATATTTATAGTATGACGCATCATGTCGCAAGGAGTCACAGATACGTCAGTATTTCTGACGTATCTGTAAGCGCAAAAGTCACGCATTGCTGGGGTGTGTCACAAAAGTGACGCAACTCCAGCAATGAGTCTTTTCACATGGGGAAAGCCCCATGTGAAAGGGCTTGCGTCAGTCTTACGCCTGCTGTGAGGCAGGCGCAAGATTTTGACGCAACAGCGTCCTAAAAGTGACACAGTGAAATCTCATAGATTTCACTGCGTCACTATTACGAGGCTTTTTGCGGGGGAACGCCCCCTCTGCATACATTATACCTGACGCAGGTATAATGTAGCGCAGGGGTTTACAAAGTGACGCATCTGCTTAGATGCGTCACTTTGTAAATAGTGCGCAACAGGAGGCATGTTTTACACCGCCAATGCATCACAAAAAGTGACGCATCGGAAGCGCAAAACTGACGCAAGGCCTCATAAATGAGGCCCCTAAAACCCGTTTCTGACCACCTTATAGGGTCAGTTCTCAAACTCAAAAAATCCTCCCCTAAGGCGTTTCCATCCTACTATCAGGTAACATAGACAGTAGTTCCAAATGTTGTGTTGGGTGACGGCTGAACTGATGCCTCTTACTTAAAGCCAGTAGAATTATGTGATTGTGCAGCACTGGCGATTTTCACATAATTAGAAATTTGACACAGTTGCCACATAATCCATAATTCGCAAGACAATATGTTGATTTTAACAACAAAAAAAATTCTATCTCAAATAGTTCAAAAGTTACTAAAAATGCAGCGACAAGTGTCGCACAGTCGAAGGCACTTTGCAAAGAATAACTGGTCAATTTTCTGTTGCTAATTGCTATATATAATAAGGTGTTAAACTGGTTCTAATAAGGTACAAATAATGCCCTTACAGTGTTAACAAGTTTAACAATTGAAAAAATAATAAAGTAATACTATAAAAAAACATTACGCTGCATAATTCGTTATTTCTTGCCACATAATTTACTCAACCTTGCCCCCATAATTTGACCCTCCCCTGCTGCAAAATTCCAGTGGCCCATATCTTACTGGGAGACTACTGTTTGGTGGTTTGTGGCGCCCTACAAAATCCCCAGATATACAACTAACTAACTAAATAAATAAGGACATGCAAAAATAAACATATAAATAATGTACATTGGTAACATGTTAGGTGTTAGGCATCTGCTTAGGTAATCTACTTTATGCATGTCTTTCACAGACACAGAGTTATATAAATGCATGAGTTGCAAGGGATTTGAGCCTTGCTTCTCTTTCCAAATGAATTATTATATTCCTAGCATGCCAGTTTCCTTTAAAAATATATAAATTATAAAAATTGCATGGTTTGGTGGTCTGCAGCAGTCTACCACAGATTTAGGTGTGACTAAAAAGTAGTATAACAGGGATGGGTGGATCCAAGGAGGGAGGCACTGATGAAAAGGGGATTGGTTGAAGCTGATTACAGTTTGCCACCCAGCTGATTCACAGAGCAAGTGAAAAAATTAGCTTCCACACATAAATAGTACAAATATAAAATAAACACAATTAAGCTTTACCTGCGAATAGAAAAGTACTGAAATGTGAAAAGGGTTGTATAAAGTGATGGACCTTTTGGGGGTGAATATCTAAAAAAGGAATAGTTTGCGGTCATGTGTTGTGTCTATATTGCATGTCCTAGGCGGTCTGTAAAATGCACGCACATAGTGCATACATAGACCAACACTTATGCGGGTATATTGAACTTTAGTGAATTTGGCGCAGTCTCACTGTGAGATTCAACCCGATTCGTCTTCCACATGTGTTTCTCCATCATCCTCTGATGTTGTACAATATCTTCGGCAACTATATTCATAAAGGAACCGTCTAAGCGTAAATCATGGCTGAGCCTCTTCACAGCCATAAAAAGACTCCAGACCTTGGCTAAAGATACCAGTTGCACTGTCTGCTTCACTCTCTACTTTAGATTCACCTTACTAAAAAAAAGCAGGATGTGAACAAGCCCATACCACACTTCTTGCTGTGATTTGTTATCCTTGTTAGCCGTATTCAATAAATTAGATGACATGGCTGCCATAATTGACATTCCCTCTGGCAACAGTATTTTTGATGGCAGCCACCAGCAAGATTGATATCAGGATATCCCTTTTACAACTGGCAATAACCCTGTGTGGAGATCTTTCTCTTGTTTCGACACATTCTGCTTTTGTTGTCAGAGGAGCGGATACAACAGGTGGCGGGCAGCAGAGAGCGGCCTTCTGGGGCGGAAGGAACGCAGCCCGCCTTGGGACTTGTTTCCTAGAGGGGGGATAAATGGGATAAATCTAAAAATCAGATAGTGCTGCCTCTTGTTGTCTGCTCCATTAGCGGTTCTTCAAAATTCAACAGTCATTGTTACAAGTCCCAGGGCGCGCATCAAGGGCAGGAAACGACACCGCGGTTGCGTCTTCATACATTAGGGCTGAACCTAGGTCTCATGTAAGCAGATTGCTTTAGTTAAGAAAACGCTTTAATGAGAAGAGAAGTACAGTTTTTATGACCTTAAAAAAGCTTCATTCTCCGAACAATTGAGCAAAGACAAAGAACATCATTTTCAACATATTCTGTAAAAGGATTTACTGAGCAGCCATGTGCCCTGAATGTATCGATCTTAAAAATAAAATAATCAACTATAGGAATATAAACAGCTTCCTGTAGTCTAGCTTTCAGTAAGCAGCAACAAAATATGCAGAACACATTATTCAATAACTCGGTGGAAAATTGAATCTTTCTAGAATCCGAGCTCTTTATCTTAAGCCATACCATGACTACTTAATCTACACCCTTCTATCAGAAAAGGGCAAGGTGAAATGAGTAAATTGATGCAAAATCCTTTGGCAGACAGAGGTGAGGAAAATAGCTGTGTGAACTAAAGCAAACCCGAAGCAGTTTATAGCAGGTGTGATCCTGTGCAGGCATGGCAATGAGCAGACTGTCTTGGTCTAGCCAGTTTTATCTGATGTCAAGATGTATGTTTTAGTAGACGCATTTCTAATATTCTTATTTAAACTTTTGCTGATAGAAATAATATACATTTTAAAGACAGCACAGTTAAAGAGCACTGCCCAATTCCACCAAGATCTAATAGGTCTCTCTATTTATGGTCTGCCCCTGTGTGGGCTGCAAGGGTTTCTACATTTCCCTTAGGCCAAGCTTGGCCTAGAGCCAGAGAAGGGTTTATTTTGTCCAAGTAACCTATAGCATCTCGGAAAACACATCATGACATCTCACCCCCAAATTAGCCACTCGTTAGAGTCTACAGACTTGTTTGCGTAATATTTCTTCCAGTGCAAGCGTGGCGTCGTTTCAACTTTTTTCCTTGGTGTTTCGAGATGGGATCCAGCTGCCAACACCTGGGAGCCTAGTTGACAGAGAGTGCAGGGGATTTTAAAATTCTTATTATGACAGTCAGACTCAACAATGTAATATTAAAGAAAATATTCAACCCCGCGTGCATTAGGGAAGGGTCCTTGGAAGCAACCTCAGTGGAGCAAACAGGCAAAGATAGGTGGGTCCTATCAGGATATGACCGAGTATATCTGTCTGGCAGCGCTGCCTTCCAGGTTCCCCGGTGCATATATCAGAAGAACATATTTAGAACTGGGAACACTGCCGGATCCGTGGGAATTGGATTGATGCTTAATAGAGGGAGAGAAGCTTGTAAATGTTCATAACTGATTTTTGATGCCAAATTTACGTTTGGCTGCCAAGGATCAATTCATCATTTTAGGTGAGCGCATGCACTCTGTGCACAGAAAGGAAGAAATTATCCATGATAACTGCAGGGAGAAGGACTGAGTCAAGCTGGTATTTTGGAGATATGAAAAACCTGGTCCTGTTTGACGCCTAAGTGGCACACGAGGAACCCTCATAAGGGAATAATAGAGGGACGGGACTACGGAGTAAAGAGAGCTGCATACTTGCCAACTCATACGGTGCCACCGTGTGACACATGATTTCAGCTCCCATCACACTGTCTCCCAGTGAGGAGCCAATATCACATGATGGCAGGGAAAACGAGTGGAAAACCACTGTAAATACTGCTTTTCCAGCTCATTTTCCCGAGGCTTTGAACTGCCAATGTCCATTAAGAGTGGCGAAAACAGCCCAGGACATCGGCACAAGCCTCAGCAAACTTTTTTTTAATTTCGGGAGAAGGGAGCTTGGGAGCGGGGTTGGGTTTAAAAGTGCCTCGTAGGTACTTCTCAACACGAGGCCCGGCCCCCTTCATGGCCCAACCACCTTCCGCCACCACCATTGTCAGGGCCGGACTGGGAACCAAAACCGGCCCTGGCAAAGTGCTCGGCCCCCCCCCCCCCTCGGGGGGCCGAGCGCTTTGCCAGGGCCGCTTTTCGGCCGATTTTGTTACAGGGCCGATTTTGCAGCTATGCTGCAAAAACGGCTCTGTAACAAAAACGTCCCCCAGGGCCCAAAACCGGCCCCCACCCTTGCGGACGACCGGGGGATTGCCCGGTGCACACAACGGCCAGTCCGGGCCTGACCATTGTTCTTCAGGTTAGCAGGTATGGAGATGTAGAACTCCGGTACACTTAACTGGTTAAAATCTAATGGTATCTCCCACCCTTTTAGTGCACCTTAAAATATTTTGTTAACAAGAGTAATACAGAATATTTAAATCCTCATTCTGCTGCAAGAAAGTTACAGGTTCCATCAATGTTGTAGAATCCACTGTATATCCGCAGAACTACTGGGCTGTACCCAGATGTCCAAGGTGCAAAAAGCATCTAAAATGTAAAATGTTGGGTGAAACTCTAGAGACAAATGAGGAATTACCAGGTGTATATTAAAAATCTAGTACATCCTAATTTTTTGATGGTACCCTAAAGGTACACCTCCTAATACCCAGCATATACCCTTTCTCAAGAGTTACCAATGTCTCTGGAATCAGTACATGTGAATAGGGAGTAACAGGCTTGATTCCAGGGCACATTAAGAGATTTATGGAGGCGGAAAGGCATATGCAGAGTGGGAACAAAGGGTATATCTGATTAGCGATTCTGGGATTGAGCTCTTACATTATATATATGAATCAAGGACTGTGTGAAAAGTTTGTATAGTCAATTTAAACCATTCCAAAAAATAACATATGCAAGAATGAGAAAAGCTTTTTTAAAGACATGCTACATAACACTATTACATCAAGGTAAAAATGCAATACAATGAATTCAGTAAAGTAATTATAAATAGAAAGCATCAGTAAAAATCCTGAGACACTGTTAGAGCCTCACTGATAATAGAGCTAAAAATGCAGGCCAACAAAGTAATAGACGAGTAGATCATTAATATACTCTATCGTATTCATAAAACCATTTGTAAACACCCCTGACAGTTTCTGAGGAGCCATTAACAGTTTTCAGCAGCTTCTTTGAATTAACATATCTTGGAGCTAATTGTGGCTCATTGCCTTGGAGACAATTAATGAGTGCCTATCGTCAAGTGCAAATCCACCGGTGGGAGAAGTAAGTGTTCCCATAGACCATGCTTGACAGGACCAGACACATAAAATGCCTAAAACTGCACTGAACTTATATATAGCTGATCAATCTACAACTGTTGCATGGAAATTGTGCTGCCAGCATGGCATAAAGTCAATAGTGAAAACAAACACAATGGTCAGGATTCACAAAGGTAAAATAAGACGAAAATCTAACTTTACGACTTTCGGGATTCACAAAAAGGGCATTTACGAGGAGTAGTAAATGCCCTTTTTAAATACCAAAAGTCAAACAGTTAGACTTACTTGTCAGTTTACTTTTCTGAATCAGGCTCAATTAATATTTCATTAGCTTTGTTTTGTGTCATTCTGGAAACCTTGCAATTAACCCCTTCCCTGCGGCTCAAATTCCACCGCGGTGCTGGGATTTAATTAGGGGGCGTAACCCCTTGCGTACTCAGGAAGGCCCCCCGCCGTCCTACGTCACAGTAGGCGTGTGCGGAGGACAGCCAGGGGCTGTCCGAACTCCGCCCACTAATTAATTCTTCCGCACAAGAGGGGAATTCGCGCCACGCTGGGAAATTGGCGGCGTTCGGACAGCCCCCGGCCATCCTGAGCATACACCCACAGTGACGTAGTATGGGCGGGGGCCGTCCTGAGCACACAAGGGGTTAAATAGGGTTCTCTGGTGCCATGGGTGTAGGAGTTTATCAAAGTCCCCAAGTAACCAGGGAATTCACTTTTATCTTACATCCATGTAATGGTATAGAGTGTCTGGATTGCCCTCAAAAGACCAGAATAGATGCCACACTGATTAGGCTTGAGCTATAAATGATTTCTGCAAACTTTATCAAAAGCTAATTTTGGATTCATAAAACAGGCATATGGTGTTGCACCACAATAATTTATACCAAATAGCTATCAGAGAGGTACCTTTAAAAATGAGTGGAGTAAAAATGCAAAATACGAAAGGAGTGTTTATGACAGCAAATACGGGTGTTTCGCTTGAATATCAAAACCACAATATCATGGCACACTATATTGAGGAAAGAATATGAAAAGTAAAATGTGGACAGGTAAGTTTTGATTTTCTATACCTGACACCACATATCTGTACCTACTGGGTATCGATATTCAGTGATACAATCCAAATAATGGTGTGGTGGTGTGGGCACAGGGGTAAAGTTGGAATTCACAAATTCAGTAATGAGAATGAATACACATGCACCCTAATCAGAAGTTATTTGGGGCCTGGGTCTAAAATGTAAGCACACTCTCTAGAGGCTTGAGGGCTTGTTTCTAAGTTCTATATAAAAATTCCCTTAGAAAAGAGAAAACATGGCAGCTGCTTCATTTGGCACTGTCTAGTAGTAGAGCTGTGTTAGCTACCTCAACTTTAAAAAAAAACCAGAACAGAAGTTTACTTTAAAATTTATGAACAACTTTTGTAACATGAGCTTGGAATCCTGAAAAAGCAGTGGGCCTGTGGAGAGTATGTGGCCTAATGGCTAGAGCCGTGGACCTCAAATCTGGGGAACCGGGTTCGAGTCTCAGCACCAACGCTCAACATCCTGTGATTCTGGGCAAATAACTTAGGGGCATATTATCAACAACTAGCGATATTTATCGCTAAATAGGCTTAGCGACATTTTTTTTATCGCCGGATTTTATCGCTGAGATAACGTGCTATTAGCAACGCTTATCTCCAAAGCGAAAAAATATCCGGCAATAGTGGTAAAATGCGTGAATATTGCTGGAAAGTCAGCGATATTCAGGCATTATCACTAATAGGGACTTAACCTGAATATCCACCTCCCATTGAATATACAGGCTAAGAAGTGGTATGAGCAGGCGTTAGGATTTTGGTGATATTTGGTCTTAGCGCAAATATTTTAATCGCTACGCCTGCGTTGATAATAGGCGATAGCGATGTTAGCGACTGCTTTCAGTCGCTAACAGGTTGGGCACGCCCACTTTGCATGTCATTAGCGATAAATATCGCTGACATGCAAATTGTGCCCCAAACCGCTCGCCATCACCTAAAAGCTGTCGCTAACTGATGTTAGCGACAGCTTGCTAATAGGGCGATGAAATTATCGTCGCTTTGCGGCAAAAGTGGTGATAATTTCATTTCGCCAGCCTTGGTAATATGCCCCCTAATCTCCCCATGCCTAAAAAAAATGAATGTGTCCTTGTGTAACGCAACTGGTGCTCATGTGAAGCGCTCTGATACCTTCGGGTCGATTTTGCAACATAAACCTCCGGAAAAAAATTATAATACCACTTCAACCCCTCTTCTGACCTGATGTTATGGCTATGATAGTACACTGATTAGGGGAATTATCGACTGCACTCACTTTGACGTAACCTTGGCAAAATGCAGTATGTAGAAAAACTTGGGCCTAAATCCATACCATAAGCTGTAGCAGATGGCTCCTTACACGAGGCATTTTAATAGCTATTGGTTGTAGCAAGTATTAAAGTGACATGGTAGTTGTTTACTAACATGTTATGCATAAATATTGCGAAAGCAACAAATGGTAAAACAAAAAATATATATTATTCAACTCATTGCATTAAGTAGGGACCTGTTTGCACGTGGTCATCTGAGCCGACTTCTTCCAAATATGGGCGTCTGGAGATTTTCTGCAGAAAGTTTGTGTCTGACAAAACTGAAGAAGCAGTATCCCTGCTCTCTCTTCTCACATCCGGTTTGACCTGAGAGGCCTGGGCGGCTACTGTTCTCAAAGACATACAACAATAATAAAAAATAATAAAAAAGTCAGAATGCATCTGCGAAAGGCCTAGCTGTCATCGAGACGGACTCACTGAAGTGAAACAGATCGAGCCGAGTCTATAAATCAAACGCCGCCTGCTCGGATTGACTTCTGTGGGGCTTGCCTTCAAGAATATCACTCTGAAAGAAAAGCAGAGGAGGGAGAACAAATTGAATTTATCAAAGTCACCCTGCCGCAGCTGTTAGAATGATCTCTCTTCATCCATCCTGCTCTGGAGGAAAGGCGGCCATGTTTCACAGTTTATTGTTGTATCATAGGCCGCTTTGATGCACACCACCTGAGGCGGCGTTACCAAGTGTCACGCGCATTGATGGACCAGCCAGGTGGTTTTTTGGAGTTATCCTTTGCACTTTTGATTGAAGAGGACTGGAGGATGGGGTAAGGGAGACCTTAGAGAGAAGGTGCCCTTTAGCGATGCGAAGTTTGTATCTTGGTGGGCATGGCAGACAGGTGCAGGAGATCCAGAAAGTATTTATAGTCAATGGTGACTAGAGGAAATGAGGAATGAATAAGCTACAATACATTGTGTCTTTAATTCAATTATTCTCTATAGGGCTTTTTCAGGCCTGCCAACTCACACAAGTTTCATGCCTCATCACACGTTAAAGAGGTATTGTCCCACGGTGAACTGGAAACCCTTGCACAGAAGGGGTTTCCCGCTCAAGTGGCGCCTACCCATGACATGGGAGGTGGCACCAGAAGAGTTTCTTATTGGTGTGCGGGAGGGTGGCTGTTCAGACAGAGGAGAGAGTCCAGAGATCCACGTGCCCTGACCCCACCCCCTCACTAAGGCCACACCCTTTTTCCCTGCACTCTCATATGGCAAAAAAAAATTGTAGGTTTAGAAACCAGCTTTTTATAGTCCCATTAGTATCAAAACATTATCGAAACAGATTTAAGGGCAGCAGCAAAACTCCTTGACACCGTGGAACAGCACCAGAGGCTACATTATACATGCAGCGCGTTTTAGTTCATTGCACTGGGTGCACCTTTGCGAAGGTGCGCCCAGCGCCATGACAAGTACTACACCGTATTATTATGAATGCGCTGCCCTGGGGGCAGGTCATTCCTGTGAAATAATGGAGCAGCTGCTTTAAAGCTGTTCTGTGTTTTCACAGTGCAAGCAGCAACCCGCCTGCACTCTGAAGGGGAATTAGAGATCCCCTTCCAGGAGGGTGCAGTCAGTGACTGCACCCACATGCAAGGTGATATCTGGAGGATCCATAGGACCCTTTTTCCCCCTCCAGAGGGATGCTCTCAGGGGACTCACTTCTGAGAGCTTCTTTGCCTCTGCGCCTGTAATATGGTGAGTGTGCAGAGGCAAGGAGATTCCCTCCTTTGGATGGGGTATGCCCCCATGCAAATGAGGGAACTCCCCCTGAAGATAGCGCTGACGCTTTAAGTGCACCATCGGTATTACAGAAGCAGTTGGGCAAGCGTCTGTAGGATCTTCTGTAATACCAAAGTGTCCCGGGGTGTGCAAAGCAGGCGCAAACGCCCCTTCCGCCCCTGTGGCACTCTTCGTAATACGGCCCGATGGCCTTCCAAACTCGTACCCACACCACCAGACCATGCCTGCAACTTCGGCCTCATCCTGGACAGCAAACTCACCATGAGATGCCAGGTCAACACAGTCACTGCTATCTGTTTCCACACCCTTCACATGCTCCAAAAGATCTTCAGATGTCTCCTCGTCAAAACACTAGGAAAGCCGTCACTCAAGCCCTAGTCACAGCCAGTTGGACTACTGCAATGCACTCAATGCCGGACTCACCACCGAACTTCTGAAGCGACTCCAGACAATACAGAAATCAGCTGCCAGACTCATCCTCAACATCCCCAAAGGGACCATCAACACCACCCCCACCACCTCAGGAACCTCCACTGGCTCCCCATCCGGAAAATGGCAATTCAGGATACTGATACATGCCTACAAGGCCATACATGACCATGGGCAAGGATACATTAGCCACCACCTGAACTTCCACCAACCCTCCAAACACCGGTGCTCTGTCTCCCTTGCCCTCGCTCACACGCCCCGCATCCGAAGAAGCAATAGTGGAGGACGTTCCTCCTCCTTCCTCACCGCCAAGTCCTGGAACGACCTTCCCCTGCACCTCCGAACAGTACTCTCTCGCCCTGAATTCAGAAAGGAACTCAAAACCTGGCTTTTCGAGTGCTTTCAGCAGGAACCCAGTGCCTAGATACCCTCACGGGTGATAATCAGTGCTCTACAAGTCCGAGATGATTGATTGATTTTAAAAAAAAACACTTTTTCTTCTTTAATTTTATAGAGAACTTAGTTGTAGTCATTATTGATTAGAGATCCACCACTGAGTAACTCTTCCATGGTCAAGATAACTAGCGTTGGTAGTCTGAGTGTAGATCCAGGAGTGTGGGCATCCACTGTACTGAAAAGTTTCCATAATTGTCTCACTGCTTGGCTCTCTAAGCAGAGTAAGAAAGTTAATGCCCAGAATGTAGGCTTATCGCAAAGCTTGTTCAGATCGCCCTTACAGGTTGTGTTTGTGTTGCAGGGTCAGGAATCTGCTTAAAAGTTTGCAAGGCAAACACCTGTGTTGCACCTGATCAATAGATATATAGACACAATCTCCTTCTGTTAGGCACTGCTCAGAAGCAATACATTGAACAAGATTCACATTTTGAACACTACAGTGGTGATTTTAGCTTTGTAGAAAAGATCACAATATGTCTAAAGCTTTTAGGACCCTAGTCGATCCCTACTCAGTTTAATGATTGCAAGAGCCAGTTAAGTGCTGACAAAGTTTATATGTTTTTTGCATTGTTTCATAATTTTCAACTGTGCAGATGATGTGTGAGTAACCCATGATAGAAAATCTATGCTGCGCCCTTCGTTCCAGCAACTTTCAGAAAGGTGGAATCACTCTCTTCAAATTCTGAGGTGCTGGAGACGCTGACAAATTCCCAGCCGTAGCCCTTGTAGGTAGTTGGGAGATGCGAGACAGATCCTGTGATGTAGGGCGGGGAAGGATCGGGAATCAAGAGACAATGGATCTGTGATGCCCTGTGTCTGTATATGTGTTTGCCTTCGACAACATCTTTTCATAATTCTAAGAGAAAATCACTCATGATATTTTAAGGTGATGGCCTGTATTACATATTAAAAGCTATCACCCCGGATACAGAACCAGGGCTGTTGCGTAGAAGATCCAGGTTTTCCGCCTGACTCCGCACTTAGGCACATGCACTGATATTGCTCAGAAGAGGGAATTCCTTGGAAATTCTCATGCATTCGCAGGCGGGGTTTCTTCTCTAATGCTACCCTGCCTGCCATTACTGCTTGAATGAATCTAATTATTACCGACCCACACATTGGAGTATTTAATGTTAATACGTTTATTCATATTTGGGAAGAGTAAAAAGGTTTGTAGTCTGTTGGTATTATAATTAATAGTTTATTTATTTATTTTATTTTATTTATAAAGTTTTATATAGCGCGAGCAAGCTCCCGAAGGATATCAGGGTGCTTTACAAAAGGATGGAAGGAAGGTAATAAAAGCAATATCGATATCAATAAGAATAACATACTTGAATAATTATAGGACAAAGGGGTCAACGGAGAGTAATACAATAACAGGTACATATCGGGCTAAGAGGGGGCAAAGAATGAGGTAGAGATGAGTAGCATCCAATGAAGGTCTAACAGTTGTAGGATAAGTGACTTAGAGCAAATGATCCTAACCCATTGTTTCCAATACTTAACTGTCCTCAATTTGTCAACCTGGAGTTGTATTGTCCTTTGACAAAAGGGTCTCAGTATTGCACAGCACTGACCATTTAACTCATCAGTGCAAACAAATCATCTAGGGGCTCATCACATGAGATGCAGGATATCAGAGGGTTACACTGCACCTGATAAATCCTGATACCACCAGAGGAAGTCTTCACTAGGTGCAGTATTACCTCCCCATTCTGTTCTGCACATTGTGTGTGGTAATTTTGTTGGTTCTCGCATTCCGATCTTCAAACCACGCAATGTGCATTATTTTCCCTTCAAAAATTCCTCCAAGTGTGACCTGCTGAAAACTGTGAGAGCAGAAAGGGTGATAATACTGCACACGTAATCCCAATTTGGGTGAAATGAGTTTGCACCTGAATCAGTAATAGTAACCTGTTTGTAATGAAGGCCTTATTCTCTACGGCCTTGCTTTCTTATTTTCTTTTGTATCATTGTAAATGTTTTTGTTGTTGTTGTGGGAAAGGGAGATGTGTTGTATCCTAGTAACTGTTGCTAGTTCCACCGTGGAGTTCTGGTAATGGAAATGTCAATATTCTTGCTAAAAGTAATAACTACTATAATATAAGAAATACCTTCTGAAACTAATTAACATAGAGTGGGCAGGAATTCTGGGAGGGGAGTACCGTATTAGGCATCTTATGTACACTGATGCAGACCTGGAGAGAGCACACCATTCCTCTTGTCCGCATCATCTCCCGTCCAGCCGCGGGCCGTGGAGGGAGTTACGGTGGGGCAGGGAGGCGGGGAGGGGGAGGGGCGGGGTTGAGGGTGCTAAAAACAGGCATATGGATCATTGCAGGTAAGTACACAATTTAATTAATAAAACGAAATTCGTAGCGCGCACAGCATGGCAAAAAGCAATGCTGTGTGCGCTACAAATTTCGTTTTATTAATTAAATTGTGTACTTACCTGCAATGATCCATATGCCTGTTTTAAGCACCCTCCACCCCGCCCCTCCCCCTCCCCGCCTCCCTGCCCCACCGTAACTCCCTCCACGGCCCGCGGCTGTCTAAAAGGGGCGGGGCAAACCTCAAAGGGGTGTGGCCTATCTAAGTAGGGACATGGTCTAAATAAAGATAACTTGTGTTGCAGTAGCCCCTGCTCTGACAAGCCGTCAGCTCTAGGACTCCTCAGAGTGTCATTAGATTTGGAATTCCCCGCTCAGGCTTGCTCTCTCCCCTCCTATGAAAACATGCATCTTCTTTTTAAAAAAACTTCGCGACAGCAGTACTTTGCGGAAAGGCAATCTGCACACGTGGGCCACTTTTTTTTTGTGTGCCCCAGACGATTATTTTAACCCAATCCAACCCTGCTGACCTGCAGTAAACTGCGTGGTGGAAAGGTCTATTTTAAAAACTGCTTTTAGGAAGCAGCCACTTTACCTGAAAGAAAAAGCTCAAGGGTAACACGTCCTCTTTCTTCGTGTATATAGTATTTTAGAAGTTGTCATTTACTCAAAATAAACCCTAAATGTTCTTGCATGACACTAACCTATTTTTTTAAAATCTCAACCGATGTTGTGGTTTGGTGCTCAGACCAGACTAGTTCAGTCCCCCCGCCCCCTCCCGTTGTGTGTGGCAGCCCGGGCTGAGACAGCTTCCCAGGGCACACTTAGCCGCACCTGAGTACTTAACAGGGCTTTAAAAAAACATTTACATGTTAATGATTCTTTGTCATTTTTTCACCTCTTCTTAGAGCCCCTGATCCACACTTCCTACTACTGGAATAATGACCCCCCCCACATATTCCCTCCCGAAATTTGGTTCGAATTGCGCCTCTAATCGAACTGGCGTGGGGATGCCAGGGGTACTGGAAGCGCATTAGATTGATTTGCTTAAGTATATGTGTAACATTTGTCCAAGAAAAAAAAAGAAAACAAATTACCTCTGCGAGGCCCGAAAATAGAGCCTGATAGAGACTCTTTTCAAGGCCCCCTGAAAATAACTGCCGGTACTCAGACCCGCACAGACCCGGCCCACTTAAAGCCATGCATATACATATACCGTAAAGTCAATTGAACTTCTTCAGAGATTTGTTGGACACCCTCAACTATGAGTGAAGGCAACACAAAAGAATCCTGTGTTCAACCATGCTAAGGGCTGATAAAGAATCAAGGAAACAGAGAAGAAAGGCAGGGCCTTTCGGTGATAACCTCATAAAAGTTTCTCAAGAGTGTAAGTACAGATTGCGAGTGATATGTTTGTGAAAGATATGATTGTTATGACTTCTTTAAGGTGGATTGTGAGCTCCAATATGTACATTGTAGATCATCAGGAATGAAGAACGTTGCACGAGATATATTATTAGGAATAGGATTAGGGATGTAAGACCAATGTTTGCCTATAGATAGAAGCTCAATCTTGAAGAGTTATGTGACAAGCGTTGCTCTCCCATGACTTCTTGGAAGTGGTCTTCCAAGAAATATTTAATCCAGTTAAGGGCCGGTCCCTCAAGAGCCATTTTCTGTTTCAGGTTTACAGCTATTCGTTTTTGTTTCAGATGGTTTCCATGCTGTGTTTGGGCAGGCTCTCAGCCAATGTGTAGCAAGGATGCGTGAAGTGAGCAGACACTGGTCCAGAAAAAAGTTCATTTCCGCCTTTGCTAGGCTCCATCTGAGGACACTCTCCCATTTAATGAAATGAAAAATGTGTATAGCGCTTTAATATTCCAGTGTGTGACTGACATATCTCTCTCTCTCTCTCTCTCTCTCTCCCTCTCTCTCTCTCTCTCTCTCTCTCCCTCTCTCTCTTTCTCTCTCTCTCTCTCTCTCTCTCTCTCTCTCTCTCTCTCTTTCTCTATCTCCCCCCCTACAGTGTATTCTTAAATCTCCCGTCACGTTCACACTTACCTGTCTTGAACAGTTCACAACTTTTCGCATCCACTCAGGCCGTCAAGTGCAATCCCTGCTTTGTGCCATGATTTAACCCAGCGAACAGAAGGCAGCGATTGTCCCGTTTGAGGAATTCACTACCGTAATCCAATATTATTTTAGCTTAAAACTGGTTCCCCTGACAATCTCTCTCCCCCTTCGTTTTCAGTGTAATAAGGCAGCGCGGCCGACGGGAGGGTTGAAAAATCAAAAAGGCACGGAAACCAAAGCAGGGATTACATCTCCTTGCTATGTCTGGCTCACTACGGGTGCGTGAGAAACATTTTTTAGGAAAACCCGTGTTTATTTGCTTAAAATGGTTGAAGTCAGAAGAAGCAAGGGCCTAAGAACCGATGCTAGGAGCCGTCAAATCACCCGGGTGCAATTAGGCGAGGTTGTTCAAGAGCTGGCCCCCAGCGGGTCTGAAAAGGGCCATTTAGTGCGGCATATATTTTGGAAACGCATATGCCCCACACGCGTCCTAAGCAGGCTGTCATGGCTGCACGGGTGGTGCTACACAGACTTCCTGCTTCTCACAGTTCTCACTGAAATGCTCACTTAATTCTACCGCTAAAATGCTAGTGGGTCTCATTTGCTGCAAGATTCCCAGAATACGCCGCCGAGGCAAAAATTGCACTATTATTAGCGCAGACCTGTGCTATTTTTTTTTCTTCATTAAAAGTCGTGCAGGGTTGGTGTTTTACCCCCTTTTGCCAATGTTTTTCAACGGCGCACACGGCTTTAAGTGGGATGAAAAAACTGGAGGGTCTCTCAAAGGGGCGTGGCCAATGTAATTAAGGGCGTGGTTTAACACATATGCTAAAAATCTGTGGTTTGCAGGCGCGCAACACCCGTCATTCGGTTTTCCATGGAGTTTGGACCAAGTACAATTTCTTGTCTCAGCAGCCAGTGACTTCCCACTGGCCGGTGCTTGTAGAGTTACTTTATTTTTAATTTTTAATCAGACACTCCTTAAGAGTGCATGTGTTTACAGGCCTCCTCTATCCCTCCAACACCTTTCCCATCATTGTTGTTTGCTCTGCCCTTCCCTTCCCCTCCAGCTTTGTTGTTGGCTGTTGCGGTTCCTCCCACCCCCCTTGCATCCTTTTTTTGTCCCCCTTCCTCAGAACAAAACGTGCTATGAGAGCCAGCCCTGGCTGTGCCACAGTGTTATGTTTTTATTTACTTTAAGCCATCTATAAAAAAACATTGACAAAGCCAAATAGCTCACGCAGAGCTATCTGGCTTTGTTAATGTTTTTTTAAAGATGTTGCACAGCTGCTGCTGTGTAATATGGCATTGTCGATGCTGGCCACGCCATAGCGCTTTGTTTTTACTATGAGCCATGTTGCACAGCAGCTCGTACTACTGTGCAACATCTTTGCAAAACATTGACAACGCCAATGGGTCTTGCATAGGCGAAAACTATTGGCTTTGCCTATGCTTGTTTTTAAATGTAGCTTATTTTCCTCACAGAGAATAGGGCTACCTTGTAAAATAGATAATAAAAAAAAAAAGTTTGGGAGTTGGCTGTGGTCCAGAATACTGCCTATTCCCAGAGGAAAGAGGAAAGGCTCCCACCTCGGGAGTGAATTATTTTTCAATCTTTCGCGATTGGATCTCGTACCGATTTACAGTCCCATTTTATCAGTTAGTAAAGCATTTTAATATGGGATTAGTACTTAGCATAAACCTACTTTGTAGTCGTTTGCAACCATAAAACGGTTTCGAAAATCAGAGCATTCCTTTAAATCCTCAGGATTCAAAGCGGAGGTGGAAACTCTTGCAGTTGTATGTGACTTAAGGCCTTATTACGAGTCTGGCAGTCCACGGACCCCCAGACTTGTGGGGCGCAGCAGTGTCGGTCTTCCGACTGCCCCATTACGACCAGAGCGGTCCGGCTGCACTAGGACCACCGCAACCGCCAGGCATCAGAGATCCCTGAGGGTGGTGCAGCTTTCTTGAGGCCGCAATATGCTAAGCGGGGCCACTGCGACCCGCCAAGCATATTACGAGTTTCCTCAGTGCCACAATTTTCATGGTAGTGCGACCGCCATGAAAAGTGTGGTGGAGAGGAAACAAAGAGGGCCCTACAGGGCCCCCTTGTGCCTCTGAACCATGGGGTGCATGCAGGGGAGCACATGTTGTGTCCCCCTGTGTGCACGTACCTCAGTACCTGTACGGCATGGATCACCAGAACATGCCGTGCAGGTACCGATTTTGACCTTCCCATTGTGGTGCCTATTTCATAGGTAAAGCTGTGGGAACGCCAAAGGATAGCTTGCCATACAGGATAAAACTTCTAATGTGGCGGACGGTTCAAACATGGGTTTGGCGGTGTGGGAGCAGGGCGGTCCCGCTCTGGCACTGCCAAACTCATAATAAGGCCCCTAGATATCTTCTGTCTGGAAGCAGCAGAACAGGAATACATCTTGGCCTGTAATGGAAAGTACCACTCACAAGAACATAACATTGCTGCTGCTTGATTGCCTCAGTCAGACATCTAAATCACCTCGCGGGAGCTGGCTCGATGCTTGCATTTTCCCAAAGCTGTAATTGTGATTACAAGCCTTTTAGAGAGAACGGCTGATTTAATCGCCTCCCTTAATTGTTGAAAGAAACAAAACATGGCCTTAATGCGTTATTTCATTTGTCATGCCAGAATGTTCCATGGGCACACACTTGCAGGAGAAAGCTTGCATTTCACTTTGAATGCTTCCACACCAGACACCCACTCCTCCAGGGTGCTTTCAAGCATCTTGTTCTAATCTAATTCCTTTTAGTTCTGTTTCTCCTACTCATCCTTTCTTAACTTTCCCCTCCATTTGCCCCAGGGGCATTGATCTTAACTGTAAATTTCAGTATAAGGAAATCGGCTTCTAAGGGCTCGTGACGCTGCCGACTGTGCATTACCATTATGATCATGGGCTATTATTAAGACTACTAGAATTACTGGGCATTAGGGGATACAATTATGCAGCACAGTTGAAAAAATATCACTGCAAGAAAAAGCGAATTATGCTGCATAATTAGTAAATTCTATGTCACTATTGTTTTACTAGTTTGACATTTTAACATATAGTAATACCTGCAAAGGTTTCACCTCATTAGAATGAGTTTAACACCTTAATGCATACAGCAACTGCGAACAAAAAGGTGACGTGTTAAATTTTTAAAATAGTTTGACACTGCACACCACCAACTGTGTTGTCTTTCCTAAAAGTAAAAAAAGAAAGAATAAAGAAATAAGATCCTTTTGAACTGCACAATTTATAGCTGTCATATTATGTTTATTTATATAGCACTCTAATCTTTCAAGAGGGTATCCAAGCTCTTTGCAGGTGGGTAGGCGACTGTGTCCCTGGTAACACTGGGCGTAGCAGGCATAGTGCCTCTATGCATATTTCCACAGAGTTTAAAACAAATTAATTAAGTGGAAATATGCTACGCTCCCTCCCCCCTCCCAAATTCTTTAAAAATGTTAAAGAAGCCACTTACCTATTGTCTGCCGCCTCCCCTGGGAGATGATGGGTAAATGTAAGCATGTATGAAATAATGTCACCTACTTTACATTTGGATTGAAATTGTTGAGGTAATAATATTGTATTTCATTATTACCTATGACTTTCCCGCACTGCTCTTTTCCTTTGGAGGTGTGTTTTGGATCGTTTCTTGTCGTAGGCTCTAGGCCTTCCCACACAAGTGAGATACTATTTTTATCAGGAGACTTGTGGGAATCTTGGGTGGAGGGAAGTTTGTGGCTCCCCACAGATTCCAGAATTTTCCACCACAGACGTGAGGAAAATGTGTTGTTATTTAAAGTTTGAGGTTTGCGAGGAATTCTGAGTAAAAACAACTGGTCCGCACAAGTCACCCCACCCTGGATTTCCCCAGGTGTCTAGTTTTCAAAATTAGCACACTTCTTAGGTTTACCTAGGTGTCGGCTGAGATAGGTCTAAAATCAACCGCTACCCAATTTACAAAGAAAGTGTCAGGTTTCATTGGAAAAATGCGATGCATCCATGTTGGGTTTTGGGCCATTTCCTGCCACGGGCACTAGGCCTACCCACACATGTGAGGTACCATTTTTATAGACACACAAGTGAGAGCATAGAATAGTAGAACATTTGTTATTACCAATTGGATTTTTCTGCATTTGTGCATTCCATATGTAAGTCAGTATGTAAGAAAGAAGATATTTTGAAAAATCCCTCTAAATTATATGCTATTATGGGTACCACAAATTCAGAGATGTACAAATGACCATTGGCTCCTGAATGCCTTATCCTATTCCCATTTCAGAAATACATAGGTTTCTTTGATTCCCATTTTTCACTTTACCTATTTTGACATATGAATTGGTCTATATTCGGCACACAATAAAAGAAATTGTACGGTGCAGCTCAGTTGTTCCCTCTGGATATCTTAGGTTCTTAGAGAATCTGCAAATCCTATATATCCCCACAACTAAGAGGGTTCAGCAGATAGAATGGTATATTGCTTTTGTAACTCAGCCATTGTGATGAAAAGTTATACATGAAAACATTGTCAGAAATGGCTATTTCTTCCTACTTGTTTTCAGTATTTCTTCATTTCAACAGCTAGTTTCTTTGGAAAAACCATGATGGATCTACACATATAACCTCTTGCTGATTTTGGAATTTTGTCTACATTTCATAAATGTATAGCTTTCTGGATCACCCATGGATTTCTTGCTGGTTTCTACCACAAAGTGGAAGTAGGCTAAGAGCACAAGAAATAGGAAAAATGGGCTACCAAAACAGTGGTAAAAAAAGTGTTTTCTTTATTCAGGTTTGCATGTTCCTGAAAGCTGGAAAGATAGTGACTTCTGCATTTGTAGAAAGAAACATAGGGCCAGATTCATCAAGCTCAAATCCGCTCGCAAAGGGCCAGAATCTGAGAATCTGGCCCTTTGCGAGCGGTATTTTTGCATTTGGGATGCATCATCCCAAATGCAAAAATCGCTAATTAAGAATTCGCTAAATTGCGATTCTTTGCATTTAAGGAATCTCAAATTGAGATTCCTTAAATGCAATGCATGAAAGTGAAAAAAATAGAGAATTCGCTATTAGGGCACACAAATTACCATGAAGTACATCTTCGTGGTAATTTGCAAAAACTTTGAAAAATGCACTAAAGTGCATTTTTCAAAGGTTCATGTTGCGCACACACATGCCCTAAGGGCATGTGTGTGTGCAACATATGTGCACACATCAATTTCAGGGGTGCAACAGGGTGTCCTTTGGACACCCCTGCACCCTTGAAATTGCAATCTCAATTTGCGAATCGCTAATTGCGATTAGCAAATTTAGATTGTCTTCCCATTCATTCATATGGGCCTCTAGGGCCATAGGAATGAATAGGGAGATATTCCTTAATTGCGACTCGCAATTTGCGAGTCGCAATTAAGGAGTTATTAGAAATCGCTATTTTTTTAGTGATTTCTTGATGCATAGCATTTTGCTATTCCTTAATAGCGAATCGGTATTTTTCGCTATTAAGGAATAGCAAAATGTGTTCTTGAAGAATCTGGGGGATAGACTTTTACCAAGAGCACTTTTTCCTATTTTTCCCACACAGATACAACATTTTGATATATTTTGTCCATCCCTTCCATGGGAATTCACAAACCCTGGGTTCTTTTAGAATACCAAGGATGTTGGAAAAAAGGGCACGAATTTGGCATGAATACTTTATGTGGAATAAACATTATGCAGCCCTTACGTGAACTACCCCAAATAGCCACAAGAGGGCTCAGCACTGGAACCCCCAATAGTTAAGGGGTTAATCTGTATAGAAAATCTAGCAAATGTTAATTTAACAGGAGTTAACATATTTTTTGCCCACTTCAACCTGAAACTTTTAAAAAACTAAATATCAACTACCTTGTTCTAGGAGAATATCGATGCAAGCTATATTGCATCTCAGGTTACTTTCCAGCCTGAAAATGTAAAGAGATAATTATGCCCATTAACACCAGAAAGAGTAGCTGGGACTTTATGTAATGTTAAGTTATGCTATTATGTAATATGTATTTGTTATGTGTGCTTTGCCATTGGTCTGGCCTTGCAGTACCAATGAGGGTCAGTACCTTCTCAGACTGGTTTTACATATCCCATCAAAGACCTGTGTCGGGTCCTGTTTGTGAGTTGTAGTGTGTAGATGTCAGAGTAAAGTTAGTTGATTTTTATTATTAATAATAAGATGTGTTGTAAGTTTGTTGTGAGTTGGTGGAAATCTATCCAAGGCACTTATATGTTAACCGATATTGATATTACCTTTCGTAGTATATGTGACTTTGTGAAAGATAGCACTGATTTTCAGCAGAGTAGCAAAATATCTTCACTAGTAATTGGAGCCTGTCAAGCACCAAAGTAGCAGGCAGTGGAAGTCTATGGTTGTGCACTCTTTACAGTCTCTCAATGTCACATTTCCCTTAGTGTAAACTGAGCATGTCTGTCTGCTATGAAATAAAGACACAATAATAGACTTTGGAGTGTGGATGACTTCTCGTACACAAATAAACTGGAAGGTGTCTGGCTTCTCACCAAGCAATTCAGTAAGCAAGATTTTGCCTGAAGTGCTGGTTCAAAAAAGATTGGTTGCGTGTAGATTTCGGTAAGACAAAATGTCACATTTTCAAACTACCTCAAAATAATGAATCTGGTATCCTTTAATGCACTTTGACTTAAAACACATTCCTACTCCAATGATGAGAAGAGAAATTAAACTTGAGGTTCCAACCATGCCCATGTTCTTTTTTAGGTAATGTCTTTCACAAGCAAACTCAAATAAACTACACATTGAAAACAATAAAGAGTATAGAGTATTAACAGTCTTCACTCTCTGAAAGCACTCAATAAGTAATGGTACAAAAGCAGAAATTCCACATAGAGAGATCATTTTCTAGGATATTTGCTGATCTTAACATTTTCTTGCCATTCATGATTCGACTGCGTGTTTAGTGGTCTGCCTTAGAATTGTAAGCACAAATCATTGTATTTTTTTTGTTTCATCAACAAATAATTCTTATTGAAATGAAAATTTGTACAATCTGATGACCTCGGACCAATATCCATTCTTGACGCTTCTAAACCAATGGCATTATTCTCTTATACTTCAGTGGATGTTACTTCCCCAATTTAATTTTTAGTTGTAAATTTAAAACAATAATCCTACCACAACATTAGAAACCTCAACACTATGTACATTATTAAGTAAGAGCGCACATTTTTCCTTGACACATCAACATCTTTGCAATCTAACCTGTTTCCCTATTACAAATGATAGAATGTCCACTGCAAATACTTTATTGAGCAATTTCATACAAATAAACAATAATGTTCCTCTTTGTTGAAGCCACATGGTCTTTTGGTCATCAAATGTATTGTAATAACACTTTCTTGCCCACTTAACAATCATTCTGGGTTGTGTCTTGTGATTTCCAGGAGCTCCACTACCATCCTTATTTTTGTTGGCTATTGCCTTATTCTGAAATGAATGACAGGGTACATTTTAAAAATGTTGCACAGAATCGACTATACCCTCATCTCATTGTGCTGTTGATATGATTTAGCATGACCATGCAAAAAGTGCCTTACAGCTCTCAATCTATCCTCATGGAATACATTGGAATACACAGAGGTAGAATCCGCTATTACCAGTCGTTGAAGCCATAGCAGTTAGGGAGCAGTGAGGGAGCTTGTTTAATAGTTCAGTGGAATCTGTGGCAGAGTGTAATAGCAAATGGTTCAGAAGAATTGATAAGTGTTATTTGAAACTGTAAATAGTGACTAACTGAATTTACTCATGGATTTCAAAGTTATTTTTCTATCCACTCCTGTCAAACTAATACATCTAGTTTAGAAAATATTGAAATTCCAAGATTTTCTTTACCAGCATGCAAATTAAGACAATCAAGGATTGATTGAAGATGGTTAACCAACAGACTACTTTTAGACAAATATACAATGTTTATATTTTACCGAGCATCATATTATAAAATGTTTGGGCCACCATTTATCCTTTTGAAATTTTTATATCAATGATTTAGGACATGTCAGATTAGGTTGCAAGAGCTCTGCCAGTACATTTAATACCAAGGTAATACAAAGCCTTTGCAAACATTCAACAAATATTTCCAAACATTATCATACTGCTGCATTCTTTTTAACACAAGAATTATTTAGTAGCGTTTTCTAGCATCAGAAATTAAAATAGTTTGCTTCAAATATTTAAACACATAATGTTGAGCAGTTTACAAATGAACTATCCTGTGAATGAAAAGCATCATATTGTAATGTGTTTTTTTGGTAGAGGTATTCCTCTCAGAGCATTGTGAAGGTTGTTAAACTTTTGTTCAGATTTTCATTAAAGAGAAAGAAGAAAACAATCCTGGAAAATAAACATTACAGAGTCTTAACATTGATTGCATTCCTCAGTTATTCATACTTTGTGCCGATGGAATACAATTTTATCTGGATCTAGGCCAAATTCCAGTACTTGTTATGTTACCCCATCTCAATTTGAAATTAGCATTGATTGTTATTTTCACCAACAACTCCATATTTACAGGGAATATAGTTCGAGAGTGTTGAGTATTTATGCTCCCAAGGAAGAAGCCAGAAAAATAAAATAGCCTCCATTTTGATAGTCACAGAGCAAAAACATGTGATTCTGACCATCTCATAAATGCAGAAATTGTGACACCAAGGAAATATGACCGTCCTTGTCCTTGACTTAATTTTTCTACTTTCCATATTTCACTCATTCCTTACAACCTTTTTTCCCTCCTGGTTTCTTTTTTTCCCTTCCTTGTATCTTTGCTTGCGTTAGTCTTTGCACACACTCCATTTGTATCTCATTTCATTTTCCTTGAGAGTTTCATCATTTTTCGTTCTCTTTGTAACCATACTTGATTCCTTTGCCACCCTGTTCTCCATCACACAACTGTGTCATAGCGTCTTTTTTCTTTCATAGTAATTTACAACTTCTGTCTTAACACCTCGGAGGCAGAGTGTAAAGTTATGAAGGACCTTGACAACCAATTGAATCTGTCCAGTAACGTGCACTCAAGTCATTATAGCAGGTGGTTCACTGCATACTTGTACCCCCGATTCGAAGTCCCGTCTGTACAAGCTGCTGCCGGCCTTATTGTTAAGTAATTGCTTGTTAACAGGCTAAGGTGAAAGATTGTATTCATGCATTATTGGGCATCCTTCTAGAAACGAGTGTGAACTAAGTACTAGTAATCAGATGTGAGCATCCTTTCATTAGAACTAAAACCAATCACTGCTGTAGGTAAAGGATGAAAACCATGGCAAGAACAAAGGTCTGGATGTATGACGTTACAACGCAGGCTATTACAACGCCTGCCTTTACAACGCGGTTTTTACATCGCAATCCATTACAACGCATAGCGCTTTGGGGTGCTGGATAGTGAAAAGTTTAATTTACTATTCCAACACCAGTCCCCGTGGACACTAGGGAAGGTGTTGGATAGTAAATTAAACTCATTTCCTATCCTAGAGCGCCCCCCAGCGCAATGCGTTGTAATGGTTTGCGTTGTAATGACCGCGTTGTAATGGTAGTGCGTTGTAAAAGTTTCGTTGTAAAGGTTGTTCACCAAAGGTCTTATACACATGGACGTCTTCTCCTCTATCCAGGTCTAAATGTGTGTCCAGTCCTTTTCTATGCATGGATTTAGTAATATTCCACTAGGTGGCATTTTTTTTCCTTAAACAATTTGCAATATTGTCTCACCGTATAAGAAACAAGCATGGTATGATGAACATTCCTGTAAAGAAGGAACTTTGGGGCATATTATCAAGAAGGGCATTAGAATTATCGCCGCTTTAGTGGCAGGAAACTGCCGCTAAAGCGGCGAAAATGGGCTTGATAATATGCCGTTGAGAATTCCCATAGAAGCCCATGTTCACACCAGAACATGGGCTTCTATGGGAATTCACAAGGGTATATTATCAAGCCCATTATCTCTGCTTTTGCGGCAGTTTCCTGCCGATAAAGCAGCAAAAAGTTCAATGTCGTTTCTTGATAATAAGCCCCTTTGTCTTTTTGGAGTTGACCATTGTTGCCCCGATTTACCGATCATTGTGGAAGTGCAAGTGATGACTTACACATGGAAAATCATGAATAATGCTTGTGCTATTCAAACAATTAACAAGAGGTGGACTCTATGACCCCCCATTGTAACTTTCAGAGTATTCACAAATATTTGGAATGGATTTCCGACTCATATCTTCACTTCTCAACTTACACCTGAATAATCAAGGTATAAGTGGCTTATTTATTTGGGAAAGTGAGCCATTATATCTGATTTTCAGCAAGGGCAGAGGATTTGATGTAGAGTGTTTTCTAAAAATAAACAACAGATTTCAAAAGTTATTGTTTTAATTTTCCATAATCATGCAAAACCTCCGCATTGCTAAAATTCTTCCCATGTAGAGTAACAGGCCTGCGCCAGGGAAGTCACATATATTCTCCTCTTGGATGCTTGGAGAGTTGAGTATATCATACGAAAAGTTATACAATTCTAAAATTCATAACAGCACATCTCTGCATCCTATGATGTGCCACGCTTTGTGATTCTGCCACCCATGTAGGCAAGTCAGTAGGGCAGCGGCGGCTACTCCGAAATAGCAGAGGAGCGTCGCCCCACTGGCTCAGAGCCAGCGGCTAAAAATTTAAACAATATCTTACTATCGTTTTCTTTTTAAGCTGGTGGCTCTGAGCCAGCCTGTGCAGGGAGGGGCGGGCTGGGCCATGGGAGGGGGGGAGGAGTAGTGCTATGTGCACTCTCTAAGTACCCATGTATGTTTGGCCACCCGTCTCAGGCCTGCCAAAGACACATGCGCACTTAGGTTTCTCCAGCCCAGCTCCATTACATGGCTGGAGAAACCCCACATACTCCCTCGTCTGAGGACTGTCTTTTGAGCCCACTCAGGCCAATCCCCATGCTGCTCTCATGCTTGAGAGCAGCACAGGAATTGGATGGGAGTCGTGATGCGTTCCCACGGACGCCCGGAAGAGGAACGGCAGCAGAGGGGTGCGAGGCACCAGGTAAGCGTTTTTTTATTTTTATTTTAGTTTTAACCCCCCGCCGTACGCTCCCCCGCGTGCTTCCCACTGCCACTTCTCGCCCCTTCCCACAGCCCCTCCATCCACCAGCCAATTTTTCCTAGTGTCAGCCACCACTGCAGTAGGACTGGATGTCTTGCATGCACACCAAACCATATGACTGCTGATGCATAGAAGTATATTTGTACACTGGAGCTAACATTAAATAAAACAATGCAATGAAATGAGAGGTAGTGAATTATATATATCAGTTTGTCAGATTTTTGAAAAAGTCCAAGTATATTACAGCCTTTTAGCAATATAATGGGGAAGTAACCACGCTGTTACATTGAGCTTCCGTACAAAAGACCTCAACGGTAATAAGATTTTTCCATCACAGCATCCCCAGCAGTAAGAATCCATTTGTACTTTTATAGAAACAGAAGCATGGAAATGCAAAAAGGAGAGCTCTTTTTCAGTCTCCAAGTAAATACAGGTTTGGTTCTCCTCCCACACGGACGCATTCAAGAATGAATCGTTTTCATTGTGCTTATCCTGTTTATTGCTATTGCGCCCCGCGGCTTTGAATTTCATGCAGTGACAAAGCGTCCCTTTTTCATTTTTCTTTTGCTTTTCAAAGATAAAAAAAAATGCGCTGAAGAACTGTCTTTTCTATAATTGTGTTTGCCACTTCATCCAGTCTGCTGTACACACTCCACTCAAGCTATTGGAGAAAGCCAGTGATACTCTAAATCTTGCATGCCATTAGTGTAGGGTCAAAAGGAAGATCAGATCACTCCTGTAGAAACTGCATAAAAGGTGGAACACCACCTCTTCCCCCTCAATGACTCTTCACCAGTGCTGAGGATCAAAAGAAAGATCAGATGACTCCTGTAGAAACTGCATAAAGGGTCGAACACCAGCACTTCTCCCCCCAAAGACTTATGACCTGTGCTGGAAATAAAAATTTAGAAGAATCGGTACTCGACATCTCAGAGTAATTGCTAATGATAAGTGCTGGTATTCTCCCATTAAAAGTATTGCAACTCTGCTGAAAAGTGTTGATACTCTCCGTTTCATATTTAAAAAAGTGCAGGTACTCAGTACCAGGCAGACCCCGCCCATTTAAAGCATTGATCCGCACTAAAATGCTGCACCAAACCTACCAATCTGCGACTAAAAAGAAACGCATTTTTGGAAACGACTTCCACCAAAAAACACAGATTATATGGCTAACAATGTTAATCCGTTGGCCGCGGCCGCGATTTCGCGGCAGTGCGGCACTTCCTCAAAAATGGGCGGGGCCACGTCGGCCGTTGGACGTGCGCAGCACTACGAAGGTAGGGCTCGCGACTTCCAACAGCCGACAGCAGAGGTGGAGAAGTGTGGCTCACTGGTTAGAGGAGGCAGACCTGGAAGCAGAGGTCAGCCCGGGACCAGGGTTCAATTCCCGGCTCCGTGGGGTCTTGAGTCCTAAAATGTCCATGGACTCGACAATTCTTGCTCCGGTGCCTACTCGATTCACGGGTTCACACTCTACGACTCTGGGCAATAGCTTGCTTAATCTCCACAACGGCCCCTCGCAGCGGGATCCCTGGCTTTCACCTTGCGGATACCCTGCCGGGGTTATCTCACAGGGGAATACCAGGACGGGTTCCCTAAGCAAGCGCTTAGAAAGCGCTTGGTGATTTGCGCTATATAAATTCCTGTACATTTACATTTACATTTACATTTACATTTAAGGGGTTAATAGTCAATTTACAAACAAGAAATAGATGCTTTCGGTTTGTAGTCCCTGAATGCAAAAGCGTACATGTTCCAACCAGGTCCAAGCCGAAGTGCTAGCGTGATTGAGAGAGCACAATTGTAAAACTGATGCAGACAAAAAGTAAAAACGTTTACTGACTGTATCATATGTACACAATGCACAATGTTGACCAGAAGCCATGCACCATATTACAACAAGCACTGGCAAAGCCAATACGGCTTACCTGTGGGAACAAAGGGAAATGGTTTTAACTATGCTGCACAGCATGGCTAGCAAACAGGGGGAAGCCTATTGGCCAGCTGCCCCATTATGTAGGCACATGCACCAAGCATGCACACAACGTCAACATGATGGAAGAGTTTTCTTTTTCTTTTTGTTTACCAAACCAGTGAACAAAACAATGGAATATGAGTGGGTGGGAGGAAAGAATGCAGCTGGAGAAAGAATGCAAGTAGGGGAAGCAACAAAGAGGGAGGAACAAAGACAAGATTGACAGGCTAAAACAAATAAAACCATTGAGTAGAGAGCAAGAAAATAAGAGTGAAAACACAAAAAAACTATGGAAAGCAATGGGTGGAGTTGCTTTTCGGGTCAGTTATCGACATATCCTCAATAAGTCTTTCACAGCCAGACAGCTGCTCTGTTTGGCAGGCTTCGACCATGAACTTACACCTTCACTAGGCACAGTGTAGCAATGAGAAATTAATTGGCTGCTTCAAACTCACAATTTCAGAGCACCTCCCAATAGTTTGGTTTGCACTGCATCCACATCTCGAATACCGCATGGGTGCAGGAGCAAACACATTCCCTCATTTGCATAAGGCAATGCCACTATGCAAATAAGGGAACATCCCTTTAATATTGAACAGGCACAAAAGTGCATTTATGTAATCTGTATTGCAGTAGGGTCACACAAACGTAGTGTGAGGTCCCTATTGTAATACAAAAGTATCCAAAGGGGGCAAAAGTGAGTGGGTATCCCATGTGTAAAAATGTGATACAGCCCAGAGCACAAATAAAATAAAAACGAAATATTATTGGGGTCAATTACTACTGGTGTTGTCCTAACTATCTGTGATTTGTTATGTTATGTTATGTTATGTTATGTTATGTTATTTGAATTTTTTGAGCGCACAGCTGCCCCAGCTATGGGGCGTCCCGGCGCTGTATCAAGAAAAGGTAACATAACTAACAACGCAGAAAAAGAGGGGGTGATCAATAGGGCAGAGGAAAGAGATGGGTTTTGACAGCTTTTCTAAAACCAAGAAGGTCATCCAGAGAACGAATGTAGGCAGGAAGTGCGTTCCATAGTTTAGAGGCCAAGACCATAAACGATCGGCCACCCAGTCGACATTTTTGGAAACGGGGAACAAGTGCCAAATTTTGTCCGGCAGAACGAAGGCTGCGCAAAGGAGTGTACAAAGACAAAAGGTGCTGAAGGATGATGGGGGTGTCAGATCTAAGAATTTTGAAAGCAAAACAAAGGGCCTTGAACTCTATGCGCCTGATTACTGGCAGCCAGTGCAAGTTAAAGATTGTGCTACGGGCTGAGCAGAAGCGTGGCAGGCCCACCAAGGCCCTTGCTGCCGCATTCTGCACCCGTTGAAGTCGCAAGACTTCCGCCTGGTTGGCGCCCAAGAACAATGAGCTTGCGTAATCGAGCCTCGATAGTACGCTAGCTTGGATCACCATCTGGCGGGTTGGGGCATCGAAAAATTTGAGGATAGGCCTCAAACCACGCAAAATGCCGAAGCACATGGATGCCACCTTCTTAGTGTGGAACGAGAAGGTTAGTTTGGAATCCACCCAGACGCCAAGATTTTTGAGTTCGGAGACAGGTTTTGGGGGAGGTCCCAGCTCCTTAGGCCACCAGCTAGCACCCCACAGCTCAGGATGTTTCCCCAACACCATCACCTCAGTTTTGAGGGCGTTGAGTTGTAAACAGTTGGCCGTAAGCCAACTAGCAACAGCCCTCAGACCATCCGCAAAGTTCGATGCCAGTTGGTCAGAGTCCCCATTAAGAGCCACCGCCAACTGGGTATCATCGGCGTATGATACCATAGTGAGACCCCATCTCTTCGCGACCTCCGCCAAAGGTTGAACGTAGAGGTTGAAGAGAGTGGGGCTGAACGATGAACCCTGCGGAACTCCTTGAGTGATAGCGTGGGGCTTGGATCTGAACGGTGGCACCACAACCTGAAAGGATCGTTCCGAAAGGAACGATTGAAACCAGTCCAACGCCCTGCCTGAAATACCTGCCTCACTAAGCCTACGCGGCAGCCCGGCTCCCTATGGGCCTCCCTTCCAGAACCTCTGCCAGACCAGCGCTGAAGGCCCTACATTGGCTTCCAGTGCGGCAGAGGGTAGAATTCAAGGCGATGTGCACTGCCCACAAACTCCTCAATGGTCTTGGCCCTTCTATCCTGAGAGACATGGTCACCCCCTACAAGGCCCCTAGACTCCTACGCTCTGACAACGAACGCTTGGCCACCGTCCCGAGATTCAGGAAGGCACGCACTGGCGGTAGACGGTTCGCAGTAAAAGCGTCTGCAGGATGGAACTCACTCCCCCGCTGCCTGCGACTGTGTAGTATCCTCATGTTATTTCTATGTACCTGCATCTAGCTGATCAGCCCTGTGTGAGAGTTCTCTCTGGAATCTTGGTATGTGGAATGTTGGATGCATGAGAGACACAGTTGAGGATGGGCTGAGCGGCGAATAGGTCTGCTCCTGGTGGGGCTGTTAACTTGTACCATCTTATATACTAATAAACTACCATCTATATGCACCTGTTCCGGTCTGCTGTGTCTACCTATTTACACCTGGACCTGTGGGACTTATCCACTACAGACTGGAACCCTGCCACCTCCTCTTCCGTAAAAAACTGAAAACTCAGCTTTTCCCCAAATAAGCTCCCCTTCCCCCTCTGGTCTCCACTTGTATCATTAGCGCGGGGATGCCTCCGGGTCACCAGGCGCTTTATAAATCGCCAAATAAATAATAAATAAATAAATAAAAAATAAGAATGGTGTGAGATACAGTGTCAAAGGCGGCACTAAGGTCCAAAAGGACCAGTGCCGCCGTTTGACCTGCATCTAGTACAGAGCGGAGATGTTCAACCATATATAGAAGTGCCGTCTCTGTACTATGTCCAGATCTAAAACCATTCTGTGTAGGATCTAGTAGATTTGCAGATGCCAGATGGTTTGTTAGGATGTTATTCACGTGGGCCTCTGAAATCTTTTCCACCCAGGGAAGAAGGGAGATAGGTCGATTACTCTCCGGCTTCAACGGATCCAATCCAGGCTTCTTTATGATGGGCATAACACAGGCAGCCTTCCAACTAGGTGGAACTGAACCGATGGTAAGGGATTGCTCCACCAGATGGCGAATAGGAGGAAGGCAAAAGGACGCCGAGTCCATAAACTGCGCAGGTCTCAAAGGGTCATCCGGAGAGCCAGACTTGACCTTGGCCGCTAGGAGATTGAACTCCTGCTCCGATGGTATAGAGAGAGAGGCCAGGCACTGAGAAGTGCGCAATGTCAAAGTCGTACTGTCAGGGTCAGCTTTAGGAAAAGAGCGATAGATGGCATTTACTTTTTCCACAAAAAAGCTGGCTAACGATTCACAGTGGGCAAGGGAACAGATCTCTGTAATAGGAAGTCTGTTCACTGTGAGCTCCTTCAAGACTTTAAAAACTAGTTTAGACGGGTTAGAACTCGCCTGGAACTCCTGTGCATAGTAATCAGCACGGGCCCGGCAGACAGCTCTATGGTATGTCTTTACCTTGGCTAGATAGCATACCTTCAGGTCTTTGTCATAGTTCTTCCTCCATGCTCTTTCAGCCTGTCGGCAGGTAGCTTTAATACACCTGAGTGCATCCGTGTACCAGGGGTTAGGCTGAGAATGTCGATTCCTACTCCAGCCGGCTGGGATTAATACGTCAAGGACTTTAACAATCCAAGCGCAAAAGGTGGTATAGCCGGTTGCAACATCATCCGTATGAGCCAGAGGCGTAGTGATCAGAAGACGATGGAAATCCTCCAGTCTGAGCTTTTTCCAGGGCCGCCTGAAAGATGTTTTTCCAGGCTTCCCTATAGATTGTGTCACCATTGTGGTAGGGAGCTCAATGAGGTAATGATCACTCCATCCCATGGGTCTAGGGGGTGAAACCTCGACCAGTTGAAGGTTTGTAAAAACCGGATCGAGGATATGACCTCCCTCATGGGTCGGATGGTGGACCAGTTGGAGTAGCTGTACTGCTTCAAGATCGTCCAGCAGACCTCTGACCGCTGGTATCTCTATGGCATCGAAGTGTATATTAAGATCGCCGATGATGGTAGTGTTGGAGGAGAACAGAGAGAGAGAGCTTCCCAGCTCAGGAAGGGCTTTCCTGAAAGCACTGCCACTCCCTGGAGGGCGGTAGATCAAGAGACCTGATAGCGTTTGATGCTGACTAAAGCCGATGGAAAAATGGGCACACTCTGCGCCAGCCAGGTTCGTAGGCTTCCAGGTGCAAGTATAGCAAGTTTTAAAAGCCACGGCTATGCCTCCGCCTCTCCCCTTGCGATTTAATGTATGGATTGCATAGCCCGGAGGAAGGGCCAGATTAATAATGGCCGTATCCTCATCACCTAGCCAGGTCTCCGTCATGAAGAAAACATCAGGACTTTCTAAGGAGATAAGTTCATAGATATCTCGATGATGTTTCGACAGAGATCTGATATTGTGGTGCCACAGTTTAACGGCACTAGGAGGTGAAGGTTCCTTCTTACAATGCGGTAGTACCTGGCTAGGGGCCATCGTCGGTGCCGATAGTTCCCACCATCCACATGGACAGGTATGAGGGCCGCACAGAGGATGCTGAGCCGAGTGCGAACAGGAGGGCAAACATCGTCTGATCCGATGAAGAGCCTGACTGGAATACTGATGAATCATACTTGCAGCACGATAGAGTCCTGCCGCGTCCTGCGTCTTCCCTGCGCGGACGAGCGCAGACGGGCACGACTCAGGCACAGCGAAGGCGTCCTGACTGCGCGGGAGGGGACGACTTTAAATAGGCGCTCCCCGGAAGAAGACGAGCGTAAGAACGCTCCAAGATGGCGCCCGCCGGTCTTGCCAAAGCCCAAAGCAAGATGACGCTCGAAAACGGACCCCAAACCTCCCGAGGGACCCAGGACCCACCATAACGGTGGTGTAAACTCGTTTATATGCGGTGAGTGGAGGGGGGAGAGACAGCCCAGCCCGGTCCGCTAAAACCAAGGGAAACGAACAAATAAAATAAACACAAATATTAGCAGAGAAATCAGCAGCATTGAGCAGAGAAATCTTGGAAATGTACAACAGTCATGCATTTTTTCAACAATCAAATATGTTCTGCCTGTAGCAAAACCACTTCCCATCTAACCGCGGAAAAATGGGGGTGTTCGCAGAACTTTACCATCTTATTTACATACTAATGACAACCATTTATGGAAATAGTTTTAGGTTTGTAGAATAAATAGAAATCTCCATTTTGGGAATACTCACATAAGTACAGCTTAGTATTTCCTTTCAACAATATCGATGGCCACCCCTATGTCATTCACCTAGAAGCATCTAAGTTCCTAACACTTCTCCTAAATTGAAAATAAATGAAAAATATCCCATACTGGTTGGAATTCCTGTTTCATAAGTGCAATAAACATTCATACAAGTTTGAGAATTCTCAATCTGTGAAAGCTCTACTTTGGAAGATCTACGTAAGCTCTGAAAAAAGCAAGAACCTTGGTAGGCTGTCAGAAATAAGAAGCTAGAGGATTGGATTTCTGGTCACAAAAAAACTGATCGCAATTTTACAGACAGACCTATGTAATAGGTCAGATCATAAAAGTTTGATTTGTAGTGGGCCATAATCTGACCTACCCTTCATTTATATATATATATATTAATGAGGTAGGTTGAAAATTGTGATTCAATCCGATTGGGGATCATCACAGGGATGGAGGCTGGCCTGCTAAGGTCAGCAGACTATCATGTCTGTGATCTTCTTTAAATAAAATAAGCTTTTGTTTTAATGCTGCCTGTTTTCCTTAAAGGAAACATGATTGTATTTAAAGAAGAAAGTTTACTTTTGTAATGTTTGATTGAGAGTTGGTGGTAGTCTCCCTCACCGGAGCCTACTGTTAAACTTTTTCTAACTTTCATAAAGGGTAAGGGGTCCCAATAGGACCATTTCCTCTTTGCGAATGACTTACCACCCCACCCAGAAGTAGGCAATTTTTCAATGTTGTGCAACCAGATTTTGGTCACAAAACATTGATACGTCGTTCTTATTCAATATTTGGAAAGCATGCCTAGAACAACCACCTTCCAATACCGAATCAGTTTAGGGTAATGTCCCATTTTAGAAGCTGGTAAAAGTTTACAGATTCCTAAAATCATTTTTGCAAATTGCAAAAAACATTTCTGTGCTCACAAACATTAATTTGTAATGTTTGCGACCAAAATAATGATTGCGACATCTACGTCAATGCCTTTGCATGGAGAGAGGAAAATGTTGTCACTTTAGGTAAGGAAGAGGCGCAAATACTAGAGAGGAAACCATTGTATTAAATACACTCTGATCAGTTTTGTCATATTCCAAGTACTTTAAATTGCAAGTGATGGCCAGTGGAGTCGACTCTGTGTAACAGTGAAAACTGTAAAGGGACCCAGTAACTTTAAATCAGAGCCTTAATTCTCAAGGGCTCCCACTATGTCCTGCCACGTCATTTCCTGCTATGCAGCTGCAACGGGGCAGGTGGTCCTCCATTTTGTAACTGCATTTTATGTAGACTGTGGCTGACTACCAGTGTAAACCAGCTTTTAAAGCATCTATCTTATACTTGATCAGATGATTAATGCATGTATTTCTGTAGCAAAGAACTATACCTGCACAGTCTTATATGTACTGTGTTATAACTAGCACAGTACATACAAGACTGTGCAGGTATAGAATATGCGATTCAGAAAAGGGGGTGGTGATGGACAGAGCATCTGAATTAAGCAGAACACTCATACCCAGTCAAAAGATCAGGGCTTGATCCATCACCGTTTTTTAGCTCACTGCACCATCCCAGCTAAGAACCTGGCTACATGCAAATTAGTCTGTCCCTGGCCCAGTGCATCATGGGAACAGGGCAGACCAAACTACCAAGCCAATTCTTTACTGGAAAGGAAACAAGCTTCCGGGGACCGGTTTCTGGCATTACAGCCGTCTTCGGCCCGGCTTGCTTGAATCCTGATGGTGCAGTGAGCAAGGGACTCACATCTGAGCATACCCTTCCACGCTTGTGGTGGCCAAAACGATTCAGAATTGGCTTGGTAGTTTGGTCTGCCCTGTTCCCATGATGCACTGGGCCAGGGACAGACTAATTTGCATATAGCCAGGTTCTGAACTGGGATGGTGCAGTGAGCTAAAAAACGGTGATGGATCAAGCCCTGATCTGTTGACTGGGTAGGAGCGTTCTGATTAACTCAGATACTCTGTCCATCACCACCCCCTTTTTGAAATTATTTTGGCCACCATTTGTGTGGAAGGGTATGCTCAGACATGAGTCCCTTGCTCACTGCACCAACAGGATTCAAGCAAGCCGGGCCGAAGACGGCTGTAATGCCAGAAACCGGTCCCCGGAAGCTTGTTTCCTTTCCAGTGAAGAATTGGCTTGGTAGTTTGGTCTGCCCTGTTCCCATGATGCACTGGGCCAGGGACAGACTAATTTGCATATAGCCAGGTTCTGAACTGGGATGGTGCAGTGAGCTAAAAAACGGTGATGGATCAAGCCCTGATCTGTTGACTGGGTAGGAGCGTTCTGATTAACTCAGATACTCTGTCCATCACCACCCCCTTTTTGAAATTATTTTGGCCACCATTAGTGTGGAAGGGTATGCTCAGACATGAGTCCCTTGCTCACTGCACCATCAGGATTCAAGCAAGCCGGGCCGAAGACGGCTGTAATGCCAGAAACCGGTCCCCGGAAGCTTGTTTCCTTTCCAGTGAAGAATTGGCTTGGTGGTTTGGTCTGCCCTGTTCCCATGATGCACTGGGCCAGGGACAGACTAATTTGCATATAGCCAGGTTCTGAACTGGGATGGTGCAGTGAGCTAAAAAACGGTGATGGATCAAGCCCTGATCTGTTGACTGGGTAGGAGCGTTCTGATTAACTCAGATACTCTGTCCATCACCACCCCCTTTTTGAAATTATTTTGGCCACCATTAGTGTGGAAGGGTATGCTCAGACATGAGTCCCTTGCTCACTGCACCATCAGGATTCAAGCAAGCCGGGCCGAAGACAGCTGTAATGCCAGAAACCGGTCCCCGGAAGCTTGTTTCCTTTCCAGTGAAGAATTGGCTTGGTAGTTTGGTCTGCCCTGTTCCCATGATGCACTGGGCCAGGGACAGACTAATTTGCATATAGCCAGGTTCTGAACTGGGATGGTGCAGTGAGCTAAAAAACGGTGATGGATCAAGCCCTGATCTGTTGACTGGGTAGGAGCGTTCTGATTAACTCAGATACTCTGTCCATCACCACCCCCTTTTTGAAATTATTTTGGCCACCATTAGTGTGGAAGGGTATGCTCAGACATGAGTCCCTTGCTCACTGCACCATCAGGATTCAAGCAAGCCGGGCCGAAGACGGCTGTAATGCCAGAAACCGGTCCCCGGAAGCTTGTTTCCTTTCCAGTGAAGAATTGGCTTGGTAGTTTGGTCTGCCCTGTTCCCATGATGCACTGGGCCAGGGACAGACTAATTTGCATATAGCCAGGTTCTGAACTGGGATGGTGCAGTGAGCTAAAAAACGGTGATGGATCAAGCCCTGATCTGTTGACTGGGTAGGAGCGTTCTGATTAACTCAGATACTCTGTCCATCACCACCCCCTTTTTGAAATTATTTTGGCCACCATTAGTGTGGAAGGGTATGCTCAGACATGAGTCCCTTGCTCACTGCACCATCAGGATTCAAGCAAGCCGGGCCGAAGACGGCTGTAATGCCAGAAACCGGTCCCCGGAAGCTTGTTTCCTTTCCAGTGAAGAATTGGCTTGGTAGTTTGGTCTGCCCTGTTCCCATGATGCACTGGGCCAGGGACAGACTAATTTGCATATAGCCAGGTTCTGAACTGGGATGGTGCAGTGAGCTAAAAAACGGTGATGGATCAAGCCCTGATCTGTTGACTGGGTAGGAGCGTTCTGATTAACTCAGATACTCTGTCCATCACCACCCCCTTTTTGAAATGGTATAGAATATGCAGCCTTCTACAATTAGTACGGCACCATAGCACTTTCGTGAGCTAGGTAACCTTTTGTCATGGGCACTTCCATTGGTTGTTTGATTGATCCAGAAATCTGACTTCCAAAATGCTCCTTTTTTTAATGATTCCTCTTTTTGTTCCTAGGGTCCACCTGGCATTCAAGTAAGTGCAGTTCTGTAATTTGCTTTTGCTTTGGCTGCTTCTCTGGAGTTAGGGAGCAAATTCTTTGGGCTGCTGTTTTTAAAAATGCCTTGAAAAAATGTGCAAACTACAGTAATGGGCCAAAAACATAGACCACTGGTTAGCCAAGTTACACCCCTGGACCTTACAAGCAAATGTGTGAGTTTCATCATTTGCTTGAACAAATTCAACATGAATGCACCTTTATGACAAGTATGGGGCCCATCATAAGTTATCCTGCTTCTGTCCTTGTGCTTGTTTGTGTTTGGGCTCCTTTCAGTATTAAGCTTCTTTGTTTGTTTCTATTTTGAAATTTAGATCAACTTTCTGGTACTTATAAGCAAAGTTCATAAAACCTTTACTGTCTCTCCAAAATGCTAACAAGTAGGACTGAGAGACAGAAGTAGAAAAAGGACAAGTTTATCTGTTCCGTGGCCATTCACAAAATAGTGATTGTGGGTTTCACAATATCAATGTGGGTTTTCCACTTTCATAATATGGCGCCTTTCCCTTCCCATCTTTTGAGATAGAGATGCATGTTGTTTCCAGATCTGATGAGACAGCTTACTGAGAGATGAAAAGCATTTGACAGAGGGCCGGACTGGCCGTAGCGGGCACCAGGCATTTTCCCAATTTTGTTACTAGGGGCCGGTTTTGCAGCAGGCTTTCCCACCAGATCCCCATCCCCCCAGGACCGGTCCGACTTAATTGCCTGGGCTGGTTTGAGTTCTCAGTCTGGTTCTGATTTGGCAGCCCTTTAATAGCAGCAAAATGGCTGCTCGAGTTGCTCTTGCTGGCCAAAAAATGCAATCTGAATTCATGTAGATGAAAACTATTGCACAATTTAAGAAGATCCACATTATCTTGAAGAACATTAACGCGGGGTAACACAGATTATATATATTACAGGTGAATTCATGCTACTTTAGATATGAAATCCAAAGGTATTTGTGTGGTCACAATGACTGTGATTAACAAAATCACAAAGTTTGCAACCACAAAATACTTTAAAACAAATTACAAAAGGTGTGGGGGAGCAGGCAGTTCCCAACATTTTGCAGACATGTTCCTCAGTCATGACATCGAAAAATACACATTTCAAAATAAAGAATTCTAGCATATTGCACCACAACACTAACTATATCAAGGTAATTACTATTAGCATTGGATGACTCCTTCAATGGGAAATCCCTCCTTCGACTCAACACAGATGCTCCACACCGCAGGTGGCATTTCCATAACTTGGATTTCCTTCTTCGGTGTGTTTGGGAAGCTTAGCCTCACTTCCTCTTCTGGAGCATTAAACTATGCCTGCACAATGTACACATTGTAATGTGACATGGCAGAATGAAGTTAGGCACTGACTGAAACAAATCCCTTGCCCCCAGCTCATTAAAAATATGAGTGTGGATTATTTTGCCTGTTAAAATATACAATGTTTTGTTTTCAGAGGCCTGCTTTTGGCAGGGGCTGATGTCGAGACAGCACTGCCAAATTTGCCCCATAAAACGTCCTATGTCAAATATGTTGATTTGATAAAGCAACTGGCAAACACAGAGGGAAAACACCACCGAGGCTTCACCCAAGAGAATCAGATTTTTTTCTTCGTTAGGTGAATAACGGTTCTGCTTTCAGCTGTTACTCATTTTACAGTTGCTTGTTAAAATTTGTATTTATTTTTGTAATCCCACCCCCCGAAGACTTGTTTTCGGTTTTAAAACATATTTTATTTTCAGATATTTTTGTACAGTCTTAAAAATGTATATTCTGCGTGATGGTTCTCCCTTTTTCAGAAGGGAATGGTAAAGCAACAGGGAGGGACAGCTTTTCCCCTGTAGTTCATATAGGCACTTGTTTACCTTTCAGGATTGAAATACTATCCCAGGTGTTGAGATCTTGAAGGAACGCAGGAGTGTTAGGATCTGATTATTCGTGCCCTTGTAAATTCCAGCTGCTGAGCAAACTCGTGTTTGTGCAGCGGTTGGAATTACGAGTTATGTGGACTTTATGGGATATGGTAATTAGCTGGTGCTATAAAGTCAGCATGTCCATAAATGTCATGGCAGCCCAAACCGGACAATTTTTTCTGGAGGAAAAAAAAGCCTACTTATGCCTCAGTGTCATGGGCAATACGTGTTGTAGGCTGAATTTTTTGCACCCAAGAAATTCTTAACCCATGGGTATCAGTTTTTCTCCTGTGTGATACATTCCATATGCCCCTAGGAGACAATGGTGATTTGAGCCTTTGAAAGTTGGAAATTGGTAAGTCTACAAAACCCAAATGGTGAAGAAAAAGCGGTGGTAAACTCTGGCAGGGGACAGATGCTGATGGAAGAACATATGACTTACCTTATAGGCCCGATTTGGGAAGCTTGGAGTTAAGAAATTGGAAACTAACTCACACAGGTTGACGTCTGTCTTTCACAAAGCTGTAGTTGTGACTATTTGTGTCAATCTCCAGGGATACCTGTGACGTATGCACCGTCGCGGCCGGCATGGTTTGCGGTTGGGCGGCAGGGGGTCGCGCGGGTAGGTTGCGCGGGGGAGTTTAATTGAATAATAATCATTAAAAAAAATTAAACTTACCTTTCCACCGGGTCCCGTGTCTTCTCTGCTTCTGCTCTCCTGTCTCCGGCAGGAACACGAAGCAGGCGAGCAGGCTCCCTCCCCTAAGCCAATCAAAACACTGAAAGCAGTGTTGTGATTGGTCGGGACCCCGACCAGCCAGGGGCTTATGGGGAGGCCATGTTCTCCACGCAGGCTGCATTACACACACTCTCTTGGGGGTGGGGTGGGCGAGGAACCCTGAAGTACTGTATGACCTTTTGCATATCAATGAAAGCCGAATTATGCTGTGACGTTGTGCTGATTCTCACTCTGCCTCTTTCAATAAAAGTTTTATTAAAAAAATGTTTAAATAAATAAATATTGGTTTGGGCCTTATGACATCATATTGAATATAGTTCTTTTTCCCCGCAGTCTTTTTTCCCGCATGGAATCACAACGTGGTCCTTACAAAGACCGCGTTGTGATTCCGCATACCATTACTTTGCAAGTCGACTTGCGGAGGGCGGCGCTGGATGTTGGAATAGTATAATTTACTATTCCAACTCCAGTCTATGCGGACACTAGGGAAGGTGTTGTATTTTAAATCCAACACCTTGTGTGATTCCATGCGTGAATTTTTTCTCGTCATAAACGTTGTTTATACATCATATTACCTGAGGACCAACTTGTATAATGAGAAACAGCCACTCAGTGACTTACAAAACTGTATAAGACCCCAAACAATATATGTAATACATGTTTACAAAAGATAGAATAGTAAGTACAGTGTTCCTCCCAAAACATATAGAAAAATAGATGGGTAATAGTGAATAATGTGGACGGTCTTCATGGATGGGTTCAGAGTGACATCTAGACAGCCAGAGCGAAGCTCAAGCAGTACTTAATTTAAGCCGGTGGTTTCGGTGCTCTGCACTGGCACTTAAGTGTCCACACCGGCACTTATGACATGTGGCGCTGTTTCTCTAATTTAGAGGTGACCACAACTGTTGTTTATTAATTCAATATACATTAAAAATGATTGGTAAATGCAGCACAATCCTTTCTTATAGATTTGGGGGCCTAGAACAGTCTCAAATGTCACACTTTTGGTAGTTAGTAGGGGATGGTTAGTAGCTGTGTTGGTATTGTCATTAGCAGCGCTGGCAAGGACAATGTGTCATACAGGCTTCAGTGGCCTCCTGATGATGGCCCTGGCACTGACTTGTTTAACAATAAAGCACCAAACTCAAGTTGTCTACGATGGCCCTAAGAACGACAGAAAAACATAGCCGTTTTGACATTTTTACGTATGTATAATTTTATGTGACATATGACCCCAAAAATCATGTGCCACAGTTTTCAGCTGAGGAGTGGTGTGGAGCCATATACAACATGGCTTCCACTCCCTGACCCAAAATGTAAAAAGAAATAAGTATTGGCAAAGCCAATAGCCCTCGATAAATAGAACTATTGGCTTTGCCAACGTTGTTCAGCCATGCTGAACAGCATATTCCAATCTGAGATGGATCAGTAAATGAAAAACTGAATGCCCAATGCAACTACCAAAATAATTCATCAAAGCATGCTATAAAAACGTAACGGTTTAGTTAGCGGGGGATAAAGTAAGCCTGGGCGAAATTTGCATCACTTCCATTGTGGAAATTACATAAAATGTCCAGAAATTAACTATAATTACACATTGTTACATGAAAAGCTGATTCAACATTTTGTGGTTTCTTTTTTGTTGTTGCACAAAATGCATGCTCCAGTCCATTTTGGGTGTGAGGATGCATTTCACACTTAAAACCACATAAAACCGCACGCGATGCCAACAATTGTTGCTCACTTTGGTTCGTCTGCGTTGCTTCCACGCTCCTGCAGAAGGATTTTTACCCGCACAAAATGTCAATTATGTGATGTGGCATAATGGTGTCATCGAGGGCATATTGTGCAACAATCATATCACGAAATGCCAGAAATGAGGCAAGGTTATGCCAGATCAAATTAAATTATATAAAAGCAGCTCCCTTGTGTCAGAGGTATTTAGTTGGCAGTCACTACAAAGTTCTGCATGTTCCGATAAAGGCCAGAATGGACTTTCTCTGTGGTACTGCATGGTGCAGCATAACAGCATGTTACTGCACTGGAATCAGCCAAGTGTCTTTCTTTTTTAGGCCATTTTTCTGGATTGGAAATGCATGATATTGCGGTGTGGCCCCCTGTCCTTGCATCATTGGCACCTGCTGTTCAGATAACAAGATGGTGATGGGAGTGTGTGAGGCTTTTCATGTGTATGGGTATCGTAAAGTGTCAACCACAGTTGGGACACTTCGTCATTGCTGGTAATGATGAACATACCTCAAAGCGGTTTGCGACTTCCGGTTTGGGTTGAGAAATAATACTGCAAAAAAGCAAAACTTGTGGGCCTAAAACAAGCAACACATTTGCATTATTTTTGTGACAGGCCTTAAATGTCCTGCCACAGAAATGCTTGCGAGGATGACCAGAGGATTTGCAGCTGGAGGTGGGGGGTCTCAGGAGAAACGAGTGGCAGAGGGGTCACAGGTCAGCAGCGGTGGGGGGCCTGAGAATAACCAGGGATGGGGACCAGAGGAGTCACAGGGTAGGGGAGAGAGAAGAGCCTTGGGGTAGAGACACAGAAGGCACATGGCTATGGTGGCATTGGTGTACAGGGGGAATCGGTAGGGACACAGGGGTACAGGTCTAGGTGACCCCAAGAGACACAGCTGAGTGGTGCACAGGAGGCATGAGGCCAGCGGAGTCTGCTCCGTTATAGCAGAGGAGCGTCGCCCCACTGAAATGCCCCAGAGACGAAAAATAAAATGGTAATGAAGCTAATTCTTCACCCCATCACCACCGGTGTGACAGAACGGGGCGGGGCCTGCTGAATGGCAGCACCAGCAGGGAGAAGGGTGGGCTCCCTTTTTCACTTTTTTAAAGTGTGGCTGTCTCTTTGGCTGGCTGTCTTGCAATGACCAGCCAGACATGCACCCTTTAAACCTCTCAACCCAGCTGTCTCAAGACAGCTGGGTTGAGAGTAAGTGTGGGCATCCACTGCCCTCGGGAGCACTAACAGAGACCGCTTCCCCCAATCGGGGCTCTGCTCTCATGAGCATGAGAGTAGCGCCATGCTTGGATTATATGTGTAACAAACAAGTGACCAGATAGGTTGTTAAGCGGTGATTAATCTGCACTTAGACATTCAGTTCCAAGTACGCATGATTTATTTCACATTATTTTGAAACGTTCTTCACATTATTCAAAGAGACATTTAATCACGTCATAGAAAGAGACACACATTTTTCAGTGTGGAAAACTTGTGAAAACATAAACTCAATAAATATCACTGTAACACGCAAAAATAAAATCCAAATCAAAAGCTATTTACATAAACATATAAAAGAGACATGGACACCAATCCACTTGTCACTGTACTAATATTTAAGCGGCACCAGTCCTTGTGTAACCCATAGAAAACAGGCGGACGAATCACAGTTCGAGGGATCCTGCCTGAATAGTGGGCCAAAGGCAGCACGATTGTGAATGGGGTAGTATAACCAATGGGAGAAAATTTCTTTGCACCAATTCCCATGTGCGTCCCAACTTCGCCTTAGACCGAATCCTGACTTGTTATGGGGTTCTCCTCAGGACATGGACTGGAAAGGACCTTGACTGCTGATATGTAGGGCTCCCTGTAGTTTTTTATTATCCATGGTGTAGCCGTTCTATTAATAATCCAACTTATGTAGAGCGGTGTGCAGGCGTTCTTCAGTTAGTGCAAAACTGCTGTTGTCATGAACGTCGGGTGGTTCAATGTTCGATATTGCCCGTCTGCTTCAGTAAGTCAGCGTGTCCTCTGTGAACTGCGGCTCCAAAGCTTGGATTATGAGCATGCCTTGAGGAGAGAAGATGACAGAGGACTTCGCGTTGTTCCAGGAAGGTAAGCATGTTTTAATTTATTGAACCCATTCAATGCTCCCGTCGGCCAACAGCCGACGGGAGCACTCCCTCCCTGGTGCTGCGAACGACCGTTGGCCGACGCAGCCCCGCCCACCTTTCTGAACGCCTGCTCCGCGGCGGAATCTTCGCCGCGGTAAACGGGTTAATGAATAATTATTATTTTTTTTTTCTTTTGCTACTCGCCCTTTCACCCTTGGGACATTCCAACTGCCACTGCATGAGGCTTAGGGGTAATGGTTTATTGGAGGCACAGGGCCATGGTGAAATGGAGCATGCAATATCAGGGAGTCGGGGCCCAGAGGACACCAGGGAAGAGGGGGCATGGGGCTATCAAATGAGGGTGCACAACTGGCACATGGCTGTGGGGCAGGAGGGTGCAGGAGGAACAGAGAGGTGAAAGAAGGTAACCTTCCCACCTACCCTGGCCCTCCCAGGGTAGGTGAGCCAGGGGAGACACCAGGTGAGAGGAGCAGGAGTTATGGAGCCACAGGGGAGGGTCCAGAGCAGATATGACGGGAGAGGGGCATGGGAGACAGGGCCCTATGGGGGAGGGGGGTAGAAGTGGCACAGGGCTACAGGGGAGTGGTTTAGAGGGACACAGGGAACGCGGGTCAGAGAAGACAGAGTCGGGGATCGAGAGGTGAAATGGGACTCTGAGAAAAGTGGCCAGCCGAGAAATATCACCTGCCTGCGCTCAGCCACCTGTTTTTGGCCCAGAGAGAGCATTGAGACTGAAACGAGGGTCGATCTCATTTTTTTCATTTTACAATATTTGCAGGGGGCTTTGCAAAAATGATGTGTTTTTTCAATGTGTCAATTTTTTTTTACACAACACCAAATCTGTCTAGAGGTGGATATTGCATGTCACAGCTTATGACAATCATGGTTCGACCAGAAACCTGGTGGGACTCAAGATAAATTAGAATTTAACAAGGTTCCTTATTCAATGTAGGAACAAAGGAACACATGGATAACTGAGCTGCATTGCGGTTCTTCTCGCATCCTCTTTTTCATTTCCATTTCGTTTAATGAACATCCGTGTTGAAATAGGGCAACTAATCTTATAAACTCCTGCTTTAGAAATTTGCTTAGGTTTCCAAAAATGTTCCCGTGAAAGGCAGTTTCTTCAAAGTGCGCCTGAAGGTCCATTGAAGGTATATGCAAATGAACAATAATTTTGGAATGGGAATTGCTATACGCAGTGATAAAGCATTTGAGAAGATTTACTGCAACTGTTGATTGTCCTTGAGTTGAAAGTTAATAGCAGTGAGTGGCAGAACATGTCATTCCCCCCTTTATTTAATTTGTTCTGAGCAGGAAAAATTAAGCCAGGAAGAGCTCCTCTGATCCCCTTGGCTTTGCAAGTTCTTTCAAGTGCGGTTGCTTCACTTGGTCTGGTAATTTTTAATACAGAGTACATTTATTGAGCTGGGTTGGTGTCTTCCAAATGCCAATAGTGCAATGTGTTCCCCTGGTAAGCAGTAACGCCCACTCTGTGCACTGTCTGAAGAAATTAGTCATTTTCAATCGCGGTAACTCAGTAATCCAAGGAAGTATAGTCCAATGTAAAATAAGAGATTGTTAAAAAAATGGAGTTCATACTTTTTCTTTATTCAATAATAAATTATATGTTCTTTGAATGCACATTATGAAGTGCCATCACATGATGTCATACAAATGACGGGTCGCTCATGTTCCTGATGCATTTCGGGCATGGCCCTTCCTCAGGGGCATAACATTTCTAAAGAATGGTGAAAAAACAGTTAAGGATGGGGCCCCATTAAGTCACTTGTATAATCTCATGTGATAAACACAACATAATACGCCTTCAAAGAAAATGTCATTTATTATTGAATAAAGAAAAACCATGAATTCGAATTTTTGAAGCACATTTCACTTTACATTGGATTATACTTCTTTGGATTACTGAGTTACCATGATTAAAAGGGATTAATTTCTTCTGAGAGTGCACAGAGGGAACCTAACTCCCTGCCAATGGAACCCATTTTACATTAGTCAGTACAGACGCCCATGACCAGAGGGCGACACCCTGGTGCAACCACCCAACTTTGCTACAACTGAAAACAGTGTTAATTTATGCTTAACCTGCGGTGTGCGTTTGTCAGTCTACTCACTGTCTTCCAAATGGTGCAAGGCGATGATGTGAAGAAGCTCTAGGGCCCACTCTCTGATAGAGTTCTTGGCCTTATTGAAATTTGGGGGCTGTCAATTTTCACTTTTTCCACCTTCAAATGATGTAGATTCATGCTACACATTTCTTTTATTTCCAATTAAAATGATTTCAATAGTTTGGTGCCTTAAAACATTGGGCCCAAGGCACAAATTATTTTGCTCAGAGTTGGTGTGACTTACTCTTTAAGTACTCCTGACTTACTCTTAAATTCCTGAAGTAAGCTATTAGTGTTACAAGTGTAACACTTACTATATGCAAAGTTTTTGAGAATCATGACACATAGCGTTGACTGTGTTTGCAATGAGTTTATACCCATCTTGAAGAACTTGTAACCAACAGAAAAAGAGAGGTCGTGCTACCATGCACATATCATCTGGATCATTGTGTTCAGAAGTGCCTGGTTTAGAGTTGGGTGGCAATGAAAAGTACTCTTTTTGGAGGAAGTGCTAAATCCAGAGGAGAATGCAGTGGAACATAGCAATGATGCAGCTGACACTCGGCGGGGGAAGTAATACACCCCGTACCATATATTAGAGGAATTTTGAGTGTTATGAAGAAGGAAATGTGACTTAATAAGGTCATAGAACTTTCAGGAATTTGAGATGCTTGCAATATCCTCTCCCGGACACTGGAGATAATTTTTGGGAATATGTGGTTTGCCATTCCATATATTGATGGTTAGTATATTGTTAAACTAAATTTAATAAAATGCATTAGATTTGGGACTTCATGCTGAATTCAAAGTGGAGTAAAAACTGCTCCTTTCACATCTCTCACAGCCCATCTTTCAATTATATTAAAAAGTAGCTCCTGGAGTTGCCATTTTACTTCCTTCATGGAATATGATTGCTATGAGCATCAGAATTTAGCAAATACTCAAAGTAGTCTATTTCGTAAAATCTTCTTTGTCCCCACACCATAATGGTATCCAAAATCCTTTCTGATACTCTACCTTGATATTTCGTGGGGTATGTTGATGCCATTGTTGAAGCATAGGGCTAATTCTTAATCCCTTTTTTTTATTAATAGCATGGGAGCGTACCAGGGCTGAATCATAAAAAGGGCCAGAAACTAATCACAACCATTTTAGAGTAAAAGTGATTTTTGGTTTGGAAGGATGTGGCAAACATGGTGGATAACACACATGGTGGTGATCGTTGGTCTGAGAGTAAGTGGACCTAGTACAGGCTAATAAGAATTATGATCATAGTAGTAGAAAACAAAAACAGCCCTCACTACAAGGCCACCTACTTGATAAACCTCATAGTGGATTTGAAATATAGAAAAATGGGCGAGTTTTCTTTAATGTAGTTTGACCTGCTGCACATAGCAATACGTTGTTTCTATCTGCAGGCTTTATCACTATGTGATTTTCTCTTTTGTATTTAACCAAAAAGTTAACTATGGAGGGAAATTGAAAATATAGGGCATTTCTGATTTATTGTCATGGTTCTAATAGAGGTAGTGGGTGATTAACAATGGTTTAGGCCCTATGGATCTGTGCCTATTTTAAAATTGGAAAGTTTGCAAATACAGTTCCGAGAAACTATTTTACATTAACAAAATTGATATCAACGAGACAAAAATCCAGTAGGTATTTTTGATTGTGAACTGGTAAATTGGATTGTCTATGAGTGTTGTTTATTTCTCCTCTTTCAACACGTTGTCAGACTGTCACAGGAAATACGAGGTGCGAAGTCTGCACCTATACATCTATTTGCAGCTTTTGTTCAGCACCTGATGCCTGCCACAGGTTGCACTCTACAAGAAACATAGTTTTTCTTTTGTGTGGCAATCAACGCTCTTTTCTTATGATTTATAAATCCTGTTGTTGAGGGGAGCGATGATGGAGGTGGCAGCTGCCCCGTTCATGCGACTTATTTTGCTGTTGCATTTCTTTGTTACTAGTGAATTATTGATCGTTTTTATGTCTGTCCAGTATGTGCAGTAGAAACTCAAGAAGCCCTTTCCCAATACTTTTCACACATGCACACACACACACTCTCACACACAGACAAGACCACACTCGGAACCACACACACCACAAAACACACATCACACAAACACATGACCACAAACACCCCATTTCTTCCAACAGCGACCACTCAGACACACACACATACATCACATTCTTCTAAGCACTTTTTTTCTTTCAAAACATGATCATATGTTTTTTCCATGTCCTTCTTGGCAAAGTGATGAGGGCTGAGAGGTGCTCTATTTGACCCTTCTAAAGAGGAATGGCTCAGTGATTCGGTTGAGTGCACCAATAACAAGATGGGTCTATACAAGGTCTAACAAGGCAGTGATGCTTCTAAATAATCTTAACACCCCCCCCCCCCCATCTCGAGGCCACCTCCCGCAACCCCCTCCAACCACCTCTCCATCACCATCCAGTAGAAGCTTTCGCCTTACAATCTAACTGGCCCTCCATGCACAGGTAGGCAACATGACCTGGACTTTTTTTTCACCTCAAAGCCTTGCTAAGAATTTTGCCATTGTAGAAGCTCAACTACATTAAAACAATTATATATGTTTTGATTTATTCGTAATTCTTCATGGGATTGGCATCTAATTTTCTGCACTGGAAAACATTAACAATGCTGCAATTGGTACAGAATGAATCCGAATGAACACATCTTGGCACCAGTATCCAAAGTGTGCAACCTTCCAGGAAAAGAGTTGTAGGAAAGTGGAATATGATGTGCTATGGGTGAGTATTGTGATAATGTTCTCATGCAACATTATCACAATACCTCATGGATGATCCTTGGATTCAGAACAATAATCCTGAGCTTAGCCCTGGTAGGGTGGCAAAGACCAGTCAGACATTACTAGAGGAACATGTTCTAAGTATTTTACAGCACCATAAGAGTTCATAAGTAATTGACAAGACTCAGGAAAAATGCAACAACTCTTTATACAAATAGAAGATATTTGTATATAAATTTAGCCCACAAAATGAGCTTTTTAGCATACATATAATCAGAGATATGGATTTTGAAAGCATTAGAAAATAAATGCATTTAAAAGTGCAGACGTTTAACATTGCAGTGTGAGTGGGAAAATCTGCTAGTGAGAATCTGTCACTTAGGGGTCAAGTTATGTTGTACCCTCGCAGGGTAGAGGTCTTTGGGGTCCCAGGACCAGGGCCCATCAGTCACTTCAATTTTACCTGGCCAGTGAAGTCTGTCAGTGGTCTTTAAACGGTAATCGCACCTTGCTTTTACCAATGGGACGTCGCCACCAAAAAGGGGATGCAAATATACAAGAGGGGGGGGTCAGTGCTGATGTCAGTCGCAGGTGTTTTGAAGTGTCCTCTTGATGTAGTGTCGAGTTAAGGGGTCATTTACCCGACTGGTAACCAACAAGCCCTGGTAGCGGAAAAAGTAATAAAAAGGAACTTTGACATCTTGCAGTCCAGGGGGCCCCGGTAACGGTTTGTAAGTTCGATGGAAGCCAGACTACAACTCCCAGAATGCACTTCACCATTTACTTTTGGGTGATCCCTCGGAGGGCCCGATGGCCAGCAATTCTTTGGATGTAAAGCAGCATTTTACCTCCACTTTGTAGGGGACTGTTCCCACCAATCCGGGGGAGATTGAGGGTGCTTCTGGCATCTCCAGGGGTCCCTCTGCCAGGTAGTGCTGAGTTTTAGCCAAGGACAAAAGTCAGTCACACAGTTCCAAACATTGTTGCCACAGGTCCAGGGTATCCTTCCCTTTGTTTGTGTAAGCCTTGTTGTCGGTGAAACTGTCTTCTTGGAGTCCTTCTTTGAAGTAAGTCGACCAGAACTTACGTGTCTACACGCTTAATATACTGCTCCCTGCATCTTGGGTACATGAGACCTTCTCTAGGTGTGACCGACATATAACTGAAAGCAGTACTGCGACCCTCCCACACATGGTGAGGAAGAAGTCGAATTGGAGTGGTAAACACTGTTCCTGCAGTCTGCAAAGGGAGACCTGCTGTCATCTGTTTACCTGGGTCGCTCAGGGTGGCACAACCAGTGCTGCAGGCCCTAAGTACTCCTTTACAACTAATGCCCTGGGTGGCACAGTACCACTTACTAGGGACCTACAAGGGGGTATAGTCGTTGCCAATTGGAAATGGCAATTACACATGTCACTTTTAGGGAGAGAGCACCGGCACCGGAGCCTATTTAGCAGACATCAGTGCACTATCAGAGCCAAAAAACAGTATCTAATAGTCCAAAGGGGGGCAAAAAGTGGGGGACATCTGCAAAAGTCCTGTTTTCGTAGTTCATAAAGCCCTTAATGAGCTTGACCCTAACATTCTTTGAGATCAAGCTCAGGTGATATTCCCCTGCCTACACACTTAGATCGACAAATCAAAACCTCTTGGTCATTCCTCAGTTCATACTCATGAGAACAGGTCACAGTTCTCATAGTGCTGCTTGCTATGGGTTGGAACTCCCTAACTCCCGCGTTATGAGCTTAAGCAAATCTTCTACACTTTTCCAAATGTAGCTATTCAATGTTTAAGTGGACTGGCTAATAAACTAGTCATGTTTCCTATAGTGTCTAGAACACCGAGGAGCTATGGCTTGCATTCACTCATGAAATGGCTCCACAATAATAGAACCAATCACCATATTTAGTCATTTCCACATAGTTCACTCATTTCAAGTAAAATGTGGCATGGGCTAAGTAAGTAAGATTACTCTTCAGGCAACCATTCTTACTCTTCTTCACACTGTAATATAGCCTCATTTCATTTGATCTAACCAGGGGGATATTGTTTTCCTATGAGTAGCATGTTGGTGCTGAAATAGGATGAATGTCACCTCTGCAGTGGCATTCATCATCTAGACTGGGGCATTCCTAAATGTTGTGTGGGACTGGATGCCTCGTAGCTTGTAGGACCATAGGAAATATTATAAGGAGGCAAAGATAGGAGGATAATCAACCTCTTTGCCTCTCGGTCCCGTTTCAAAACACTTTTACCAGGAGCCTGTGGTGAGACTCAGGACACTGTTACGGATGTATCTGTAGAATTATCAGGTGGAAAAGTTATTGACTGATCATTAGATGTTACACTGAATTATATAGGGAGTCTTAAACTGGTCTCTGCTTAAGAAGCAGCAATCAGAAAGACCTCTAAGCCGCACGCATGGACGATCGATGTAACAAATTGAGAAGAACTGATGAGGCTGCGGATTACACACTCTGAAGTTGAGTCAAGTAGCATTTGGTAGGTCTAGTAGAATGTCGTTAGAATAACCGAGCCTTGAGTTCACAAGAACTAGTGCGTCAGTCACTTTCTGAACCTGACCAGATACGAGATGGACGTCACAGTTAATCAGTGAAACCAGCATGGTAGTGTAATGTGTTAATCAAGGGACAAAATAATTTTAGCACAAAGAAATCGATGAGGACTCTAAGATTTTTAGCCAAACTTAGACAGTCAGAGGCTGTACAGAATGTTAAGATCAAAAATGTGTCTGGTCACTTAAAAGCCCAGGTATTTGTCATATGGGCTGAAAATGATTATCCGTCATCCAGTGATACACCAGGGGTTGACTCTTCGAGGCTACCCACAGAAATGTACCCTCAGACCCCTACATTCTAAGCATAACTTATGTGTCACCAACACAATTATAAGAGGTTTGGTTTAAGTTTAGATTTTAGGCTAGGCTTTTAATTAGTTCTAGGGACAGAGTTTATGGTTTTAGGGCTATAGTTAGCAACTATATTTTCATATATATATATATATATATATATATATATATATATATATATATATATATATACACAAATCTCCTCCAAAAGGAAGAAAAGGCCACAGCAGGGGAAACGTTGGAAACACCTTTATTCCAGAACAGATGGCAAAATAGAGGTTCAAAACACCCGCTGTGGCGAATGCATTTCGGCGTCCTCTGCCTTCTTCAGCGCCATGGGTGTAACAATCAGAGAGCAGGTGAGTATCCCAGACTTAAGTGTCCTGCCCCGCCCTGCTTCTGAAAGCACTGCTCCGCCCCTTCAGGTTCAATCCTATCGCCTTAACCTCCATGTGGACGCCTCTTGCATAGCGCCTACAAGTCCCAGCATACACTTCTGCATGCCGGTAGGAAATGCGTGGGCGGAATTAGTGCCATATAGAGCCCCAATGTCCATAAGTCCCGAAATTAGAGTGCCTCCTTGCGTCCCCAACCGCATCAACCACCTTACCGCAGGATTCCTATAAGCGGGGGCAAGGTTAACAGTGTCACCTCGCCCAGCGTGATGGCAGTGACATCAACACCGCTTCTTCTCATCCCGGGCTTGGGGGTGGGCTTTGGTCTATCCTGTACCCAGGATTCCAAGAAAGCACCGAAGTGGAGACCAGCGAAACCAAAGCCTCTTGGAAATGCGGGGGCCTTTACAAGCGCGACACTGGAAATCGCGCAAAATTGATGTCCACAAATCTCCTCCAAAAGGAAGAAAAGGCCACAGCAGGGGAAAGTTTGGAAACACCTTTATTCCAGAACAGATGGCAAAATAGAGGTTCAAAACACCCGCTGTGGCGAATGCATTTCGGCGTCCTCTGCCTTCTTCAGCGCCATGGGTGTAACAATCAGAGAGCAGGTGAGTATCCCAGACTTAAGTGTCCTGCCCCGCCCTGCTTCTGAAAGCACTGCTCCGCCCCTTCAGGTTCAATCCTATCGCCTTAACCTCCATGTGGACGCCTCTTGCATAGCGCCTACAAGTCCCAGCATACACTTCTGCATGCCGGTAGGAAATGCGTGGGCGGAATTAGTGCCATATAGAGCCCCAATGTCCATAAGTCCCGAAATTAGAGTGCCTCCTTGCGTCCCCAACCGCATCAACCACCTTACCGCAGGATTCCTATAAGCGGGGGCAAGGTTAACAGTGTCACCTCGCCCAGCGTGATGGCAGTGACATCAACACCGCTTCTTCTCATCCCGGGCTTGGGGGTGGGCTTTGGTCTATCCTGTACCCAGGATTCCAAGAAAGCACCGAAGTGGAGACCAGCGAAACCAAAGCCTCTTGGAAATGCGGGGGCCTTTACAAGCGCGACACTGGAAATCGCGCAAAATTGATGTCCACAAATCTCCTCCAAAAGGAAGAAAAGGCCACAGCAGGGGAAACGTTGGAAACACCTTTATTCCAGAACAGATGGCAAAATAGAGGTTCAAAACACCCGCTGTGGCGAATGCATTTCGGCGTCCTCTGCCTTCTTCAGCGCCATGGGTGTAACAATCAGAGAGCAGGTGAGTATCCCAGACTTAAGTGTCCTGCCCCGCCCTGCTTCTGAAAGCACTGCTCCGCCCCTTCAGGTTCAATCCTATCGCCTTAACCTCCATGTGGACGCCTCTTGCATAGCGCCTACAAGTTCCAGCATACACTTCTGCATGCCGGTAGGAAATGCGTGGGCGGAATTAGTGCCATATAGAGCCCCAATGTCCATAAGTCCCGAAATTAGAGTGCCTCCTTGCGTCCCCAACCGCATCAACCACCTTACCGCAGGATTCCTATAAGCGGGGGCAAGGTTAACAGTGTCACCTCGCCCAGCGTGATGGCAGTGACATCAACACCGCTTCTTCTCATCCCGGGCTTGGGGGTGGGCTTTGGTCTATCCTGTACCCAGGATTCCAAGAAAGCACCGAAGTGGAGACCAGCGAAACCAAAGCCTCTTGGAAATGCGGGGGCCTTTACAAGCGCGACACTGGAAATCGCGCAAAATTGATGTCCACAAATCTCCTCCAAAAGGAAGAAAAGGCCACAGCAGGGGAAACGTTGGAAACACCTTTATTCCAGAACAGATGGCAAAATAGAGGTTCAAAACACCCGCTGTGGCGAATGCATTTCGGCGTCCTCTGCCTTCTTCAGCGCCATGGGTGTAACAATCAGAGAGCAGGTGAGTATCCCAGACTTAAGTGTCCTGCCCCGCCCTGCTTCTGAAAGCACTGCTCCGCCCCTTCAGGTTCAATCCTATCGCCTTAACCTCCATGTGGACGCCTCTTGCATAGCGCCTACAAGTCCCAGCATACACTTCTGCATGCCGGTAGGAAATGCGTGGGCGGAATTAGTGCCATATAGAGCCCCAATGTCCATAAGTCCCGAAATTAGAGTGCCTCCTTGCGTCCCCAACCGCATCAACCACCTTACCGCAGGATTCCTATAAGCGGGGGCAAGGTTAACAGTGTCACCTCGCCCAGCGTGATGGCAGTGACATCAACACCGCTTCTTCTCATCCCGGGCTTGGGGGTGGGCTTTGGTCTATCCTGTACCCAGGATTCCAAGAAAGCACCGAAGTGGAGACCAGCGAAACCAAAGCCTCTTGGAAATGCGGGGGCCTTTACAAGCGCGACACTGGAAATCGCGCAAAATTGATGTCCACAAATCTCCTCCAAAAGGAAGAAAAGGCCACAGCAGGGGAAACGTTGGAAACACCTTTATTCCAGAACAGATGGCAAAATAGAGGTTCAAAACACCCGCTGTGGCGAATGCATTTCGGCGTCCTCTGCCTTCTTCAGCGCCATGGGTGTAACAATCAGAGAGCAGGTGAGTATCCCAGACTTAAGTGTCCTGCCCCGCCCTGCTTCTGAAAGCACTGCTCCGCCCCTTCAGGTTCAATCCTATCGCCTTAACCTCCATGTGGACGCCTCTTGCATAGCGCCTACAAGTCCCAGCATACACTTCTGCATGCCGGTAGGAAATGCGTGGGCGGAATTAGTGCCATATAGAGCCCCAATGTCCATAAGTCCCGAAATTAGAGTGCCTCCTTGCGTCCCCAACCGCATCAACCACCTTACCGCAGGATTCCTATAAGCGGGGGCAAGGTTAACAGTGTCACCTCGCCCAGCGTGATGGCAGTGACATCAACACCGCTTCTTCTCATCCCGGGCTTGGGGGTGGGCTTTGGTCTATCCTGTACCCAGGATTCCAAGAAAGCACCGAAGTGGAGACCAGCGAAACCAAAGCCTCTTGGAAATGCGGGGGCCTTTACAAGCGCGACACTGGAAATCGCGCAAAATTGATGTCCACAAATCTCCTCCAAAAGGAAGAAAAGGCCACAGCAGGGGAAACGTTGGAAACACCTTTATTCCAGAACAGATGGCAAAATAGAGGTTCAAAACACCCGCTGTGGCGAATGCATTTCGGCGTCCTTCACCTCCTTCCGAAGAACGAGCAGCAACCCAAGGTAGAATTGAAGAAGCACTTTATTGTTCACATATCCATGACGAATGCATTTTGGCGTGTCTGCCTTCCTCAGCGCCCCTCCTCAAAATGCTTCTCAGCTGCGATGTGAATAGTCCTGCCTTAAACGCTGTCGAGCTCACCATGCTCCGCCCCCAGTTGTTCAATGGCCCTCTTATGTAGTCCAAAGTGTAAGGACTACATGTCCCACAATGCTCACTGTTGTACATTGCAGGAACAGAGAAGTTCCACGGGGTGACACATCCAGAGTGGGTGTAAAGGACAGGCGCAGGTATAGTAGCATCCTGGGAGGTAAGACATGCAAACAGTCCAGTGCCCCCTCTATTCCACCTTATCACCGCCGCAACCTTTCAGCCAGGAATATAGTACGGAGGCCAGCACAGGAATCCCGGTTGCCCGTCAAGAAAGTGATATCACCTCCTTACCGCAGTCTCTTCCCAGCGTCGTGGTGGGTAACGAACAATATTGCCAACGCAATTGAACAAATACTCCACGGAGCTTGCCAGAATGTTCGTACCTCTTTGCACGGCGGGGGAACGCTGATATGCGCACTGGCTTAGCGCATCAATTTGTGACCTTCACCTCCTTCCAAAGAACGAGCAGCAACCCAAGGTAGAATTGAAGAAGCACTTTATTGTTCACATATCCATTGCGAATGCATTTCGGCGTGTCTGCCTTCCTCAGCGCCCCTCCTCAAAATGCTTCTCAGCTGTGATGTGAATAGTCCTGCCTTAAACGCTGTCGAGCTCACCATGCTCCGCCCCCAGTTGTTCAACGGCCCTCTTATGTAGTCCAGAGTGTAAGGACTACATGTTCCACAATGCTCACTGTTGTACATTGCAGGAACAGAGAAGTTCCACGGGGTGACACATCCAGAGTGGGTGTAAAGGACAGGCACAGGTATAGTAGCATCCTGGGAGGTAAGAAACGCAAACAGTCCAGTGCCCCCTCTATTCCACCTTATCACCGCCGCAACCTTTCAGCCAGGAATATAGTACGGGGGCCAGCACAGGAATCCCAGTTGCCCATCAAGAAAGTGACATCACCTCCTTACCGCAATCTCTTCCCAGCGTCGTGGTGGGTAACGAACAATATTGCCAACGCAATTGAACAAATACTCCACGGAGCTTGCCAGAATGTTCGTACCTCTTTGCACGGCGGGGGAAAGCTGATATGCGCACTGGCTTAGCGCATCAATTTGTGACCTTCACCTCCTTCCAAAGAACGAGCAGCAACCCAAGGTAGAATTGAAGAAGCACTTTATTGTTTACATATCCATGGCGAATGCATTTCGGCGTGTCTGCCTTCCTCAGCGCCCCTCCTCAAAATGCTTCTCAGCTGCGATGTGAATAGTCCTGCCTTAAGCGCTGTCGAGCTCACCATGCTCCGCCCCCAGTTGTTCAACGGCCCTCTTATGTAGTCCAGAGTGTAAGGACTACATGTCCCACAATGCTCACTGTTGTATATTGCAGGAACAGAGAAGTTCCACGGGGTGACACATCCAGAGTGGGTGTAAAGGACAGGCGCAGGTTTAGTAGCATCCTGGGAGGTAAGACACGCAAACAGTCCAGTGCCCCTCTATTCCACCTTATCACCGCCGCAACCTTTCAGCCAGGAATATAGTACGGGGGCCAGCACAGGAATCCCGGTTGCCCGTCAAGAAAGTGACATCACCTCCTTACCGCAGTCTCTTCCCAGCGTCGTGGTGGGTAACGAACAATATTGCCAACGCAATTGAACAAATACTCCACGGAGCTTGCCAGAATGTTCGTACCTCTTTGCACGGCGGGGGAACGCTGATATGCGCACTGGCTTAGCGCATCAATTTGTGACCTTCACCTCCTTCCAAAGAACGAGCAGCAACCCAAGGTAGAATTGAAGAAGCACTTTATTGTTCACATATCCATGGCGAATGCATTTCGGCGTGTCTGCCTTCCTCAGCGCCCCTCCTCAAAATGCTTCTCAGCTGCGATGTGAATAGTCCTGCCTTAAACGCTGTCGAGCTCACCATGCTCCGCCCCCAGTTGTTCAACGGCCCTCTTATGTAGTCCAGAGTGTAAGGACTACATGTCCCACAATGCTCACTGTTGTACATTGCAGGAACAGGGAAGTTCCACGGGGTGACACATCCAGAGTAGGTGTAAAGGACAGGCGCAGGTATAGTAGCATCCTGGGAGGTAAGACACACAAACAGTCCAGTGCCCCCTCTATTCCACCTTATCAACGCTGCAACCTTTCAGCCAGGAATATAGTATGGGGGCCAGCACAGGAATCCCGGTTGCCCGTCAAGAAAGTGACATCACCTCCTTACCTCAGTCTCTTCCCAGCGTCGTGGTGGGTAACGAACAATATTGCCAACGCAATTGAACAAATACTCCACGGAGCTTGCCAGAATGTTCGTACCTCTTTGCAGGGCGGGCGAACGCTGATATGCGCACTGGCTTAGCGCATCAATTTGTGACCTTCACCTCCTTCCAAAGAACGAGCAGCAACCCAAGGTAGAATTGAAGAAGCACTTTATTGTTCACATATCCATGGCGAATGCATTTCGGCGTGTCTGCCTTCCTCAGCGCTCCTCCTCAAAATGCTTCTCAGCTGCGATGTGAATAGTCCTGCCTTAAACGCTGTCGAGCTCACCATGCTCTGACCCAGTTGTTCAACCGCCCTCTTATGTAGTCCAGAGTGTAAGGACTACATGTCCCACAATGCTCACTGTTGTACATTGCAGGAACTGAGAAGTTCCACGGGGTGACACATCCAGAGTGGGTGTAAAGGACAGGCGCAGGTATCGTAGCATCCTGGGAGGTAAGACACGCAAACAGTCCAGTGCCCCCTCTATTCCACCTTATCACCGCCGCAACCTTTCAGCCAGGAATATAGTACGGGGGCCAGCACAGGAATCCCGGTTGCCCGTCAAGAAAGTGACATCACCTCCTTACCGCAGTCTCTTCCCAGCGTCGTGGTGGGTAACGAACAATATTGCCAACGCAATTGAACAACTACTCCACGGAGCTTGCCAGAATATTCGTACCTCTTTGCACGGCGGGGGAACGCTGATATGCGCACTGGCTTAGCGCATCAATTTGTGACCTTCACCTCCTTCCAAAGAACGAGCAGCAACCCAAGGTAGAATTGAAGAAGCACTTTATTGTTCACATATCCATGGCGAATGCATTTCGGCGTGTCTGCCTTCCTCAGCGCCCCTCCTCAAAATGCTTCTCAGCTGCGATGTGAATAGTCCTGCCTTAAACGCTGTCGAGCTCACCATGCTCTGACCCAGTTGTTCAACCGCCCTCATATGTAGTCCAGAGTGTAAGGACTACATGTCCCACAATGCTCACTGTTGTACATTGCAGGAACTGAGAAGTTCCACGGGGTGACACATCCAGAGTGGGTGTAAAGGACAGGCGCAGGTATCGTAGCATCCTGGGAGGTAAGACACGCAAACAGTCCAGTGCCCCCTCTATTCCACCTTATCACCGCCGCAACCTTTCAGCCAGGAATATAGTACGGGGGCCAGCACAGGAATCCCGGTTGCCCGTCAAGAAAGTGACATCACCTCCTTACCGCAGTCTCTTCCCAGCGTCGTGGTGGGTAACGAACAATATTGCCAACGCAATTGAACAACTACTCCACGGAGCTTGCCAGAATATTCGTACCTCTTTGCACGGCGGGGGAACGCTGATATGCGCACTGGCTTAGCGCATCAATTTGTGACCTTCACCTCCTTCCAAAGAACGAGCAGCAACCCAAGGTAGAATTGAAGAAGCACTTTATTGTTCACATATCCATGGCGAATGCATTTCGGCGTGTCTGCCTTCCTCAGCGCCCCTCCTCAAAATGCTTCTCAGCTGCGATGTGAATAGTCCTGCCTTAAACGCTGTCGAGCTCACCATGCTCCGCCCCCAGTTGTTCAACGGCCCTCATATGTAGTCCAGAGTGTAAGGACTACATGTCCCACAATGCTCACTGTTGTACATTGCAGGAACAGAGAAGTTCCACGGGGTGACACATCCAGAGTGGGTGTAAAGGACAGGCGCAGGTATAGTAGCATCCTGGAAGGTAAGACACGCAAACAGTCCAGTGCCCCCTCTATTCCACCTTTTCACCGGCGCAACCTTTCAGCCAGGAATATAGTACGGGGGCCAGCACAGGAATCCCGGCTGCCCGTCAAGAAAGTGACATCACCTCCTTACCGCAATCTCTTCCCAGCGTCGTGGTGGGTAACGAACAATATTGCCAACGCAATTGAACAAATACTCCACGGAGCTTGCCAGAATGTTCGTACCTCTTTGCACGGCGGGGGAACGCTGATATGCGCACTGGCTTAGCGCATCAATTTGTGACCTTCACCTCCTTCCAAAGAACGAGCAGCAACCCAAGGTAGAATTGAAGAAGCACTTTATTGTTCACATATCCATGTCGAATGCATTTCGGCGTGTCTGCCTTCCTCAGCGCCCCTCCTCAAAATGCTTCTCAGCTGCGATGTGAATAGTCCTGCCTTAAACGCTGTCGAGCTCACCATGCTCCGCCCCCAGTTGTTTAACGGCCCTCTTATGTATATATATATTGGTGCTTTGCATTAGGTAGCACACTAGGGCATATTACCTTCCTAGGAACTGTGCAGTAGTGGCGATACAATGCTACGCGCGCAATGTCATATAAAAATGTATTTAGTTATTTACTAACCTCCATTCGGCCGTATGCCAGAGCTTACTACCCTCCACCCTGCCCCTCCCCCGCCCTGCCTCACTGCCCTGCAGCACTACCCTTCCAGGAGCCGGTACTGGAGCTGTGTCACCTTTCCCAAAAGTTATGGAGCACAACCCTCATACGGATGTTTGTACTTCGCATGGTTAACAGCCTCAACAACTCTCCTTAACCCTTTGGTCGAGAAACCAGTGGTCTTGGAATCCACCACTTAGTACAAACAAAGAACATGGGGCAGATTTACGACCAATCCATTTTGCAAGTTGCAAAATGCGATGTTTTGCGTCTTGCAAAATGGAATTTACAACAGTGTATCAGACACTATTTGGGATTCCTAAATGGGATCGCTAAAGACCTACCTCATTAATAATAATGAGTTAGGTTGCAAGTTGTGACCCCTTAGGAATCTCACATATCACAGGGATGGTGGCCTGCTGGGGACACCATGTCTGTGTTTGCTTTTTAAATAAAGCAACTTTAGTTTCCCAAATGCAGCTTGTTTTTCTTAAAGGAGAAATGGGATGCATTTGAAACAAAGAAATGAAAAGGTTTCTTATAATTTTTTAAGGGCAGACAGTGGTCCGTAGAACCACTGCCTGCTCTTAAAAAATATTTTCGCATACATTCCCAAAGGGGAAGGGGTCCCTATGGGACCCCTTCTAATTTACAAATGGCTTACCACCTACTTGAAGTAGGTGGTAACTGCAATTGTTTTGAAACCACATTTGCGTTCACAAAATAATCGTACATACTAGTGCGACTCACTATTAGGAACGGACACCCTTGGCATGCCCCTTCCTAATAGCAACTTGAAACCCTACTTTGTGAGTTGGTAATAGGTTACCGACTCGCAAAATAGAGTTTGTATATACCACAACTCATTTTAGCAGTCGCAAACGGGCGGATGTCCCATTTGTGACTGCTAAAAAGAGGAGTACCTCTGGCCCAAAATTTCGAACATTAGGCCATTAATCTTAGTCATTCATCTCTAATATTTTACGCAGTTTGCATCTTTGTGCCAGTAGAATGGTCAAGGAAGCCCGCATAGGTGTAAAATACGTTTAGTAGCTTGTGTAATGGCGCATGCACAGTCCTCGCAAATAGCCCTAAACACATTTGACTATACCCAAATATAAAAGACAAGCCAACGGTTGCCTGTCGGTTTCTTCCTTATCCTAAAGAAAGCCTCCTGAGCAGACAGCCACGGATTTATCATGGTCCACTGAAGATCTCTTCTACTAAATTTCTTTGACCATCATCCTGCCTTGCAGCTGATTGGGTGTGGAATGCAAAATAGCACAGCTTCTGTCCTCTTGTATGTATTGAAAATCCTTAGTCATTTATAGCCAGGAAAGAACAGGAGGCTTCTGCATTCCATTGATGAGCTGAAACCATCTGAGAGCAGTAAGGGGCTGTCAAGAGAACAGCTGCTACCCCTCCATAGATGTGTGGCACCCATTGCACTGCCCTTGCTACCCCTCCCTCTTAGGGGTCATGAAGGCAGTGGCAGAAAGAGAAAGTAAACGGAGCACTAAAACCCCAATTTACAGTGTTTTATTTTCCCACCTTGCTTCCCAAGACCCTCTGCATCCAACAAGAGCTTGTTTCAAAGTCCGGGATGGGTCAAGAGGTCAGCACTATGATGTCAACGTGGGTAAAGAGCAGGGGCAGCTCCTTCGATGGAGCGGAGGAGCATCGCCCCACTTAAAATCACCCCAAACCAATGAAAACTAAAATTATAATTTATTACCATTTTTTTTCCCGTCCCGACAAAACGTCTCTCAGCAGGGAGGAGGGTGGGCTGGCAAAGCAATGTTTAAAGTGTGCAGGTCTTTTTTGGTCAGCCTTCTTGCGACGGCCAGCCACGCATGCACAAGTACAGGCCTTCAGAGTGATGTGGAGTGACGAGTGAGGCAGCTCCCTCCAATCAGGGTGCTGCTCTCATGCTGCATGAGAGCAGCGCCCTGATTGGTCAAGGGAGTTGATGCTTCCAGTTCCGGTGGTGAGAAGAGGATTGGAGGACATCGCGTTCAGGTAAGTTTTTTATTATTTTTATTTTATTTCGCGGACACATGCACTCCTCCTCCCCGTATTTATTTATTTTATTTATTTATTTATGCGATTTTATATAGCGCGAACTTTACCCGAAGGTGTCAGAGCGCTTTACATACGACCCAGTTTCAAACATAAGGACTAACGGTACAAAAAGAATTTGCAAATTGTTGACTAACATAAGAACCAGTTGAAAACATACGGATTGAGGATTACATGCGTTATAGAAAGATTTAGGATTACATACGTTATAAAAAGGTACAAACAGAAAAAATTGCAAATGTACAAGAGATAAAATCACACAGGGAGGAGGTACAAATGGATAAAATCTAGGCATATACTAGTGATATCTCTATCTACTTAGGGAGGGGATACACATGGATATACTCTAAGAGTCACATAGGAATGGTAGAAAGCACAGCGGACTCCTGCATAAACTAGCGATTAGAGTTATCTCTATATACATAGGGAAGGGGTAAGACTGGATATACTCTAAAAGTCACATAGGAAGGGTAGAGAGCAATGCGGACTACTACATATTCTAGTGATTAGAGATATCTCTATATACATAGGGAAGGGATACACATGGATATATTCTAACAGACACATAGGCGACTAGTCGTTAGAGTTATCTCTATATACATAGGGAGGGGATACACATGGATATACTCTAAAAGTCACATAGGAGACTAGTCATTAGAGTTATCTCTATATACATAGGGAGGGATATGACTGGATATACTGTAAGGGTCACATAGGAATGGTAGAGAGTACAAAGGTGATTGGAGTTATCCCTATATACATAGGGAGGGGAAAAGAATGGATATACTCTAAGAGTCTACTGCATTTAATAGTGATTAGAGTTATTTCAATAAATCACAGAGCAGAGTTCCAAAAGTGTGGATGCAGTCACAGCACAAAGGGAGGGTGGGAGGGATGCAAGGGTAAGTAGAGAAGGGAAAGCAGAAAAGCGAGAAAACATTTGAGGATCATCCACGGGGATAAGGGGTTGAAGGGCGACGGAATGGAAGAAGGGCTAGAGTCCAGAAAAAACTGTCCGAAAACATCAGCAAGGTGTCGGCCAGGACAGAACAAGAAGTCAAAAGTCCAGGAGAGAAGGTGGGAGTCCAGGTGGAAGATGAAGCTGGAGGCCAGCCGCAGGCGCGTCGCCATCTTGGAGAGCTTGCGGTCAGCCGGCTCGGTGGGGGTGAGCTTGCGCCAGGTGGTGAAGGCCATGTTGACGCTGTTGGTGCGATATGTTAGCGGGAGGCTCCGCTAGGAATCAGCGAGCAGCCAGCGACTCTACCTCCCGGGTTGTTGTCGTCGGGTGGGCACCTCACAATAAGGCACTGCAAATGTCCGGTAGATCGTAGATACAGAGGTAGATGCAGGCGAGGGTCACCGCCAAGGATCCTTGAGGAGGGCTCACCCCCTCAGGTATGAGACACAGAGAGAGCTTGCGGGGTCGCCTATGGGAGAGGCAGTAAGCGCTAGGGCCAGATGGTCAAGTAGAGGCGCCGACCGATAGTTGCATGTCACATCCGGCCGCCATTTTAAGGTCAGGCAGGCGTGGGAAGGCAGATTGTGACGGGGGCTGCCCCCGGTGTCTTGCCGCTACAGAGGCCCCCCGAGACTATCCTCAACTAGAGGCAGCCCCTGCGTCCCTCAAATTTCACCCGTCAAGCGTACCTCCCACTGAGGGTTGAAGTAATTGGCACTCTCATCAGGGCTCCGGCCGCCATTTTGCCCGCGGCCGTCCTCTCCTCGCGTCTCCTCGCAGATCCAGCTGCTTCAGCGGCACCAGGGGCGATCGGAGCAGCCCCGCAGGTGCCCTGCACCTTGCGCTTCCGAGGCTTGCCGAAAACAGCCCCCAGGCCACTGGGGAACCGCCAAACCAAGCTCCTGAGCAGCGCTGGAGCCGGGACCCGAGACGGATCACGACCGCCCGGCTCCGGCTCCACCCTCAGTGAAACACATTGAGTTTATCAGCTGGTGGTACGGTTTACACTGTATTCTGAATGTCTAACCGCACCTCACCTCCTTGAGTAAGCCTTGGACTGCTCTGTCTCGCTACCCTGAGAGAGTCAAGTGCTGGAGAGGAGTACTTGGTTATCCAGTTTTGGGTCCTCTAGTACTGAGGCCCCAGGACATCAGTGAGGGAACACTCCAGTTGATGCGATTGGAGCGCAGTTACCCCTGAGTGCCCTGGTGCCCAGGAAGCCGGGTCTAACACCGTAGATGCCAGCCGCCACGGGCACACGTCCCCCCTCCCCTTAGATGCCATCCGCCACTGGTCAAGAGACCCTCCGCCAACCACTCCTTTAGACCCTTTGGGGACTCTACGTTCTTGGACAGCATCAATCTGTCCTTAAACATCTAGCAGCCTTTCAGCCTAGATGCAACCAACATGAAAGCACTTTGAGCATGTGTTTGTGATTTATGTAGAGTACTTTTTCCAAATATGATGTAATCAGGATAATTTGAAGCCACTGCAGCCTACAATAGATATTTGGCTTACATAAAAAATGCTTTCCTGTGGAAGCACATCAAATTCATTTAAACAATTATAACCTCAGGCAAAGAAAAAAAGGCGCTGTTTCCTACTCCACCAAGGAGTGAGCTTTGGTCCAAGACACAACGATGTCTGAAAGTCCATAGTTTGAACCTCCAAGCTATAATTTGTGTACCCCAGCACAAGTCTTTATACAAACCAGGTTACAGGATGAGAGTCATCGTGAGGTGGAGCTCGCCCCCTTTGGCTATACCAGAATTAGCCATCTTTTCATAGGAGTAGAGCTTTTTGTGGAGAGCTGCCACCCATATTACGGTAAATGTATTTCCGTCAGTCGACCCCATGTGGTTAAAAAATCCCAATTTCGTCGTCTAAAATGTGACATCTAAACTGCACATGATACTCATTAAACTAGAACCTGATGTTCAGCTGTTGTTGTCTATTATGTGCGCCTTGAAATGTGGGCGGAAAACACAATGATGTCACCACTTCACCGCAGTCTCAACCCTTATTTAGGAAACAGGATATAGTGGCATCATGCTGGTCCCATTTCAAACTCTTTATAGCTTCAAATTGGAGACCAACCTGTGCAAATATAAATCCTGCAGGCAGATCATGGCAGTTGGCAATAAAGATTAGGCACTATCTCCCCTCTGACTCCCTTAGCACTTGGACCAAACTAGGTAGAGAAGGTAATGGAGTGGGGCTTCGTATGGCAACAAGCGGGGTGTTGAAAACAGTATCTGTTTAGGAAAATATTTATTTTATCCTTCGTCTTATTATCATGGCATTGCCAGAGTGCCGGAGGCATTTGTCTCTTCTCTTCCTGTAGGGATTTATAAGCCATAAACACGTTGGGACACTGCAGGGAGACTGCATTTCATAAACTGCAGAAAGATCACAACACAATTATTATTGTGTACGGACATGTGTCTTTACTCTACATCACTGACTGAGTCAGCCATTTTACACCCATGTAGGGTCATAGATCTGTAAAGGAACTTCAGAGGCCTTATATAGAATTTGGGGGATGGGATACTCCGTCACAAACCTTGTGCGTGTCCCGTCCGCCCTACTACAAGTGCTGCATACTATAATGCACTTGTAATTCGTCATGCGTGACAACCACCACATTTGTGAAGGATTGGCCCTTCCATCAAACTCTAAATAAGGCCCTTGGTCATTCCAGAGATATTTTTCTACCAATCTCCCCCTAAGGGTGAAGGGAGGCAGTTGGCCAGCTAGCATGGGTCAGAGTGAAGGTCTCCAGCCTTTTCTGTACTGAGAGCAACTTATGTTCAATGAAACGCATTGAGAGGTACTAATATTATTAGTGTTGCATACTTTAAATTTTTTTATATGTATAACAATTCAACCAAGCAAAAGCTTTCTAATTTAATAGGCTGGGCTGCACTTAGGTGAGCTACTCAGAGGTAGTTGGCGAGCTACAGTAGCTCACAAGCAACCGGATGGAGACCCCTGTCTAATCCTGCACCATTTCCGAAAGACCTGTAGGTGGCCAGCCGAGGCTCAGTCTTCAGAATCCGTAACAGGCAATGTTGTGCTCCTAACTCTATTGATGTGAAAAGGAAGAGCAAGATGGAATGAGTGGAGGCATACACAGGAAGAAGGGCAATTAGGATGCAGAAGAGGGTGGTATAAGTAAGCCCAACTCAGTTGTCAGTTTCTATGAGGCAACTAATTATAGCAGAGCCACAGAGAAAGCGAGGAATGGTCTTGCCATTAGTTTATTATTCAAGTTCACATGATGGTCACTCAAGCCACATCTCATATTTAGCTCTCTAAGACCATGTCACTTGTCACTAAACATTGTATCATATCGTCAAATGAACACACTAATGATGTCTTTAGGCCAGGTCTTGTGCCTGATTGTGCCTAGAAGTTCCTTTGATGCTCTACCCTTTATTTTAAGTTGTCACAATCCCACCATAAAAATAGCTAGCAGTGTATTATAAAGGTAATTGTATTACCACTTGTATCTTCCTCCAAACAACACTCAGAACAAGCAGATAAATACAAAGTAATTGTGATCTGATCACTTTGTTCATGTAATTGATGCCTTGACCCATTCTACAAGGCAATAGGATGAATTGAATCACTGGAAAGCCAACTGAAGTATAACTTGTGGGTGGTTGAAATAAAGGCATATTTATGACTGCAGAGGTATTGAAGAAATACTGCCCTCTTTGTAGGTGTGAAATGATAAGGCATTGTCGACACTGCTGTGAAGGAGGACTCCTGTTTCACATCATATATTTTACTGCACTGTTTTTGAAGCTCTCATAAGTGGGCTCAATATGGAGTTTTAAAAATACATTTGTAGAACTGAGAATGATGACGACTTTTTTGAAAGCCAATTTCCTATTGTTTTGTATAATTTAGAGTTAAGCATTTCAAATTTTCAGACACTGGTGGCATCTTTATATGAAGATGGGTGGTAATATATTATAAGAAGATTGGTGGTAATATATTGTGCTCATACAGCAAAGTCATATATTCCATGGTATCCCCTCTCCAGTGTCCCAATTTAGGGCCTCATTACGATGTCAGTCAGAAAGGCTCCGAATGGCATTTGGTTTGACCGAACCCGTGTGGGAAGCCATGTTTCCGACCGACTCCGAAACATTTCTGACCAACCGATTAAGATACAAGGTAGTCTGTCAGTCATTCTGAATCGGCTCCGACCGGCATTCGGAGAATCGGATTCAGTCAGAGCTGAATTGTACAGCTCTACGGGCTGCGTTTCCGACCGACAAATTACAATGTCGATTTCCGATTCGGTCTGTCTGACATGGATCGGCTGTCGGAAACCGACTTTGGGGGCCAGTAGTAGGCCCCCTTCACCCGGAGGCCTCCGGTTGGGGCCTGTGGGGTTACCCATGGGTCCCCTCTTTCCAACCATGCACAGTGGAGTGCCCACCACAGGGTGCAAGGTTTTCCAAACCCATCCCTATTTTTAATGGGAGCCTGTGTTGTCGGTCGGAACACACAGGCTCTCATTGAAGTCAATGGTAGTCCGATCGAACGGTGTTCGGAACCATTGCAATCGGTCCGTCAAACTCCCAGAACCAGAGTCTGTCGGAATGGTTTCTGACTGACATCATAATGAGGCTCTTCTTGGATTCAGCTGGATAGCAGTAATAGGCCATGCTGTTGGCCTTTGAATGATACAAAAAGCAGTTGAAATATTTGAACAAGAGTAGTGGACAGGAATTTGAATGTACCAACGTTTAATGAATGGAGCTACTAGACATTAGGTAATCCCACATATAAAAAAGGACAGACATTATGCAACATAAAAAAGCAGAAAATACTACATTATGGGAAGAATATTGTTCTAAGTTTATAGAGAATTGTAACCACCTCTCATGAAACCAGTCAGTGTTAGTTTGTGGAGTTAACGTATCCTTTGCATGCAATGTTCCACGTGACAGTTGGTTGAATTGTTAACCATAGTTGCAGGGTATTTTGTGGGGTTTGGCTTCTTACTTCAAGGCAAGTCCTGGTCGTCTCATCGGTTAAAATGGCACTTTTAGCTTTAGGTGGCTCCACGTTGCCAAGAGGATATAGAAGGCTTATTTTAAGAGATTGCCTTCTCATTTTCCACATATTTGAGGTACACACCCTTCCTAGCATCAGCCTGCTCGCGGCTGCAGCTGGTGCTCAGCACGTCATTGAAAAGCAATCTTTTGCCAGTGAGGTTTTGAAAGACCTGGAAATAATTTAGATGCACACTTGTGATAATTGATGATTGATTGAAAATGAGGGTTGATGGTTCTGCCATATGCTGCTTACGGAATTTCCATGACGGCCATATCTGGGGACAAGCACCTATTGTCTCCATGTGCAAACACAAGCCCTTACATGTTGTACAATATGAAGGACATTAGTGATGAAAAGCAGATTAAGGATTTTCTGAGACTCAGCTTCAGGAATCCTCACACCTACTTGTCACTTATGTCATAGTTCCAACAATCTCTTGATATGTAGTCATTGGAAACAATGAGCTCTGTTTTTCATACTGAAAAGGAAAACAGTCTAGAAGAAATAGTCACTTGTGATGATTGTGTTCCCCAAAAATAGCAGATCTACTCTTTTCTTTTTAATGCTCCCCTGAAGCAGGTATGAGACATCTTTTGAGAGAAGGAGATGCCCCATAGCACCTCTAAACTTAACTTTCGAACTTCCCAATCTAAGAAACAAAGCTACTCAAATCTTCAGCCCTGGAGGCAGCTGTAGTTCATTTCTATATAACTGTATTTTTTCTCTCAAAATGTAGGGGCATATTATCAACAACTAGCGATATTTATCGCTAAATAAGCTTAGCGAAAAAAAATGTATCGCCACGCATCGCCGGATTTTATCGCAGAGATAACGTGCTATTAGCAACGTTTATCTCCAATGCGATAAAATATCCGGAGATAGAGGCGTAATGCGTGAATATCGCTGGGAATCCAGCGATATTCAGGCATTAACGCCAATTGGGTCTTAACCTGAATATCCAACTCCCATTGGATATACAGGTTAAGAAGTGGTCTGAGCAGGCGTTAGTTTTCAACGATATTCGCGCTTAGCGCAAATTTTTTCATCGCTACGCCTGCGTTGATAATAGGTGATAGCGATGTTAGCGATTGCTTTCAGTCGCTAACAGGTTGGGTACGCCCACTTTGCATGTTATTAGCGATAAATATCGCTGACATGCAAAGCGGGCCCCAAACCGCTCGCTATCACCTAAAAGCTGTAGCTAATTGATGTTAGCGACAGCTTGCTAATAGGGCAATAAAATTATCGCCGCTTTGCGGCCGAAAACGGCTGCAAAAGCGGTGATAATTTCATATCGTCCGCCTTGGTAATATGCCCCTAATCTCCAAGGACCAATGCTCAACAGGAGAGGGCAGACTGCAATGGAGTCACAGAACAAAGAGGTTGTACAAGAATGCAAAGGGCAAATTTAGAAGTAGACCTAGAGTAGGTGGTAACTGATGCAACAGCATGAACAAAAGGTGTGTTAATTAGTGCAGGTTCCAACTCTGTAGATCTTCAAGCGAAAATGTAATTTGTGTCACTTTTCGGCAAACTCATTACAATGCATGATGCAAGTCAACAAGCTGTAATAGAGAGAATTGCTTTAGATCTCACCTCTCAAACCATATAAGGAACAGCTGGTTGTTGAGTTCTCCTTAAAATCTTCAGCGGTGTTGATTAAATGTAAAGAATATATTAAAAACATTTGTTATATAAATGCTGTTACATTTTTACCAATACAACAATAATAGTCACCATATATTCATATTTTGATAACTGTTGTTCCTATTTAAGGTAAAACTGTGTTCATCTTATGAAGGGGGATGTTGAACTAAGTTTAAATTGAGATCTACTAGATGCTTTTATGTGTGTGCAAGACTTGCTCCATTTCTTCTCTATTATCTGCATTTCCTCCTGTCTTTTTCCCCCAATATCACTCAAAGTATACGACCCTGTTTGTCAGCCTAAGTCAAGAGGCTCTTATTATGTTATGCAGACAAGTTACATGTACTCTGGCTTTCACAACTATACTGCAAGCGAAAAAATACACTATTACTTCCTCATTAAGATCATAACCTAAATGTATAGGAGGCCTAAAAGGTGAATTTGCGTGGAGATCCATCATATAGACCAATCATGCGTTTGTGACCCACAGCTCACGGACTATACTTGTGAAAATAACGTTAAGGCAAACATCACCCTAAAGAGTCACTGTTGTGCCCACTACAGAAGTCTTGTTGAGCAGAAGTTTAAACAAACATGCTGTGGTCCCAGACTGACCTTATTGAGTTACCTAGTACACACAGGCTCGCTTTGCCCGAGAAGAATCCGATTACACATTTGCTTTTGATTCTAGTTTATTCCACCGTACAAGGAAATAAAGGGACTGATCCGAATCCCATCCTTGCACCAGTTTGCTAAACCATTTGACTTAATCCTATTCATTTTCACTGCTAAAGGATTTATTGGCAGGCCCGGACTGGCCGTTGCGGGCATCGGGCAGTCCCCCCGGTGCGCCGCAAGGGTGGAGACCGGTTTTGGGTCCTGGGGGCCGGCCCTGTAACAAAATCGGCCGAAAACCGGCCCCGCCAAAGAGCTCGGTCGCACCCCCAGGGGGCCGGCCGAGCACTTTGCCAGGGCCGGTTTTGGTTCTCCGTCCGGCCCTGTTTATTGGTAAGTATATACAGTGGCGGCAGCCTTCAATAACAAATGGTGAGGCGCAAAGGCGCTACTCCCCATAAACTCGAGCTGGAGCGAAACCACTGCAACACTTCTCCCTTCCACAAGCAGGAAAAGAAAGGACTTTCTTCTTGCTTGTGGAACGGAATTCCGACCAATCCTGGAGTTGCTTTCATGCTGTGAAAGCAACTGCAGGATTGCTGGGAGCGGGCTCACCGAGCACTCATTCTGAAGCGGGGGCCTGTGCCAGCAATCCCCCAGCTGTTTCACAGCCTTTGGATTGATGGGTCTACACTGCGCATGTCGGATAGGACGGCTGTAGACTGCCGTTCAATCCTGCACACTGCAGACCAGTGCTGTAATCCTGCATTTGAAGGTTTCAGTCTCGCTCCCACCCTCGTGCTGTATTTATTTGTATTTTCCCTGCTGCGCTCGCAGCAGACAGGACGCCGCTCCCCCGCTCCTGAGGAGGAGGTTTTTGTGTCCTATTTATGTTTATAGTCCACAGCACAGCAGAAACTGTGCTTGAGGCCCCTCGCCAAGTATGCATGATCTCCCTCCTGAGCAGTTGCAGCCGGGGAACACGCAATTTGGTGGGGGGTACATCACAATCCTGGCTTGCACAGAACATGCCTGACCCACCAGTCTTTAGGAAGAGGGCATGATACTCACCGTGGAAAAATGAACACAATAGGGCACAATGCATTATGCAGCACAGGTTTCAGAGAAAGTTTCTAAAATGTCAACCCCTTCTCAGAAAGTTCTGAGGGAGCACTCTTGAAAAATTGAATACAAGTCAACGAAGTCCAATGCTTGTCTAGAGGGCACATCAGCTAGATACGCTTGGACACAATGTTCCAAGCAGTGAATTTTACAGTACAGATTCAATAAAAAGTGTCTGAAGAGCTAAAGGTTTTAGATTAACTTACAATCTTGGTATGCCATTTGAAATGGCGTCCTATCATTTTCAAAGAGTATTATATCATCTCTTGAGGTTCCAGGGCACAGTTTAAAAAGTGGTGAGGATATTGTGAAGAATTAGTTGCTCTTCCTTATCCTCATAAAAGTCGTCGACATGTTGCTGAGGCTTTCTTCAGGACCAAAAGAGTAGAGTGTGTGGAGACCTATTCTGGTCCTTCACGGGACCCCGTGAAGGACCAGAATAGGTCGATGGCGGACAGACTACCTTGATGAATGTATGACTACAGGTGTCCGCCCCCTCCGGGTTCAAAAAAGCTGCCTAATCAACGCAGCCTTTGTTACATATTGAACGGTGGAACCCGTATGTACGGCTGCACCCCCTACTCACAGCACACCTTAGCTAATGACACTTGGTCACCTCAATCGTGACACACTCCACTCTTTGGTGTTATTTTATGCAATGTTATGTTATGTTATGTTATGTTATGTTAAGTTATGTAATGTTATGTTATGTTACGTTAGATTTATACAGTGCATCAATCACTCGGGGAGAGCATCTTGACACTGAAACTTTTTGGTGCATTTAAAAATGGAAGTACTATAATGTTTGCATCCTCTAGTATTTGTGTCTTGAAATTTAGGAATCTGCAAATGTTAATTTGTGTCTAGATATGGGCCTATGATTTATAGATGTATGCATTGTTTGGGAATCGCTCTGTAAGTTTGTGCATTTCTGTCATCGTTGTCTCCAGCCTTTACAGCATTCTTTTCTGTTTCAGGGCCCACCTGGTCCCAAAGGTGAAAAGGTGAGTACATTTTCAGACTATTGCAGTTCAGTTCCAGTTTGTTTTTATTATTGGCATAATTTAAATTGTTATAATAAAATAGAACAAAACTATAGTTGGTACGGGCCCTATAGATACATCAACTAAAAGAATCTAATTGTCTTAGAACACAAATTTAGTCCTAGCAACTGATAAAGATAATTTCCTCACTGCATAGTCCATCTATTTGCCTACACCTCCTGTTAATTTCACATCAGTGCCACTCACACTGTACTTCAAAGCCTCCAAAGGTGAGTGACAAACCCTTCTCCAAGAAGGCGCCTCAGCCACTTACACTGTTCAGGTAAAATACAAGGCCAGATACTGATACTCTGCAAAAGAGATTATGGGGCATTTTTACACAGTCAACATAAATTGACAGAAACTTTAAAATCAGTCCATGAAGCTCTACATTCATATATTGGAAGCTGTAAAAGGCACATCCGCAAGACATCTGTTTTATGGTCGTATTTAATGGTATTTTTTTAATTAAATATTTTATTTGATTTCCAAACAACTGAATGTTGTTAGGCAAAGACAAACAAAACAAATGCAGTGCTCATGTACCTTCTCCCCTGCTTCCCCCATCCCTTCACCACCCTCACCTGGCAATATATATCACAGTGCTTAATTTGAACCAGTGGTTTCCGGTGCTCAGCACCGACACTTCATCATGAACATCGGAGCTTATAGTGCAAACTCGACCCAAATGTATTGGAGCGTGGACACATTCATTTTTGGTAGGCACTGGAGATCTCTTTTAGGCGGCGCTTACAGGAGACATGGGCTGGTGCAAGCGGCCTCCTGACGAGAGCCCTGGCACATTTGACAAGTTAACCACTGATCACAGCCCTCAGGTAGTGTTGCTGGCTCCCTCCACAGTTCGAATCTCTATAAGCTGTCCTTTGCCCCTATCCTTCTCTGTTCCTGTCTTTCGTTTAGGAACTTCACTCCCCTCTCCAGTTCACTATTGTTGTTACCAGGCTCGGTGTCTCTATGTTTCTGTAGACCACCCACCCCATCTTTTCTCATATTTACAGGCATATCCTCTTCCATCATAAACCATAATTTAGGGGTGATCTTATATAATTAGCTATGCAAGTATTGACCTAAAAATCAAAGTGTATTTTTCCTGCTAACTTCATGAATGTCACTACAAAGACTGATAGCTCCCACAATTCATCAAAGCCTAAACGCCTTACTGCAGTGGTTCTTAACCAAGATGCAAGCTAGTCAGGTAGCACATCAAGGCGCCATTGAGACTGTCAGCCCCCTATATTTCCGACCATATTAAGCACCTTAGAGCAGGCGCTCTTCACTGGGGTCCCCAGACTGCTGGGGGTCCAGGAGGCCTAGTAAAGAGGTCACTGACTATGGAAAATTAAATAATATTAGCAGGTTAATTAAGTATAAACATAAAAAAGCAACATTGATTTTGTTTTTAAATGCTCGAAATGTGTAGAAATGTTAAGCTTTAATAAGAGGGGATACCAAAACAGTGATCCTATTTCAAACCCTTGGTTTCTGCATATCTTGCTGGTAAAATGGGCATTATAGACCCAGGCGTTAGTTTACCAAAGTTGAAAAGCCCCTGATAACCTCTGCAGTATAGCCAAATAAGCCATTTTTTGCCAAAGAATTGCCATATCTACAGCGGTGCTGATTTCTTGACATTGTTAGTATCTTTTTATGTCTGTGTTAAACTTTCCTTCTCATCTCCGTCTTGCAGGGCGACCAAGGCGACCAGGGCCCACGGGTAAGCATGTGCACAACTCTCACACCGCTGCACTAAGCAGGATTTGCACTTTGTTGTAAGCTTATATTAGTAAATCCCCCTGCTTTGTGTCTGTGTTTACAAGCTGCACCGAACCCTGCATGATTCAGTAACCACCACCAAGATGGCTACTATACAGCCCAGCAAATGAAATGCAAAGAAACATTGAAAATATAGTTTTGCAGTTCTGTACCCCGAACATCCACTATTTTTTTGGCCAAGATTATTCACTATTGTGTAATATCATTTGTCTTTGCGTGAGAATTATTTTTCATTTTTTAATGCTTCTTTGTTCCATTTTGAAATCGAGGATTATGGAAAAACCTTTGTTTAATATTTTTGTTTGAGGGCAAATTTGAAGCCCTTTTGCTTTTGTGTGAGACACAGTGAAAGTATATGTAATGAAAGGTTTGCAGAATCCATAAGAATCTGCAAGGCATATGTGGCATGCATATGTGTTCTCAGTAATGCGGAATTGAAATTTTGCCAACAAAATGTGCGAAGTTTACAAATTTTTCTCTTTGACAAGATCGCAAAGTTTTGGAACATGGCAACGCCTTCTGTACAGACAACATTTCTTTTATGTACAGAAAGCCCTCCTAGTCAAGCTATTTTCTCCACAAAGTAGGTTTTTATTGCGTTTTGTCCTGCAAAAAAAATACTTTTCTAGGACTCATTTTGAAAATATTTTTGAAAAACTTCACAAAGTTTGTGGGCAAAAAAGTGTTTTCAACTTCGCATAGCCCTAATTTGTCTTTTTACAGCATGTGAAATTGTGTGTAACTGCACATTAAACATCTAATGCTGAGGTATATTTGTTTCAGTTACCATGATATTGCGACTGAAGTACTTCGTTGATATTGATACAAGAACATAATCAGATGAATTAGTCACATCTTTTTTTTAATGTCGGTACACCCTACTTAGTGGGTTCAGTATCAAGCAGAGACCACAAAAGTACCTTGAATAAATTCAAAGAATATGTTTGCTCATAATCTCCACTGATCACATTTTAAATGACAAAACAACAATTTTTTGGGACTAAAAGGTAAAAATATTTTCCGCCTACATAACGGGCACTCCCTTGTAACCCTCCAGTCATTCAACTGACTTGGATTTAATTCTCTAAAGATTTAAAGACGTTGGTCAACATCTCAAAGGGTTCCTGGTGGACTCATCATGAGCCACTCTGGTGTGTGACGAAGAGTCTCCAGAACACCCCGTCGATTCCACTGTGACTGTCCCAGCTCTTTTTTGTGATCCTTGATTTTTCTGGGTGGTGTTTGGTTGTCACTGTGGGAGCTGTTGAGTGGAACGAGAAATTCACATTCACTGATTATTTTCTTGTAAAGTTTTTGATCACCCTCACTATTTTATGTTTGATGTTGGAGTCTATAATTCCGTCATGTGTTTATTGGGCCACTGTCCCGTACTCTTTTGTCAGTTTCTACTGACAAAGAGTCCTGTCATATGTTATTTTACCTACTACACCTACGTTTGTAACCAACATTTTATTCTGGTGGTGTCTACTGTCTCTCTGTATATTTACACTGTTTTGGTACTATTGCAGTTTCTATTTATGTAGATTGAACCCACGTGAATATTCTTTACCAGCTATTCAACTCTCTTTGCTGCTGTGCACAGACATCTCAGAATCAGATCTTTTTTTACTAAGTGGTTGTTTTCTCAATTTGGGTAATTTTAATCTGCTTTTTGCTATTATGCCTTCACTAGTTCGAGTGAAATGCAGGTGTGTGATGTGTTGCAAAATGTATACTTTATTGACTGGAAAAAGTCCTACAATAAATAAGTTCAATAAGTACCAATTGAGCAGGTTAACATTTTGACAATATGCAATGAAAATTCAATTTGTTGTGCAAGTATCATTAGATTAAAAATTAATAAAATTGCAGGTAGGGAATTTTCAGAGCATGCTCAGCAGAGCTCGATTAAGAAACATTTCAAGAGTTAGATTTGACATGGTGACTAAATTACTGACGAAGGAACTTGGAGATCTCACCCTTAATTGAGAAGTAAGCTTACTTAGGCTAGAGAAAGAATTTTAATCATGTAGAATTGCAATCATATCCGAGTATTAATTTTATGACAGAGGCAGAGAGAACGTACATGCTGTTTAGTATGGACATGCTTCCATTCTTAGAGGTAAGTGTAGTGTGGCAGGATATTGAAAATACAAGTGATTCCTTTTGCCAACTATGATGGATGGAGATGCAACCGGTGCAACTTATGATTCTGGGAAGCTATATACTGAGTAAAGTTAGGAAACATATTTTAGCCATCTCTCTGACATTTTGTGAGTCAACGTTGATTATGCGTGATACATTTTTGATAAGACAATCTTAAATGTAGAACATCGATATGACTGTATGCAGCTGATCATGTACTCAACAACAGCCCTTGGCTGTATGGGGAAGGATTAGCAGGGCCCTTCTGCTTATTTTGTTATTTACCACTTTACATACAAGAAGAGTGCAAGGTAAGTGGTTTTATTTTTTTATTTATTCAATTTTACGTGTCCCGTCATCTGTCGACTTCCTCCTCCCACCCGGCCTGCCCCAGTGCACCACTGGTCTTACCTGTGCGGCCACGCATGTCCTTTAGTGTGTCTGGAGCCAGGGCCAGGAAGGGCAGGATCTTGTGCACTACAAAGAAGTCTCCCTACTTCAAAGGCTATAGTAGGAGGAAGAACTGTAGTGATGCCAGGAGGGACAGTCACTCTTCTGCTTGCTTTGCAGTGTTGGCCTGCTTCTTGCTTGGGAAGTAGAGGACTGGACTTTACTCTCTACATCCTGCATCTCTGTAGGTTCTCCAAGGGCTTGTTTGGGTTGCCTCCTGTTACTGAAATCTCAGGGATATTAAAAACTTTACCTGCATCTTGCTACCAGCACCTAGGCTCCTCTGCATTGACTTCTGCTCTGCCAAGTGGTGCCAAATCCAGTCCTTGGCCCTTGCAAGTGAGTGTTTGTGGCTGCAACCCAAGAAACCAACACAATAACACTGAAGCGTTGTTCGGAATTAGCACATTTCCTGCCAAATCGACGCATTGCTGCTGCCTGCACCGAAGCCATGGATCCCATCTTACAATGCTTCCCCAACTGTGCTGACACAGCGACTCTGAATCACCGCTGCTGCTTGAATCTCGGATAATGCAACTTCAGCATCTGCGATGCATCATCCCCAAATCCAACACATTCACAGCCTGGCATGGCTTCCAACTGATGCATTGCCTTCGGCCCAGCGGTTTGACATCGATGACTCAGAACTGCCTTTTGATTTAATCTTGCAAACTTCATATCTTGACTTGAGTATGTTGGATTTTTGTCTTTTTGGTCTAGTTTTACTCAGATCAGTATTGACTATTTTTCTAAACTGGTGTGGAGTACATTTCTGATGTTTTCACTGTGTTACTTGCTGTGTGTGTGTGCACAAATACTTTACACATAGCCTCTTTAGTTTATCCTGACTGCTCTGTACCAAGCTACTGGAGGGTAAACACAAAAAATGTTTAGTGTGTACCACACTTACCCTGACTAGGATTGTGGTTCCTGCATTGACAGGGTGCATGCCTCTGTAAACCGGAAACCCAATTTCTAACATTCACCATAAGTTATGATTTTAAATTATGATTCCAGAGACACCAAACATGAACCGGTTATCTCTTACCATTTGGAAATTTCACTTATAAAATGTAATAAGGCAACTCAAATAGTATCCTACGAGAGAGATAGGTCTTGCAGTAAAGAAAAGATAATTTAAGAGGGTTTCTTTACTAGGATATGTAAAACATAAAAGTGCATGTCCTACTTTTTAAATACATTGCACCTTGCCCTCTGGGCTGTAAAGGACCTCCATATGTATTAAAAAGGAAGGTTTGGGCCTGGCAAAAGTTTTCTTTTGTCAGGTCGAAATGGCAGTTTAAAACTACACATACAGGCTCTGCAATGGCAGGCCTGAAACAGGTTTAAAGGGCTACGCAAGTGGGTGGCTCAACCAGTGCTGCAGGCCCAGTAGTAGTATTCAGTTTACAGGCCCTGGGTACATGTAGAGACACTTTACTAGCGATTTCTAAGTACATTAAATGTGCCAATGAGGGGTGCACCAATATTGCCTTGTTTATAGGAGAGAGCACAAGCTCTTTAGCACTGGTAAACAATGGAAAAGTACACTGAGTCATAATGTCAGTAAACGCGAGATCAGAGAAATGGATGAGGAAGGCAAAAAGGTTGGGAGAGACCACCCTAAGGCTGGCAGGTCTAACAGTGCTAGTTGTTGCATGAAGAAGGTGTCAGTAATGTTCAATGAGGGGATTGTTGCAGAATGCACACTGATGAGCATGGATCACTGACATATTATCGAGGGACATAATATTGAGTTGAAAAAATATCGTTGACAAAATATCGACAGACAGAATATCGAGTTTGTATCTACAAACAGGTAATTACAAAAATATCGACTACAAAATATCGTTTACAAAAATATACTTAATTAAAATATCGACTTTATTAAAAACAGTGTAAAATTAAATTAATATTAAAAATTAATTACTAAAATATACTTAAAAATACTTAAATTACCTTAAAATATTTAAATAATCTATGAAAGTTATAAAAAAAATTACAATCATATTTGTTAAAACATATATATATAGTAACATAATATAATTAAATAATAATCAATATTATTACCGTAGGATAGCGTAAGTGTAAAAATTACTATTCCCACTCCAGAGAGTGCAACAGTAGGGAAAGGGTTGGATAGCGTAGAGGTAAACATTACTATTCCCACTCCAGTGAGTGCAACAGTAGGGAAAGCGTTGGATAGCGTAGGGGTAAAAATTACTATTCCCACTCCAAAGAGTGCAACAGTAGGGAAAGCGTTGGATATCGTAGGGGTAAAAATTACTATTCCCACTCCAGTGAGTGCAACAGTAGGGAAAGCGTTGGATAGCGTAGGGGTAAAAATTACTATTCCCACTCCAGTGGGTGCAACAGTAGGGAAAGCGTTGGATAGCGTAGAGGTAAAAATTACTATTCCCACTCCAGTGGGTGCAACAGTAGGGAAAGCGTTGGATAGCGTAGAGGTAAAAATTACTATTCCCACTCCAGTGGGTGCAACAGTAGGGAAAGCGTTGGATAGCGTAGAGGTAAACATTACTATTCCCACTCCAGTGGGTGCAACAGTAGGGAAAGCGTTGGATAGCGTAGAGGTAAAAATTACTATTCCCACTCCAGTGGGTGCAACAGTAGGGAAAGCGTTGGATAGCGTAGGGGTAAAAATTACTATTCTAACTCCAGTGAGTGCAACAGTAGGGAAAGCGTTGGATAGCGTAGGGGTAAAAATTACTATTCCCACTCCAAAGAGTGCAACAGTAAGGAAAGCGTTGGATAGCGTAGGGGTTAAAATTACTATTCCCACTCCAAAGAGTGCAACAGTAGGGAACGCGTTGGATAGCGTAGGGGTAAAAATTACTATTTCCACTCCAAAGAGTGCAACAGTAGGGAAAGCGTTGGATAGCGTAGGGGTTAAAATTACTATTCCCACTCCAAAGAGTGCAACAGTAGGGAAAGCGTTGGATAGCGTAGGGGTAAAAATTACTATTCCCACTCCAGAGTGTGCAACAGTAGGGAAATTAAGTACTTCATATAATATTTTAAAATATATAAATTAATATCTATAACAAATTATTTTAAAGTAATTACCAATTTATTTTAATATAACAATTAATCAATTACAATTACAAATGAAAATTAATTATTATTATTTGTTACCTATTAATCCAAATTAATTACAAATTAAAATGTATTTAATTAACAATTAAAACGTATTTATCTATTATTTCAAATTAAATACAATTAAATAAATTGAATTATTTAATTAATTATAAATAAATTACTTCCCACCCTATTCCCCTATAAATCCAGAACCCGCTACTGAAAATAAATAAGTAAAATTAACATAATTAGCAATTAATCAATTAAATAAAAAATGAATTTCCAATTAAAATTTAATTAATTACCCATAAAATTTTAACAATTAATTCTAAAAAAATACCAATACATTTTTTAACACATTTAATTATTTCAAATTAAATACAATTAAATAAATTGAATTATTTAATTAATTATAATTAAATTACTTCCCACCCTATTCCCCTATAAACACACAACCCGCTACAGAATTTAATTACGCAAAAAATAAAAAAACTAATTTCATTATTTAAAATTAATTATAACATAAATACACAATTTTCACACATATAATAACATAAAAAACTTTATAAAAAATTAGATACTATTAAAAATTAGATATTTTTAATTACCTATATTATATACTTCGATATTTTAACTGTCTATATTTTTAACATTCGATATTACATTACTTACCTTAAAAACGATATTTTTGATGTCTATATTCTGTCCAGTCGATATTTTGTCCAGTCTATATTTTGAACTCGATATTATGTCCAGTCGATATTTTGGAGTCGATATTATGTCTGTTTACCGATGAGCATACAGTGCTGAGGGGTTTATTGGATCTTATTCTGCAGATTGATGTTGTTGCCATGAGATGTTTGCTGTGATGTGTGTGGCTGTGTTTTTAATTTCTCTAACACAATGATTGTACACAGGGATTATAGAAGCAGGTACATGGTGGTGATGTGCCTACCGTGAATAAAGAGTAATGTAGAAATTCTGGCCCTTGGCCTATCACATGTTCTGCCATGACCAATCAGGAGATAATCTATGGTATCATCTACATTGTTTCTCATGCCCAGGCAAGGATGCCATGAGAGTTCACAAGATGTTGTTGTACAGTGGCAAAGAGGCCTCTCAGCTGTGGATTTAATGTTGGTGGTTTCTGTTCTGTCATTGGGTTTAGTCACATGACTTGCTCTCAGTGTAGCTTATGGCACATATTTGTATATGGTCAATGTGGCTTTACAATCTGAATGTGTAGGATGAAAAAATACTCTTTAACTTTAAAATGGTTTGTGGAGGTTTCCAGCATCAGGGATTACATGAGCTGTTAATGGCGTAGTCTTGGGCACGTATTTGGTGGGAATGCATAACGTCACATGCTGTGCAGTAGAAAAATGCTCCTTGGCTAGGCTTTTTTTTACTAGAGTTGGGTTCTAGCCTTGGGAGGGGTTCGAGAAATTCTCCCAACACAGTCTGAATTTCGGTGTTTATCCCTCTGTGTTTGAGTGTGCCTGGTCTTCCTGGGTATATATATTGCTATATCTGGTTGTCTACTTCTGTGGGTCTGTGGGTGTTCATATCTATATGGATGTGTTTCTCTGTATGTGTTTGTCTGCCCATGACTCAATGTGTTTGTGTGTGTGTCTATGTATTTGTGTGTTTATGTGTATGTGTTTGATTGTACTCTACACCGGTGCCATGAATATATATGGATTTTTGTTGATATGTTTTTTATGTGTATGTGTGTGTCTCAATGTGTGTGCCTGTGGTGGTGTGTCTGTGGGTCTCTAGGTGTGTCTGTGTGCTTATTTCTAGTTGTGTGTCTGGGTTTGTCAATGAATGTATGCTTAGGTTTGTAAGTGCATCTGTGTGTCTTTAGGTACATATGTCCACGTGTCTACGTGTGTGTGCGCCTGTGTGTTTAGGAATGTATATATGTGTGTGTGTCTTCTAAGTGTATACATGTATATGTATGCATGCGTGTGTGTTTGTGTGTCATTGAATGTCTAAGTATGTATGTCTAAGTTGTATGTATTTAGGTGTTTATGTTTTGTTATGCATGTGTGTGTGTGTGTGTGTGCCTATGTTTATTTGCTTAGGTCTGTGTATTTCTGGTAGTCTCTACATACTGTTGTCTAGGTGAGTGCATTTGAGTTTTTCTATGTTTATCCGTCTAGATGTATGTGACTGTACAGGTGAGTCTATGTCTGCGTCTGTAGGTACAACTCTGGCTGTGTTTTAGGATGATTGCAGTGGGGTCTGTTTTGTGTGTCTAAGCACAAAGGTCAAGGCATGTGTGTAGAGGTATATGTCTGGATATGTGTGTGTGTATCTAAATGTCTAAATGCATGTGCTGTGTGGTTTGTGTGTGGGTCTCTAGGAGTGTGTGTGTGTTTAGGTGTGTGTGTGTGTGTGAGAGAGATTATGTCCAGTTGTGTGTCTGGGTGTGTCTATGTATTCATGTTTAGGTTTTAGCGTGCATCTTTGTGTCTTTAGTTATGTAAGTCTAGGTGTGTGGGTGTGGGTAGTTATGTGTGTATATTTAGGTCGGAGTGTATAAATGTCTATGTGTGCATGTACTGATGTGAGTCTCTCTGTAGCAATGAATGGTCGTCTAGGGTATCTGTCTGCTGTCTATGCAAATAGGTCAAGGTTTGTGTAGACGAATAGTTGTCCTTGTCTTGCTGTCTCTGTGTGTATGTGTATGTGTGTCGGTCTCAAGTTTTGGCAGTATAAGGTTTGGTGCCTGGAGTTCCTGATTCGTGAAGAGGCGGAAGCAGTCCCGCCCCCCATCCTCAGACAAGGCCCCCAGAAACGTCACTGCTTAAGTTCTGTGACCTGTCGGCAGGTGGTTGTGAGGATTCATTGCCTCCGTCAGGGCTGAACCCTAATCAATGTAAATGGGACCTTGGAAGGTTAAGTGCAGCGGGTTTCTTGGGGGTCTAACAAGTATCTAAATCATTCCTCTCCCCTGCTATCATCTTCCAGCAAATGGTATAATAAGCAGCTCCTGTCTGAGCTGGCGGGCTCTTAATTCTGGATAAATGGCAGACTAATCGTCTATCGGGTCAGGCATCATCAGACGGCAGCTGCCATGAAATGAGTTTTAGGGGTCTTGCTAGAACAACAAGCCACCCAGGAGCCGCGCTTAGACCCTTTCATAATGTGTGTGTTTCTTTTTCTTATTTTTTGGTGTGCCCAAGTAAATTTAAATAACAGCTGGGCCTGCACGAAGCTGATAGCATCTCCGAAATGCCTAAACCAGGAGGGATTTAGTTCCTGAAAAGGAAGCCATTCGGAGGTTTATTTTATTATGCTAACCTTTGTTGAATTGAATGATTATACAGATTTATTGGCCTTGTTAGAATATTTAGCACAGGTTAGCTGTATCCTACTATTTTCCGAAGTTCCTAACTGGTTTGTTTTTGGTACTCTTTCTCTGGCCCCTATCTCGATCAACTTGGTGGGATGTACACGTTGCAAAAACACTAGGAAGAGGCACTTTACGTGAAGTTTCTTCAACAAAAAATACTATTCTCCTCTGCAATAAGTATGTGGGGCTCAATTTAGAAAGATTTAGCTGTGACTTACACTTAAACTTGTAGTAGTACATGATTATTCGTGAACTAGAGGAGTAATCAAGGTAATCTACCTTACTCCTGGAATTTAGGAGTAATCCAGGAGCACTTTAAGAGTAGTGCCTTAGATATATAGCGACTGACTAAACTACTGTTTTTCTCCAGCGCCATGGAAATGCAGAAGATAGGAGCAAGTCAACAGTTTTCGACAAGTGTGTTGTAGGTAAGGTACCCAAGCGCAAGCTCTGATTCCTTTTCTTTGGTTTTGCAACTGGGAGCCAAGCACATCTTGTGCTGTAACATTCAGTAGCGGCTCGCACAGGAAAAAGCGTTGGGGTGGGACCGCGGTGAGTTGGTGGTAGTGGAAGTTGACAGACAACGGGATAAATAAAACCACTTACATTGCGCTCGCTGCATCACCAACGCAGCGATGCAGCGTGCGCAAAGTAAGTGGTTTTATTTATTTATTTAATATTACTTATCCCATCATCTGTCGATTTCCACCAACCTCAACCCAGCCCCGGCTTACCGCTCTTACCTGTGTGAGCCGCCACTGGTAACATTATGCAAAAACCTCGGCCTGATTCACAAAACCTCTCTTGTAGTACTCCTAACTTACTCTTGGAATTAACTAATAAAGCACGAGTATTACAGGCGTAAGTCACAGCACACAATTTGTGAATTTTCTCCTGTGTCTGTACATTCATCAACATGTTACCGTCCTATTCGCCTCAGGGTTTCATTATTCACAAGCAACAGTCGGCCCAGTATCCCAAATAAGGTTATTTTGCACTCCAATTAGCAACATTTTACAGCTACTATCTGCACCAGCCACATCTTTCCAGGCATAATTATAAAAAACTAATTGTGAATTCCTTTTTACATACAAGAATAAAGAAATTTATAATCGTGCATGTTGAAGAAAGTCAGAGTAAGTGCAAACGCACTTGCTGGCATTTTAGGGTTTTTTCTTCAATGAGAAAATATTTTTCTCCATGAATAAAGCACTTCTCTTAGTTCCCCTTCAACCTCCATCCTGCACCCACCCATTTTTTTTTTTTGGGGGGGGGGTTAGGTTGCCCTTTCTATTCCTACCCTAAATTTGTTTTTATATCTGCCTGTTGACAATTTCAGCCTTTTCTAGAGTGGGAAGGGGTCAGAAAATGTTTTGTGAATACCCACAAATCTGTAATTTTGTGTGTGTGCACAAAATGCTGGTGCACACACTAACTCTACAACCATGAAAGCGGGTTTACTCACACAGAAATCTCTGTGTGAGTGAACCCCCATATCAGTACAAAACTACATTTCCTGAATTGGAAATGTGGTTTTGGGTTCCTAAATCAGAAGATTTGGACATGTATGGCAAACTAACAAGCACATTTGTTCAAGCAATAAGCCACACAAACCACAGTGAAAAAGAAAGGGGGCGCACCTAAAGTTAAGCAGTTACCAAATGCAGGGACCCACTGTTGGGCCTGTTTCTAGTAAGTTGTGTTCCTTAATTTGAACTTGGTAGACATGCTTCACTGTTTTACATTTGACAGTGATGGTCTTTCTCTTCTTTTTATTCATTCACACTGCCTAGCTCAGATGTCTTACAGTTTTCCTCTGGGCTGATTAATGTAGCAGGTTGAAACATCAACATAATACAGGTGGCTATGGTTTTTATTTTGGACTCACCTGCTAGGATTGGTCAGGTGTTTTAGACCCACAATGATATCACCACCTGAATCTTACTGTGGGGGCCAAATCATTTGCTTTGTAAAAGTACCATACACTATCACTTAGTGTCTTGTGCACTTTTATGTAGCATCTATGGTTCATATTAAATTTGCGAACTGTGTATTAATAAATATAAATATTTTGTTTTCACTTTTGCTATGTGTCCTAGATATTGTATTCAATTTCATGTAATTGTCATATATATATGACTTTAATCTTTACATCCATTGTTAGTCCAAGTACACTTGAACCTTTTCAGATCTACTGGGGATAACAAACATGCCTCAGTAAATTATTTGCACCTTTTCTCTAACTAACCCTGAAGGAATCCCGTCCTCTATATTAATGTGCATGTACTCGGGATCGCAGGAATATTGTGTAACGGTGTAACCCCTTTGCACTTCCATTTCCATCTTTCAAGAACCTTTTGGGCAATCGATTGCTGTGCCCTAACACTGTGATCCTGGGTTACAAAACGTTACCTCTCAACGCAACGAAAAAGTCATAATGTGTGCATGCATACATTATATATGATCTCTATCACTTAAAGCATTCCATGATAGTTGTGTGTGTGTGAGTGATCTACATATGTGCAGTGTATGCTCTTCCTTATGTGCTCATACCCCTGCACGTCTTAGTGCTCCGGTTACTTACTGGTAATCTTCATTACTCCAAGTGTAGTCTTCCTGCCACATGGGTTCACTACATCAGTAATGTGGCGAGGAAGACATACGAAGAGGTAATGCCGCGGTTACTTACCGGTTATCTTCATTACTCCGAGTGTAGCCTTTCTCGCAACATGGGTTCCCTACGTCAGTCATGTGACGTGGAAGACTTATGAGGAGGTAATGCCACAGTTACCAGTAATCTTCATTACTCCGAGTGTAGTTTTCCTCGCCACATTACTGCCATAGTGAACCCATGTGGCGAGGGAGACTTACGAGGAGGTAATTAGATGTTACATTACAATGCTGTACAGTCCCAATGCAGGTGTTGTAAGGGGAATGGTGTGCAAGTCATAACATTGTGGCTAGATTGAACAGAAACGCGTATGACTATCTATACATAGGCAAGACTGCAGAATATGCTAGTTTACATGTGTATCTCCTTCTTAGTGGCGTAGCCGGGGGGATGGGGCAGTCCGCCCCGGTGGCATGCATGTTGGGGGCGGTGGCCTCCCCCCGATCTTACCTGCGGTTGGGTGGGCTGGCTGTCGCAGGACTCGCCAGCCCCCCCCCCCCCGCTCTTCATGAGGCCGCCACAATAGCTAGCTAAGCCACTGTTCCTTACCTTTGTGAATAGCTCCCTTGAAGTTTGCAAAATTCAAAAGTATTTAAAGATGCTTGTGCAGCATTTTCCTTCAACACATGAAACTAATGTTAGCCTCACCCGTCCTGTCACTGTATGAGGTCGCACTACAGATTTAGAGTGTGGTCTCTCAAACTTTGTTAAAATAATATTCAGTTATAAAACCACTTAAACGAGTTTTTGCAAAAATAGTGTGCTTCTAAGACAGAGTTTATAGGTTTTGCAATAGATTTATGTATCGTTCCATAACCCCACATGGCCAGTTTTATAGCACAAATTATAGAACAGACCTGTGTTTACCCTGGCTGCCAGAGAGCAACGCAAACTGTTCTTTTCCACATAGAGGTTTGAGTTACTGTCGCTCTGAGGAACCCACAGAAAGAATGTTGAAAATTGTACAAGTCCCTGCCTGCGAACTTTGTTTCAGGTTAGGCGTGTTGGTACAATACACTTATCACAGAATTGATGTAGTTTTTTTTATAATCTAATTACGTTGTATCTCACATTTGAGGAAATCGTTTATCTGCCATAACAATAAGAGGAAATGATCAATGTGACAAAAAACCACTGCTACATCAAGAAAAAACATGCTATAGTATGTGGCCTTATGCACAAGATGCATCAAAGGGTTTTGCCCATTCTATGTCTATGGGAAAATGTGTTTATGCATATGGCCCAAAGTATTCTCTAAACCTTAGTCGAAATTTGAGTGCACAAATAAGTCTCCCAACAGTTCAGATTCGAGATTCTGATTCATAGAGTCTGAATCAGTGGAATGTTATGCCCCCACAAAGAACTTTGGCCTTGTACAGTGGAATATGTGCCCTTGTTTCACAGTCCTGTGTTTTAGGATGAAACCGGGAAAATGGATGCACAAATGGGAGGGGCTAGAGGCATTGAAGAGAAAGTGATGCACACACACAAAGTTCTTAATTAGAAGTGGGCTTTTATGTCTGGCATTAGAAAAAATACCTTTAGATTTACTAAAACATTTGTATATTGTGTTGTACCTATTCAAAAAATGCACTTTGTGTTTCAGCTAGTTTACTCAGTACTGCCAAATGCTATTCACAAACCTACATGTGGAAGATCCATCTCCGACACTCCTATCTCTTATGCACGAAGATGTCATCCCCCGACTGCGGACATTTCTGCAGACATATGCCTACAATTTAGTAGCAAATGTCAGAAAGACAAGGAAGTGGCTTGAAAATAACGACTTACTACTAAATGGGAGGGATTGAGGGAGGAGTATGGAGTGGCTTAGGGATGAGTAAGGAGCATGCAAACTGCTACCACAGACTAAACCATTGCTATTCACAAACTGCACCTCTAAAGTCACTGCAGCCAAAAAGCTCCCGAACCAGTTGTGAATGTACTCAAGCTCAGACCTGGAGTTAGTCCTGGCACATATATCCAACCACTATTATTGCAACATATTCCCATAGAAAATAATGAAGGCAGGAACCAAAAATAACACCAAATTTGAAATACTTTAGCATAAATGTATTGATTTTTAATGACTATTTTAAAATAAAGAAAAATAATTTAACATATTTAAATTAAATATTTAATTTAGAATGTAATTAATAGTTTGCAGCATTTTTTATATTGTTATACATTTAAAATAAATATGTAAAAATAGCGTACATAAATATGTAACATAAAAATATTGTTAGCATTATTTAAGTTTAATCACTACTTTTAATAATTACTTTTCACTACAATTTTCTATAGGAAGATCTCCAATCTGGTGGCAGTAGTGTAGTAACTTTACACTCTTAAATTAAGCTTCACCGCCTCAATTCAAGGAGTGGAGACATGTAACTCCCCACTATGTTGTAAATGTACCCTCATAAATGGCAAGAGGTCAAAAGAATCACATTTTCTATTAGTATAAGAGTACATTTTACATTTGTAGATTTACTTACATGTAAGTTTACCTTTATGAATGGGCCCTAAAATACTTATTTGTATACGGCTTCCAGCCTGGCCTCTTCATCCATAAGTCTATTGTGTCATTCACAAAATGTACTGATTTGTGCTTGTTAGCCTGATTTTGGTGAATTGGGCCTAGCTTGTTCATCCTCATCACTGAGAATGTAAGCACCATTTCAGTGTTATTTAAGCATAATGATTTTTCTTTAGCATGAGCCAGTCGCTCTTTGATGTCTCTGTACTGTACAATAATGAGTGCATAAAACCTATGCATGAGAATAAACACCACAGGATGACATATTTCAAGAGACAGCTCAATGTATATAAAAATTACAATAGTTGGTAGAAGTCCAAAACTATAGTGACAATGTCACCCAGGCCCATGGATATTAAACAGAGCGATTTATGTTCTAACTTGTAACAATACATAGGTTTAAAAGTGAACGTATGTAGGGACGGCTACTGAGTAACAAAAATAATATTAGTATTGATTTCTAGCTGTTCAATGAGAGATCTTCAAGAGTAGTATGCGGTGCATGGTGTGAGACTACCTTTTATACAAATATTGCTATTTTCTGTATCATATGATTCAAAAAGTTATGAGATGATCAGTTATGTAACTAAGCTGACGGCACACATCACTTGGGGACCATTAGCCTGCAACTAATAGTCAAGGGCACATAAAAGGTGGAACATGAGACATGTGCAAACATATATTGGTAAGAGAGTTTTGGGACCTCAACACTTTATAAGAGCAAATATATATATATATATATATATATATATATATATATATATAACTGTTAGATTTGGGGGTCTCTAGTTGGCAGAGGTAGGTACCTTTGACAAATAGGGACCCAGGCGTCTAGTCAGGGTAAGGGGGTACACTCCTAAAATAACCCCTGCTCACCCCTTGGTAGCTTGGCACGAGCAGACAGGTTTATCTCAGAGGCAGTGTGTAAAGCATTTGTGAACACATACTGTAACCCAGCGACAACACTGCAGATGGAAACCACACAAGTTGTAGTATAAAAATAAGTATTTTTATATAGACTTAACACAAGACCACAAACGAAAAACATCCACAATACTGTACTTTTAAAATGGTGGAAATAGATTAGTTCTCTTTAGATGAAAAATACGACAGTTTGAGTTCAATGTACCCTAGGAGGCGTAACGCTATACAACAAAAGTGTTGCAGGGAAGGTGATGCGTCGGTTCCTTACAAGCAAGAACACTGATGCGTCGGATCCCTACAGATGCGTAGGGGATGCGTTGGATCTTCTCTGTGAAGGGAGGTGATGCGTCGGTTTTCTTACTGCGCTTCTGTGGCGTTGCGACCAGCAGTGCCGTGATGCAGTGAAGATCCGGTGCAATGAACAAAAATGGCGTCTTCTCTTGGCTGCGACATGATGCGTGCACACCCGATGGCCGTGCGGCGACTCAACGATTCTTCTGAGCCGCGACCAGCCCTGCGACACGCTCCACGGTGATGCAGCGGCATCTGGTGCGACGGCGAACCTCTTCTCCCGCGATGCGACAACAGCCGCTGCGGCGGCGACATGCTTCTTCTTCACGAGTCGCGCTTCCAGCTCCTTACGACACGCAGTTCCTCAGAAAGCCCAACACAACTGCAGGCACTTCCAATGAACTCTTGGGGAGCTGGTGGTTGAAGTCTGTTGTCCCTGAGACTTCAGCAGGATGCAAGCTCTATCTCAATCCCTTGGATATACTTCACAAGTTAAAAAGTAGCACAAAGTCCTTTCTCCTCTCTTTGGCAGTCAGGCAACTACTGCAGGTCAATCCCTCATGCTTAGGGATAGTCTCTCCTCAGTCTCTCTGGGTTCTCTCCTCAGCAAAAGTTTCTTCTTGTTTCCCAAAAGTGATCTAAAGTTCTGGGGTCTGGGTCCCCTTTTCATACACAGTTTCTCTTTGTTCTCTGAAGGCAGATAGACCTTTGCCTAGTTCAAACTAGTTCTGGTCAGTCCTGGAGCACTATGTTTACATGACTCCTCCTTTCCTTTCACAGTGCAGGGCAGGGACATCAGACGCACCACAGGAGGTGGAGCCAGCATTGTGGAGGGAAGGCACAGCCCTATTCAGGTCCCAGGTGCAACTCCTCCCTCCCATCTACGTGCAGATCTCTCTATTTAGCCCTGTGCTGACTCACCCTGTCTACTGCAATCCCCCAGCTCATGTCACTCAAACTCCAGACAAGGAATACACAACCTAGCAGAGGCAGGCTTGGATGGTTAGACAAGAAAATACCTACTTTATAAAAGTAGTATTTTCAAACACAGAATGTTAAAACCAACTTCACTAAAAATGTATTTTATCATTCTGAGTTCAGGCATACTAAACTCGAATTTCTACCTCGTTCCCTGAGTCAGTTAGGATTATAAGATGTAATAATCAAACTACCAATTCTGGCCTATGGGGAACAGGTAGCCTTGCAATAGTGAAAAACGAAAATGGCTGTAATTTACTATAAGAACATGCCACACACACCAGAGCATGTCCTTCCTTTTACCTACAATGCACCCTGCCCTTAGGCCTACCATAGGGATCACTAAGATGCAGAAAAGGGAAGATTTAGGGACTGGCAGTGGGTGCACGTGCCCAGTCAACATGGCAGTACCAGACTGCACACAGGCTCTGCAATGGCAGACCTGAGACACACTTTTACAGGCTGCTTCTGTGCTTGGCACAACCAGTGCTGCAAGCCCACCAGCAGCATTTGGTTTACAAGCCCTGGGCACACTCAGTGCACAGTACTAGGGTCTGACGAGTAAACCAAATCAACCAATCATGGAATCACTAATCCATACATCAATTTACCATAGGGAGAGCATAAGCACTTTAGCACTGATCAGCAGTGGTAAAGTGCCCAGAGTCATAAAACAGCCAACAACAGGTCAGAAAAAAATACAAGAGGAAGGCAAAAAGTTCAGGGATGACCCTGCAAAAAGGGCCAAGTCCAACAATAACCTACTGGCAGTCGCCAGTGGGTAGTTATAGTTAGGACCTAGTTTCCATTGGACAAACGTATTTTCATTTGCTTATAAATGCCCGGAAATGATTTATTTCCACATACAAGGGTTCGCAGATTGGCTGCAACGTACAGCGCAATCCCCTGTATAAAGTCACAGCAGAGCCGGGAATTTGGCCTTAAAATTAAAAATATATATATATATATACGCTCACAGATGCACTCAGACACTCATCCACCTAGTCACAAACCCACTCAGACTCTCAAACCCACTCTCAGACCCACTCAGACACTCGCACACCCACTGACAGACCCACTTAGACACTCTAACACCCACAGACCCTCTTAGACACACACCCACTCACGGATCTACTCAGACACTCATACACCCACTCCCAGACCAATTGAGACACCCATACATCCACTCATTCGCTCACAAACCTACTAATAGAACCTGTCATACCCTGACACACCCATTCACAGACCAACTCGGACACTAACACACCAACTCACAGACCCACTTAGACACTCACATACCCACTCACAGACCCACTCAGACAGTATCACACCCACTGACAGACTCAACCAGACACTCACAGACCCACTCAAAGACCCACTCTGACACTCATACGCCCACTCACAGACCAATTGAGGCACTCATACATCCACTCACATACTCACAAACCCACTTATAGAGCCAGTCCTACACTGACACGCCCATTCACAGACTCACTTAGACACTCACACACACCCACTCACAGACCCACTCAGACAATATAACACCCACTGAAAGACTCAATCAGACACTCACAGACCCACTCAAAGACCCACTCTGACACTCTTACATCCACTCACAGATCTACTTAGACAATCATACACCCACTCACAGACCCACTGGGATACTCACACATCCACTCACACACTCATACACCCACTCATAGAGCCACTTATACAATGGCTCACCCACTCACACACCCTTTCACAGACCCACTCAGACACTCTCCCACTCCTTCACAAACCCACTCAGACACTCTCACACCCATTCACAGACTCACTCTGACACTCACACACCCAATCATAGACCCACTCAGACACTCTCAAACCCACTGACAGACCCACTCACACATTTATACACCCACTCACTGACCCACGCAGACACTCACGCATCCAACCCAGACCCACTCAGACACCCACTCACAGACCCACCTAGACACTTACACACTCACTCACAGACCCATTGAGACACTTGCACACCCACTCACACACTCACAAATTCACTTACAAAGTAATTCAGACACTAACACATCCATTGACAGACCCACTCAGACAATCACACACCCACTGATAGACCCACTCAGACACTTACACACCCACTCACAAACTCACTCAGATACTCAAATCCATTCACAGCCCCATTCCAACACTCGCACACCCACTGACAGACCCACTCAGATACTCAGGCACTCTCACACCTACTCACAAACTCACTCAGACACTTTCACACCCATTCACAGACTCACTCTGACACTCACACACCCAATCACAGACCCACTCAGACACTCTTACACCCACTGACAGTCCCACTCAGACACTCACACGCCCACTAATAGACCTATTCAGACACTCACAGATCTAGTCACAGACCTACTCAATCCCTTTCACACCCACTCACATATCATCTTAGACACTTAGCCACCACACACATCCACCCCAGCCCCATTCAGACACTCACACACCCACTCACAGACCAACTTAGACACACACTCACAGACCCATTGAGACACTCACATACCCACTCACACACTCACAATCCCACTTACAGTGCCATTCAGACACTGACACATCCACTGACAAACGGTCTCAGACACTCACTGATAGACCCACTCAGACACTTACACATCCACTCACAAAGCCCCAAACAAAAACACTCGCTCACCCACTCAGGCACTCACACATCCACTGACAGACCCACACAGACACTCTCACACCCACTCACAGACTCACTCAGACACTCAACCCACTCACAGGCCCATTAAGATCCAGTTAGACACTCACACAGCCACTCAGAAACTCACAGACCCACTTGCTGAGCCTTCTGAAATCCTTCAAGCTGGAGAAAGCACTGTACTTCTTTCCGAGCACAGTCTTTTCTGTAATCACTTTGCCCTCAGAGATATTTCCACTTCTTTCCAGGTGACATGAAAGTATATGGCCCTTAATTTAAATTACTATAACTAACCAAATGTACAAATTAACCTGCAAGCTCCACGAACAAGCACTCAGACACCCACTAAGATACTCATAAGTTCACTCACACACCCACTCAGAAACCCATATAGCCACTCACACATCCACTCACACACTCACAAAACCACTCATAAACCTTCTCACAGACCCGTACAGTCACTCACATACCCATTTACACTCACCAATAGAGCCACTCACACTCTTAGTCACACACCCACAAAACCACTACACACCCGCTCATAGACCCATACAGCAATCACACACCCACTCACACACTCATATAGTCACTCACACCCACTCTATAACACATACAGCTACTCACACACTCATCCTCTAAGGTTACAGATTACAGTTACAAGAATACAATTTAAAAAACCTTAGAAATTCACTGAAAAAAACAAAGGGTTACAGGGACATTATAGTTAGGAAATAACATTGAAACAACCTTAGAAATGCACTGGAAAACAAAGGTCACAGGGACAGTATAGTTAAAAAATATAATTAAAAAACCTTAGAAACTCACTGAAAAAAAACAAAGGTTACAGGGCCATTTTAGTTAGGCTCAGATTATACACACGTAAAACCATTGAATTCTGCAGTTATAGTTACCTGAACTAACTATAATGTTTGCCCCCACAGTGTACTGCGTATGACCTCACATATTGCATCACTCATGACATGTTAAGTGACATCTCTAATGACATCACTGATGATATCACTCATGATATCTCAAATTACATCACTGATGACATCATACACAGAACCACTCACACCCCCATACAACCAACCCTCATACATCCACTCACATACCCACACAACCACTCACATACCCATGCACAGACTCATACAGCTACTTACAAACCCACTCACTCATCCACTCACACAGCCACTTACTCAATCATAAAACCACTCACACAACCAGTACTCACCCATACAGCTACTCACACAACTGCTCACTCACCCATACAGCCACTCACACAGCCACACACTTACCCATACAGCTGAAGGTGCTCACTTTGCCACTGGATTCAAGCTAGCCTTGCTGAATAGGGGTGTTTTCCCAAAACCGGTCCCAGGATACTTGTTTACGGTCCAGTTAGGGCCCGGCTTGACAGTTCAGGCTTGACTGTTCCCATGAGGAACAGGGTAAAGACTGATTTACATGTGGCTGGGTCTTAACTGGGGTGGCAAAGTGAACTGAAGAACGTTGATGGATTCTACTTAGATCTAAAAGTGACTGGGGGTAAGTGTCTGAAAAGTTTCAGTGCTCCTTTAATCATCTCCTTCTGTTTGCTAAATAGCTAAATAAATCAGGGTAATAGGGAATTTGCCTAATGGAAGTCATTGATTAAACAAAGTCTGAAAGCACCAATGTTGCTGAAGGTTATTAGTATGAGGGGATTGGGAGGCGTTCCAAAAAGTTTATTAGTTTAAGTCAGGCAATGTGTTTTGCACTTATGTAATTTTGAGTAAAATGAAATCAATCCTTGTGGATCTAAAGCTGTGCTAGCTGGTGCAGTAAGGAAAAATGTGCTTGAATGGATGACTTACAATCTAATATTGTTTATTTTGACAATTGTATTGTGGATGTCTCTGTGGGAGAGTGTGGGATGGTCAGTGGCTTCAATATTTGGATTTGTTGTGACTTTCTTCTAAATTAAAAATATTTCAAATTATTACAACATGTAATGATGCAACAGCATAAATCAATAATATTTTACGTTCATTCACATCTGTATCTTTGCAAATCAAAATATTGTGATAAGCACATCTAGTAAGAAAATCAAAGCAAAGGCCCTTATTTAGAGGTTGGTGGAGTGGAACAAGTGCCAAAATGTGGCGGATGTCCCACCCGCCATAATTAAAGTGGCATTGACATGAATGTACTCTTAGTGCAGTAGATGGAATATTCTATTCGTTTTGGCTTATAACCCACATCTCATAAACTCTAAAAAAGACCAAATAATCTTTCTAAACAAAATAGAGCTTCATGGCCTGAATATATTACTTACTATGCTCCTCATCCACATCTGGAATTGTAGAAGTTATTGTTACTATTTAAAAAACAAAATGTACTAGTACTATAGCTATTACTATTTCTTCTACTAATGACACAGCAATATGAATTAATAAATAAATGAATGATTAAAATGTGTAGCGTCTCTCTTTAAACACACTCATCACAAGGTGATTTCAGCTGATGGTACTGGCAGCAGGATGTCTGTTTTGTTTTATCCTAAAGCTGTGTGGTTGTTTCTGGTGCAAATAAGAAGAGGGTTCCTTAGCTAGAGTTCTTGGACTCTTGGGTGATTCTCCCCTTTTAAGATGTTCAAGGGATCTCAAGTAGATTTTTCTGGATTGGTGCAGGCAGCAACCCTTCCTGTAGTGCTGTGTTTTATTACAAAGGCAGTTCGGGCTGGGCTGTTCCCATGAGGCACAGGGTCAAGGCTGATTTGCATATGGCTGGGTCTGAACTGGGGTGGCGAAGTGAGCTAAAGACCGATGATGGATTCAATCCAGATCTGTGACCGAGGGTGAGTGTTTGAAAAGTTTCAGCGCTCCGTCTATCATCTCCTTGTGTTTGCTTTGTTCGCCCTAAGTTGGCAGGGTATGCCCAGACGTGGATCCCTTGCTCACTTTGCCACTGGATTCAAGCTAGCTTGGCTGATGAGGGGTGTTACCCAGAAATTGGTTCCAGGATGCTTGTTTCCGGTCCAGTGAAAACCTAGCTTGGCAGTTCGGACTGGACTGTTTCCATGAGGCACAGGTTCAAGACTGATTGGCATATGGGTGGGTCTGAACTGGTGGGGTGGTGAAGTGAGCTAAAGAACGATGATGGATTCAACCCAGATCTGTGACCGACAGGGGGTGAGTGTTGGAAAAGATTCAACTCTTCGTCCATCATCTCCTTGTGTTTCCTGTGTTTTATTACAAAGGCCTTTAGAAGCTTTCAGATGATCCATTTATGGATGACGCACAGGTGACTTTTTCACTAACAGAAAACCAGTGGCATGATTCCAGGGAGTGGCTTTATTCCAACTACCCACTTTAGTACACGATTCCTGACCAAGTGGATGCAGGAAATGACGCATTTTGGCAAGGTGAGTCACAGTTAAGTGTAGTTAATGTGGAAGTTGGTGGTTCTTTTCCTACTATTGCTGCAAAACTTGGGTTAGGTCGGATAAAACAGAATGTAACAAGGTAGGCGCTGGTAGTGTTGGGATGTTCTGACCACAAGTGTCTCAAGTGTCACTTTTGATGCAAAAGTAACTTTTTGGTTTAAAATACACACATCTGATGATTTACGTGCTGAAGTTTATCAAGATCATACATTGGTCAAATGAACCAGCAATGAGAATTCACCTTAAAATAATTCAGCAGAAAGTGTGCAACTAGAGATTCTTGCAAGTCTAATACGATTCTCCAGGGTAATATGGTTGCAGAAGACTGGTCATATTGCTTAAAAATTACATTTTATTGTTTCTCTCATCCATAAGCCACATCGGACGAATAACTCAATCAGCATTAAACTCATTTCTGAGCAGAAACATAATTGCTTTCCAAATTGCTTGGTCTCGCCATAGTTACCACGTAGGATATAGAAATGTGCTCATTCAATGTTGCCTAATACTCTGGAGCATATTTACAAGAAAATGGTGCAGCGCTGAGCTGCAAGCAATTTAGCTGTGCTGCGATGGTTCCAGTGGCGGCTGCTACCGTGAATCGATAGGGGGGCAGGGAGGTGGTGTAAAAAAATTGGATCACTTACCTGCCGGCTGCCTCCATCCTCTCCCCACTTTTCCTGGCTTCTATGCTAACAGGAAGCAGGAAGCACCTAAGTTTCCTAATCCAATCACAATGCAGCATTGTGTTTGGTCTGAGCGTGGTGGCTTAGCACTCAGACAGGGAATGGGAGCCTGGGTATGTTCTCCAACCAGGCTATAATGCAGCCTGGATGAGAACATGCAAAGTGTGCATGAATGTTTGGCCGGCCAGCGACGGCCGGCCAAACATTCATGCACACCTATAAAATGTGCTCACCACTCCTCCTGCTCCTGTCATCAGAGCAAACCCACCCGCGCCAGAAAACTGCCTCAGCACTGAAATTTAACCCCATCCATGCTGCCGTCGGCCATTGGCCGACGGCAGCACTACCTCGCTGGTGCTGCCGTCGGCCAAGGGCCGAAGCGGTCCTACCTGTTTTGCGGAAGTGCCGCACTTCCGCAAAATGGGCGGCGCAGCCAACGGGTTAAATGATAATAAGCTTGCTTTATTAACTTTTTATTTTTCCTTTTTTGCAGTGCTGAAAGGCAGTAGGGCAACGCCAGTGGCATAACACGGGCCCCTGCAGCCCCTAAGGTGCGAGGGGGCCTGAGCTGCAAGAGGCCCCCTCAGCACAGCACTCTGGCCTGAGAGCTCCTGATTAAATATGGAGTGGGCCCCTCCATGTACCTTGCCCCCTCAAGTTTTGTTATGCCACTGGACGACCCTCCTCCACCTTAGCGGAAGAGCCGCCCCTGGCTGCATTCTTTAAAAATGCAGGGTTGCTTTGTATTTACAAGAATACAGCACCCCCCCCCCCGTGAATTCCCATGTCAGCGCACCCCCCCTGTGTATTCCCATGTGCCAGCTCTAATAAAGCTGCCTAGCACCAGCGTAGGCAACCTCACACCAAGGTGCAAGGGTGCCTGCATTGCAGGGATGATTATATTTGTGCAGGAAGGCACACCTTCCTGCATAAATCAATAATGAATGGTGTTTTGCTCCTTCTATGTGTGCTACAGAATGCAGCGTACATAGAAAGAGCAAAAAAGAAGGAGAAATCAAAGTTTTTCTTCTCGTTGCACCGCTCTATTGCCTCCTTTTAAAAGGCATTTGTTTTTGGCACTGCCTCAGATGTACAGATCCTTGTAAATCTGGGGCCGTGTCAAAAAGCAATGGGTGTAGCTTGGGAACACCCATAGCAACACTCATTGTTACGCCCATTTGCAACAGAAAATTTCTGCGAGGAGGGCCATATTTACAAGGTGGCACTAAGCATTGCGCCACCGGATCGTCGGAAAAAGTGGCGCTCCAGTGGCGCAATGCCCTTGTAAATATGCCCCTGGATGTCTTTAAGAAATGATGGGCTAGAATAAAAACTGATTACACTTTTGTAAACATTTGCAAATGTGTGTGAGGATACATATTCCGAGGTAGTGAGGGGTGCCATGCTAAGTATATTCTATTGTAATAGCATTTATATAGTGCATACTGCTCCTGACGAGGTATTGAAGCACTTTCCTCTGAGCAGCATGCTGCTCTGGAATCCAAGTTTAGCAATTTGTATGTGGTTATTGGGATTAGTCTTGTGCTTTTAAGGAAATTGGGGCATATTACCAAGGGCCTTATCGCCGCTTTAGCAGGAATTTTTCCCGCTAAAGCGGCGATAATGTTATCGCCCTATTACCTAGCTGTTGCTAACACCAGTTAGCGACAGCTAGTAGGAGATAGCGATCATCTTGGGGCCCACTTTGCATGTCAGCGATATATATCGATAATGACATGCAAAGTGGGCGTGCCAAGATGTTAGCGACTGTAAACAGTCGCTAACATCGCTATCTCCTATTACCTACAAAGGCGTACTTTTGGAAATATTCGCGCTAAGCGCGAATATCTCCAAAAGCTAACGCCTGCCCAGCGCAGTTCTTAGCCATGTTATCCAATGGTAGGTGGATAAGATGGCTAAGAGCATTAGCTCAGTAATGCATGAATATCACTGAATTTACAGCGATATTCATGCATTACGGCCGATTCTTATCGCTTTTGAGATAAACCTTGATAATAGGAAGGTTTAGCTGCGATAAAAATCGGCAGAGCTCAGCGATATTATTATTCCCGCTAACCGAGTTAAGCGATAAATATCGCTTAATCTTGGTAATATGCCCCAACATTCTACGCATTTACTCCAGTTTTTATGTGGTAGACTAAATTATTAGGAGTTAGGTCTGGTTTTTAGTTTGGGGGGTATGAGGAATTCATAAACATTATTGCCTCTATTAATAGATGAGCTGCATGATATTGGGCATTATGTTTTGGAAGAATTACTTATAAAGAGAAATTTTGATCTTTGAAATGAGGTGAGGCAGTTTTCTGAAACACAATAATAGGGATTAAGGTAAACTTGCCTGGAACCTATAGTGGACTGTGCTCAGACAGAGGTGGGAAACAGTATGGGAAGTAAGGGGAGGTTAATTTGAGAGAAAGAGGGAGAGGCAACATTCGAAAGTTTTAAATGAAGGTCAATTTTCACGGGAACACCCAGGAGGCTTTGTACAGATTGCAGGCAAAAGATGCAAAACTGCAGAAAGAAACGATATTATTTTTATTTTAAAATAGTGCTGTATTAGTTTCATTTGATAAGCACTGGAATCAGGTGAAGGGTCTACCCCCGAAATGCTACAAGCTGACCACTATTTTAAGTAGAGCAGCTGATCAGCTCAAAGGTTGGAAGCAGGCTATAATGGCTGGACACATACAATGGGATATACCGAGAGGTTTTGGCTGCTCTCAAAGGTAGCAGAAACTTCATGACTGTAGCCACATGAGAGAATATATGGGTCAATTAAACATTGATAAGAAGATTCTGCAAATGCTGGAGCAGATGTGTTCTGATGTTCTACGCTAGCTCCTAAAGTTTGGAACTCTATTCCCCCACTAACACGCACCACTGACGCTCATCTTCTCTTCAGAAAACAATTAAAAACCTGGTTATTCCTAAAAGCTTACGATGAATAGCCCACTGATTTAGCTTGGCTCTGCCGTGTTCCTGAAGCGCCAAGCGCCAAGAAGCGAATCCGGTGAACGTTGTGCTATATATGCCTTTTTAACATAACATAACATAACATGTTCATCCTAAATGTTTGGCTCAAAGTTTTACTTCCAGAACAACGTGGGATGCATTTTGGATATCCCTGGTTGTGGTGTGCATAAGGTGGAGGTCAGACTTGCTCCCTAGACAACTGAAGTGTAAAGCCAGGATTCCAGTGGATGGAAGATGTAGACCAAGACACTGAAGTGAGAAGGATGTAGACAGGGCTACTTTTATCAATTCCATCCACCTTGGTAGCTAAGGGTGCTGATTAGTTCTTCTTGAGCACTGGTATAATCTAGGCGGGGATTGAAGCTCCTGCTGTAGAGAACTTGAGGACCAGGCAAGTTCTGTGTTGTGGTATAATAGCAGGAAAGATAACTCTGGTGGCCAGAGGTCTGTATGCCGTCTGCTCACAGCTCTGACCCATGTACACAGTAGAGGGTTTATGTGCTTGCTGCAAGGCTCTTGTGGGACATACCACTCACAGCTTTGTGATACACATAGACAGCTCACTCTTTCCATAGCAGAAACTCTGGAGTGACCTGTAGGCAACAAGTTCCAAAGGCTGCATCAAGATGTATCATATTTACAGTGCACGCAAATTTATTATAGGCGGAACTTGGGATATCCAAACACCTGCCACCAAATCGTAGTTTAACTGTTAAGAACTTGTGAAGCGACAAGTTGGTTGTCTTTGTTTCTTGGCATCAAGGTATTTGCCATTATACCGCTACCTTTCCAGAGAAGGGGAGACCGGCATGGAAGGAGAGGGCTGATGACCTTTTCCTGAAGTGAGACACTTGTGTTGGGCTGAGCTGGAACTGAAGTAAGAGGCGTCCATCCTGAATGCATCCCGGGATCCGCACCAGGATAAACGTCAGCACGTTTCACTTGAGCGGACACGGATCCGGCTCAATAATAGCTCCTTGATCCAGGATCCAGATGAACCATTTCGAGGGTCCATACTCTCCACTAATGAAAAGCCTCCAGACCTGTCTCTGATTTAGGGACACTCTCTGCCACTGTGTTGCATAAACCTGTAATTTAGTCTTGCAACTCATTGCCTTGCCTGGGGGGATGCCAAGTGTTATATAAATGTCCATAACTATCATCTTTACTTTTGTGGAAGGCACCTTACAGGCAGATAGTATGAGTTTGGTCCAATAAGTCTGTAAGTGACCCAGACAATAATGACCGCCTCCATAAATTAGCTGATCCCCCTACCCCACCAGAAGGACAATCACCATAAATGTGCTCAGAATCACACAGTGCAGTCAGATGAGGAACCCAGGTATACCTCCCTAGATACATCTCCTCTACAGTGACCACATAACCGATGGAGGAGCTCCCTGACACCTGGCTCGTTTCTGTAGCCTATGGGCAGAGGGCAGTTCAGCACAGCCTAGGAAGTGTCGAATGAGTTTCGAGCAATCCTTCTCAAGCCTTAGTGCCTCAACAGAAGCCAACCTTCTCCTCCCCCTTTCCAATCACGCCCACAATGGAAGGTTACAGCCATCGCCCAGCCAATAAGCAACCTTCAGAGGGTTGTCTGTAAGTCTGCCTGCAGAAGAGGAAAGGTCACAACCACCCCACCCCATAAACAACCTTCAGAGGGTTGTCTGTAAGTCTGCCTGCAGGAGAGGAAAGGTCACAGCCACCCCCACCCCATAAACAACCTTCAGAGGGTTGTCTGTAAGTCTGCCTGCAGGAGAGGAAAGGTCACAGCCACCCCCACCCCATAAACAACCTTCAGAGGGTTGTCTGTAAGTCTGCCTGCAGGAGAGGAAAGGTCACAACCACCACCCACCCCATAAGCAACCTTCAGAGGGTTGTCTGTAAGTTTACCCGCAGGAGAGGAAAGGTCACAGCCACCCTACCCCATAAGCAACCTTCAGAGGGTTGTCTGTAAGTCTACCTGCCACCCAACCCATAAGCAACCTTCAGAGGGTTGTCTGTAAGTCTGCCTGCAGGAGAGGAAAGGTCACAGCCACCACCCACCCCATAAGCAACCTTCAGAGGGTTGTCTGTAAGTCTACCAGCAGGAGAGGGAAGGTCACAGCCACCACCCACCCCATAAACAACCTTCAGGGGGTTGTCTGTAAGTCTGCCTGCAGGAGAAGAAAGGTCACAGCCACCACCCACCTCATAAGCAACCTTCAGAGAGTTGTCTGTAAGTCTGCCTGCAGGAGAAGAAAGGTCACAGCCACCACCCACCTCATAAGCAACCTTCAGAGAGTTGTCTGTAAGTCTACCTGCAGGAGAGAAAAACTTTGTCCCATCAAATGCATTGCTGTATTAAACCCCCTTTAGCTCTGCCATCTGAAATGGAGCTCCCTGGAAATTTGCCCAGGCCTTCCATGGAATGCCTCGGGAAACCTCTTCATAGCTTTAAATCAGTGAATTTGTAGCTTAAAAGAAGAACGCCAAGGGGCACTGCCCCACAGCAACTCATTCACTGAATAACTGCATACCATGCACTCTGCAGCAGGGGTGTCCAGCGTAGGCCAGGAAGGCTGGAACTCAAGATAACACTTTAGGGTAAGCAGTGGCGAGGACCATGAGTGCCGCTTAACTTCCATGAGTGCCACTTAACTTAACATGCACATTATGTCACGTGGCTCTTTCTTGCATACTCCCAACCCAAGTGGACCCGCGGTGGGCATCTCTTGTCCCTTGTTGGCAGTAGACAGTCAAGATCTGGATGTCTCTCCATCTCACACGAGTCAATGGATCATTAACACGTCGCTCACGCAATCGTAAAGAAAAATCTATGAATAAAATGATCAATCAGTTGAGCGGGCGGGTAAAGGCAATAGCAAAAAGAGAAACGTAGCACAGCCTTTGAAGGCCGAAACGAGAAACGAATCGCGTCAGATTTGTTGGGAAGAAATCGAACACAAACAACCAGAAGTGCGATTCTTCTCAAGAAGTGGCTGTCTGACGCCGCTCCTGCATTAAACTTAACAGGGATCACAGGAGAAGGCTAAAATTAGAAAGTGCAACCAGTAAAATTAAAAAGTAATAACAACAGCACACAGGAGACCTCAAACTTGCACCTTAATTTCAAAGTTTACAGGGAGAACCTACCCACCAATCACTAAAATAGTCTAGTTGCAGAATCGGCCTGAAATAGGACTAATAAATAATAGAAATAAGTTAAAAAAAGGAAATAACACTTTGAAAAAGAATTGCCTCGGCCCTTACCTGCACCAAATATGACAATAAGAAGTACAAAAGTCCGCCAATGCTCCAGAATATGCCTTGCCTTTAGAACTGTTTACCCACAAAAAAGAACAGATTTGCAATCGATCTGCTTGTGACAGTAATTCCTTTACAGGAAGGCAATAGTGTCTCCCTGAGTGCAGGGCAGGCAGTGGATTCAAGCGAGGTCCTGGCACTATCACCATGGTGGTCAGCAACGGTGGGGGGTGCAGAGGGGACATGTGGGAACAAATCCGGCTGTATGTGAATCAACGTACCAGCAGTTACTTCATTTATCCATGCTGCCCCCTCTAGAGTCCCCCTAGGACCCCAATCATGACTATGACAACAACAGAGCAACATCATCGCTGACCATTCAATCACTAAACCAACAACCTAAAGCTACCTCCTACCTCAGAACAACCATTCAGGCTGATCTTGAACCCGGCCTGGAAGACCGTCTCCCATCCCCACTCAGGGAGGACGAGAACCCACACATACCTGGGCAAGAATCCGCTCCTCTTCACAGCTACGGCTTCACTTCCTATACATTCCACACAACATCATTCAAGAGCATCCAGAACTCACAACATACAACTGACACAGCCTGAATCTGCACTTAACTAGGTATTGAGGCATCCAACAGTGCTCTCCAACATCCACTATTTTACACACATCTACAGTGGTGTAACGAAACTCAAGGGGGCCCCACTACAAAGTGTATGGAGGGAGCCCCCAACGTTCCGGACCCAGCCACGGTCGCTAGTGGGAGTACCTGCCGGGCGGTGACGTGGGGAGGGGGAGGGGCAGGGTGGGGGTAGTAAACTATGGATTATGGAGGTTTACAGGTAAGTAAACATATAAATAAATAAAACGAATTTGGTTGTGCGCACTGCTTCGCATTTGGGGATGCAGTGCAAGCAACGAAATTCGTTTTATTTATTTATATGTTTACTCACCTGGAAACCTCCATAATTCATAGTTTACTACCCCCCACCCTGCCCCTCCCTCTCCCCACATCACCACACGGCAGGTACTCCCACTACCGACCGCGGCTGTCCGGAGCCACTCAGGAGCTCCCAGCCGCCACCAGTGCCCAGTGCCTGATGGGTCCCCGGGAGCCCGAGGTTCCGCTGCACCGCGCGGGCTAAGGGGCTGTTGTTATGCCACTGCACATCTATATTTACCAGGCAAGAAGCACCTGTATAAACCAAGGGACTATTGAATCACTTTAGTACAGCCTTGGAGCCTTACCCACATTAAAAACACACAACTCATTAAAACCAACACACTCACCACTTAACCACTCACCTCCACAACGCTGAATCTGACTCAGATTTGCAATGGAAATATTTTAGAAGTCACAGTCTGGGCTTCCAAAAGTCAGTGCGCCGCCATACAAATGGCTGTTTGTGCACTATAAAACTGCTGATTAACAATATATCCCGTAGAAGAGGGCAACCATGTGCAATGTAGGGAATGAAGCATTCCACAGGAAACAGCCTCGAAATAAAATGCACAAAGCCAAGTCCCTCAGTTATCTCAGTCAATAACATGCACTTACATGGGCAAGACTCTTCAGACATGCCTTGACTCTAATGCCTGGAGCCCAGTATTGTGTTGTGTGGCAAGGGTAGGCTCTCCACTATTGTGCCAAGGTTAGCTAATAATAGACTACAGTCTTCTAAATCAATATTGTTGTGGTTGGTCCAGAAATTGCAGAGTGAAATGGAGAAGTTCTGCTGCATGCTCCCTCCGCGTGTCCTTCTATGAGCCCAACAGCATAGCAGTCTTACCGGAATAACCATCAATGAAACTTAGGGAAAGGATGAGTCACTGAAATACAAGTCCAGGTGGTTTAATGGCCCCATTTAGAGTTAGGAAGGCCGGGTACTGTGTCGGCACAGCAACGGAATACCCTGCCCTTCAGACTCTCAGGGGCATATTATCAAGCCTGGGCGATAAAATTATCGCCGCTTTATCGTCCGAAAAAGCGGCGATAATGGGCTTGATAATATGCTCTATGGAATTCCAATCGAAGCCCATGTTAGATGTGAAGGCTTCAATTGGAATTCCATACAGCATATTATCAAGCCCATTATCGCCGCTTTATCAGCCGTTTTCGGACGATAAAGCGGCGATAATTTTATCGCCCAGGTTTGATAATATGCCCCAAAGTCCCCCTGCCCAATGTTGATTTGGGCAGGCTGCCATGTTTACACCGTCAAAGTTAAATTTACTTTTTTGCTGTAACATTTCCTCTTATGGCCTGAGCGACCATAGGCTTTCGGCGGTAAGCCATCTGACCGTCCGACCTCTAATGTCTAACCTCACAGCAGTTTGAGAAATGTTCAAATACGATAGTGAATATGTGATATTATCCTGCATCAATACCGAGTGAAGGATATCAACTACTTCTACATGATATAGTGTATGAAGTTATAAGTATAGTCACTCCTCTTAACTCCATGGCCACTCATCCGCTTACCTCTTCCTTTTCCTTCCTAGCTACTAGTCATCCACCACAGATCAGCTGCCCATAAAGTCCAATTGTTGTGTTTGTTGAGATACTGACTTTTTTGGTAAGACCATGCCCGCCACAAGACTCCTGCCTCCTTCCCCCACCATGCCCCTTGGCGTCTGGCTCCATTCTTTGCCAACTCCACAATCATCCCTAGCACTTTGAGATGGCCTTTGAGTAGCATGAAGTACTATACCAATAATCAACAAAACATAATAGAACACAGTCACTCAGAGTGCCCTGTGGCCAGTACTTTATTTGAGCTGGTGAGTTCTGGTGCTTGGCGCCTGCTCTTAGTTGGTTTCGGGTGCTCGGCACTGGCACTTAACCCTTTCGATGCTGATGACGGAACCGCTCCGTCATCAGCTGCGGTGGCGCTGTGCTGATGACGGAGCGGTTCCGTCATGGCCCGGCCACCGCGCCTGCGCGGCACGGATTCCGCGCCTGCGCTGGGCGTTCTATTGAGCGGGCGGGGCCATGACGGAACCGCTCCGTCATCAGCACAGCTCAACCGAGGCTGGTGACGGAGCGGTTCCGTCACCAGCATGCGGCCGCCCCACCCCCTTAGCACTGCGGCGGAATAGCCGCTGCAGCGATGCGGTTAATTGTCAACAAAACATGCACGGCAGTTTACAATATGGTGGTGCTGCTCATCTAATTTAGAGATGAGCAGAACAGTGGTTGTTTATTAATACAATATACATCAAAAATTATTAATACTGGCCTCCCCAGCCATTCCTTTACTTTTGGGGACCTTGAATAAACGGAACTGTCGCAATTACGGGCGAAAGAGCTGTTTTGGTACCGTCATTGACAGCGATGACGGGCAATGGGTGGTGCAAGCTGCAGTGGCCTCCTGGCCAGGGCCCAGGCACTTATTTTACAAATTACACACCGCCTGCGGACATCACAGTTTGAATTAAAGAATTCTGCGAAATGACTGACACGTCAACGTGTGCAGTTAGCAGTGGGACAGGAAATGTTAAAAATCGTATTACACAGAAAAATCTGTAAAAACAGTAGAAAGCGAGAGAAAGATATGGTATCCTTGGACTGCTCTCCATCTCCTGCCCAAGAATCGTATTTCAAGGAGTTAGTGCAGTGACTCACTGAGGAGCTGAGGTAAGAAGCTGGGGCTGTGTGTTGAGTTTCTGCACCTTTGCCCTCCTGAGTTCTGCTATATTGCTTTCATTCACATAACTTCACTGATGGAGAAAGCAGCAGTTGCCATCTGAGGAACCGCCTGAGCAACAGCACGTGGAGTACAGCGGGCACTGCGCAATGACTGTGACGCAATGCCGTGTTTCTCTGGGTAGGGAAAGTTATGAGCTTCTCACTGGCCTCCCATCTGCTTTATTCCACAGAGATTGATAAACCGACATGAGGACCTTGTCTGGTGGAGGTAGGGAACAAGGTTCGAGTCTTGGCGTCTGCTCAACATCCTGTGATTTTGGGAAAATTATTTAATCTCCCCGTGCCTACCAAAAAGAACAAGCATTGGCATAGCCAATAGGTCTTGCCTTTGGGGTGTTATAAGTGTTTAGACAGAGCTATTGGCTTTGTTAATGTTTTTAATATGTGTTGTGGAGCATTGTGAATGTTGTGCAGCACGTTGAATATGTATAAGTTGTAATAAAAAAGTGATATAACTATTACTGTCACCTTATATTTAACTGAAAAAACGTTATATACAATTGAAGTATTGTACTAAAAACCACAATTAGTACAAACAATGTGTTCTAGTTTATTTGTTCATGCAATGCTGTCAATTTTTCCTTGTTTGTTGTAATTCATTTTTGTTATAGTTTTTTATTGTTAGGTGTGGGGTATAAACAACGAGGGTGGATGCTGTGAAATAGTATTTTAATTAGATAGGAGTAGTGGAGAGTTATTTGTGTAGAATTAATAGATGTCAAATTCTCATGCCAAACTGAAGTGGTGTGGAGTGATTCTGAGGTGGTTGTGAGTAGTGGCGGAGGAGATGCTCAGGGGATCCGGGATGATATTGAGGTGATGCTGAAGTGGTGGTGCGCTGGTTCCGAGATGATGCTTATGTGATGCTGAATGATACATAGGTGGTACTGAGTGATGCTGAGATGATGCTGAGTGATGTTGTGGTGATGAGTGATGCTGATGTTGTGTAGCTGAACTGGTGCTTATGTGGTGCCAAGTGATGTTGTTTTTGTTCTGTGTTGCTGTATTGATGCTGAATTGGTGCTGCGTTGGTTCTGAATTGCTGCTGGTGTGAGGCTGTGCAAGTGCTGAGCTGGTGTTGCACTGGTGGTGGTGCACTGATGTGGAGGTGATGCTGTGCTAATGCTGAGATGGTGCTGTGTTTATAATGAGTTGTTGCTGCAGTGCATCGGAGGTAGTGCTGTGCTGATGGTGACTTTTTGCTGCACTGGTGGTGGTGGTGCACTGATGAGGAGGTGTTACTGTGTTGATGCTAATATTGTTATGTGGTGATAAGGTGCTTAGGTGGTGCTGTGCTGGTGCTTCGGTGGTGCAGAGTTATGCAGAGGGACTGCTGAGTGATGCTGTGGTGGTGCTGAGTGATGCTAGTGTCCTTTATTTTGTATAGTAGGCACCTTATTGGATGTTTGGATGGTTTTGGCGGATGTATGACGTTACAACGCATGCTATTACAACGCATGCCTTTACGAAGAAAGTTTTACAACGCAAGTCGTTACAACGACTTGCGTTCGGGGGCGCAGGATAGTGAATAGTTTAATTTACTATTCCAACTCCAGTCCCCGTGGATAGTAGGGAAGGTGTTGGAAAATATTCCCTATCCTAGAGCGCCCCCCAGCGCAAGACGTTGTAAAAGTTGCTTTATAATGGTTGCATCGTAAAGGTACTTCGTTGTTAAAGTTGCGTTGTAAAGAATGTTCCCCGTTTTGGCATATCAATATAATCAGTGTAGCCAAAAAATAAAATAACGGTGGCAGCGTGGGCCTGTTAAGGGTATTAATGTTCCTGCAGATTAATAGAGCCTAAACACTTACCTCTGTGGCAGCAATCTTGGGGAGGAGACAGTGGGAGGGAGAGAGGGGAAGAGTGAAGGGGCACGTGAGGAGCCAGTGAAGGGAGATAAATTGCAGCGATAAGAAACAATACACAGACTGTTTACTGTACAGCCGTCTGTTGGAAGTGTTTGAGGGGTGGTGGGTTTGCCTCCTGTTACAGTGGCAGTACTGGTGGGCTTCCTGTCTGGGCAGCACAGGGGCACATATGTTGCTGCTGATGATTTAAAAACTAACAAATAGTGTAATAAAGGGCAATAATGTCAATACCAAAGTTGCTAGGAATAATATAAATTAACAATATTATCATACTATCACATCAGCATGCGGGGGAGGAGTTTGTCCCTCACCCGGGGTGGAGAGAACGCGCCTTGTAAAGAAAGCTGCAAGGTCCAGCGCCTTGGTGCTCCTGTCAGGTCGCTTTATAATCCAGTTTATGGTGGTGGGGTCTGTCCATCAGCCGGGGTGGAGGTGATGCGCCTTGTAAGAAAAGATGTGAGGTCCAGTGAGTTCACAAATGCTAACATCGTAAACCTGGGCATCTGTGTGTGAAATGTGTTTATTAAACAGAAAACAAGAGAACCACGTGGGTGTGATGGAGGGGGCACGTGCAGTGGAGTGAAGGAAACACGCACCACAGCTGAGAGCTGTGCAATGGGGTGAAAGGAAGCACACATCACAGCTGTGCACTGGGGTGGAAGGAGGCACACAACACATATCTGGACTGTGCAGTGTTGTGAAAGGAAGCATGCACCACTACTGTGCAGTGGGGTGAAAGGAAGCACTCACCACAGCTGTGTACTGTGCAATGGGGAAAGGAAGCATGCACCACAGCTGTGCACTGTGAAGAGATGTCAAAGGTAGCACGCACCACAGCTGCGCAGAGATGTGAAAGGAAGCATGCACCACAGTGATGAAAAAAACGTGAATGTTAAAAGGTGAAGTCCATTTTAAGCTGTGTACTGTGCAATGGGGGAAAGGAAGCATGCATCACAGCTGTGCACTGTGCAGAGAAGTCAAAGGTAGCACGCATCACAGCTGCGCAGTGATGTGAAAGGAAGCATGCAGCACGGTGATGAAAAAACGCGAATGTTAAAAGGTGCGGTCAATTTTTAACCTCTACCGCGCTACCGCGTTTTCCCGCTGTGCGCTGGAATTTGAAAAATGCGCGGTTTGTGACAAAGCCAGCTCGTCATCCGCGTAGCGCAGGTAACACCCATGACGAGCTGGCTTTGTCATCAGAGCTGAAGGGGTTAAGATGGTACCGAAAAAGAGGCAACTATAGAGGCCAGCTACAGAGTACAGCAAATGTCTTGACAATAACATACTAATACAAAGATAACGTTGTAGGAAGAGAGTGCTGACATATATGAAATGTGAGTGCTGGAAATAGTAGTGCACACTCTTGTGGAGGTGGGGTCTGTCCCTTGGCCGGGGTGGAGGGGACGCGCCTTGTAAGGTCTTGAAATTAAGCTGCAAAGTCTTGAAATTAAACATGATCCACAGCAGATCGCACGCTGTGCGCCGCTGCTCGCTCCCGACAGCTAAAGGCTGTGGGAGTAAACATTTTCAGAAAAGGTGGAACGTGCACCCACCTTGGACAATTGCGTGCTTTTATTTTTTAAAGCCACATGCAAAGGCCAATAGCATGTGTGGAATACTGAACACCACACACACGAGTTTTCAGAAAGTCTGAAGTGATTCCAAGAGGCCTTCTCCTAGTTAGCGCATGCGCGCTGCGCTAGGCTTGACCTAAAAATATGTCCTTGTGTAATGCAACTGGTGGTCATGTAAAGCGCTCCAATAGCTTCGGGTCGAGTTTGCCATATATAAAACTGCAAAAACAAAAAACCTTCTTAATAAAGGCAGATGCTTGTGCTCTTGTTTATGTAATATGGGGTTTGCGGATGTAAAGTCTACCTGCTTAACACAAACTGAGCATTCCTTCAGTTGCATGAGGTCATGCCTTACATGTACACCTGTGCAGATTACAGATGTAAGTGCTTGGGTCAAGAGGATCTCAAGCAACACGCAATCGGCATGCAGCCCGGAAGATCTGCAAAGTTAGTGTACAGCGGGCTTAGTCGTTTCCAGGACAATCATAAACAGGTGAAGTCACAAAGTGTAACCCGCCTACTCCTGTGGTTGGCAGGAAGTAGGTAGGCACTGCCAGTATCTCAGCTGTAGCACTGAAAGGGAGATCTTGAAGGTCAACAGAAGCATGGGTACAGTGTTTCATTCTGCCCACCAATATGGGGTCTTTAGGAGAGCATATAAAGTCAAGGGGCATCTGCAGGGGAACATAGCTGCAGAGAACTGTGGAACCTCCATTTCTGGTATGCTAGGTAGCCATCTTGAGATGCTTTATTGTAGAAGCGGCAGTGATTTGTACTGATAACATTATTGAGGCCATGTATATGACTGAGGCCCGTCATGTGCTGTATGTGTACCTCTGCCTCAAAACCTTACATATGCGAGTGACATGCCATCTGAAAGTGAGGCAGAGTTTGTACTACTCCCCTGACAGGCCACTTCAAAGGCCCACTGAAGGTACTGTTTTACCTTTCTCTCACCTCACACTGTCAATTTATCATGCCACGTAGGACAAGGATTAGAACACTGAAAGCCCAGTCGACGTCAAAGAGGCCGATTCCAATCTCTGTCGGTAGGGCACCGAATCCGGTTCGGCATTAGCGGATCCGATTCGGAGGCTGAATTTCCGTCCGAGTTGTACACGGGTCCCGACGTCGAAGTACGATGCAAACAAGCGCGAAATCTCCGTCCGAATCGTTTCCGGGTTCGAACCGCTCTGTATGACTCCGTCACAAGCAAACCGTGGCACGCAATGGAGACATTTCACGACTGAGCTAGTACGATGCTCGATTCGGACAGCTGGATCGAGTTGGAGCATCCGGCTCGCAATAGCACCCAGAGTTGGACTTCAGGGGTCCGCGTCGAACCCCCTGTTACCCACAGCCTAACGTTTCGGACACAGGGGGAGACCCATGGGTCTCCCCAACACAGGCATATACGGTGCGGATGGCACCGACGTGTACCCACTGTAGGGGGCACACTTGTCCGCGACGTACCCTTTCAGTCAATGGGAGCCCATGTAGGCGTCGTACGACCGGCTCCCATTGACTTCTATGGTACTCTGACCGAACCGAGTCCGACAGCATGCAGCGGCATCGTACTCGCTCAGGAGTCCGGATCGGTCGGAAAACACCCCGGATCCGGCTCAGTCGGAGTGCTTTCCGACCCAGATCGGAATCGGTTCCTAAGTAGAATACGTGATTACCATGGCCAAGGCACAAGCCCAGACGGGAGGGTGTCCCGGGAAGACCAATAGTGCTATTCCGACAAAGCATTGTGTACAAAATTCATGAAACATAAATGTTGTGTCAAAAATATTATTATTTCAAGAATATTGTGGGAGAGAATATAGAAGGCATGAATATTGTTTTATAGGTCATTTATATCACTTAAAAAAATTTAGTATTGCATAATATTGTTTAATTATTTATTTGAATTGTACCTTTTTATGTTATAAATTGGTATTATTTTATTGCTAAGTATTTAACATTTGTTTTAGTATTCTTTAAATGTGGTAATAAATGTTATTTTTTTTAATTTATGTCAGGTTTATTGATTTGCTTTTGGTGGTTTGTTTGGATTGTAGGGGAATAGAGTGGGAAGTATTTTTACTATTTATTTTCTAATCAGTTGTAAAAAATACATGTTAATTTCTTATTTAATAGATCATTTTAACAATATGGTCATTTTTTTTGCTTGTTAATTGGTTAAGTGGATGATTGTGCTAATTATTTAATTATTCCTAATAAATTGGATATTAATTCATTATATTCTGTTTAATATTGTGTTTAATATTTGTGTTTAATAAATACTTTTATAGATTATTATATATATTTTTAATATGCATTGCTATTTTTCTGTTATTAATTTAATTAGCTTTCGTTTTTTAATTTTAGGGTAATAAAATGAGAAGTAACAAATGTATTTTTGAATGTAATATTTGATTTAATTTTTAAAAATTATCATATGTATAATTTTATATGCTCATTTGATATTTGTAGTTTGTAAGAATATACATTATTGTGATGTTAAAATATTTTTTATTTTTTATGTAAATATTTTTATTTCATTTTATATACATATAATTTATTTTATATTAATTTAGGAAAGAGAAAATGTAATCTGAGCTTTCTAACATTTAAGATTTGCCCCAATCTTGCATATGCTTTAGTTAGAATAGTAGTTCTCACTTCTCCAAAATCCAACACTTTACCAACTGCTGCTTAAGTAGGAGTGGGAATCGTAAATGTAACCCCTTCAAAGTCTAACACTTTCCTCACTGTTGCTCAGTTTGGAGCAGGGAGCAAATCTGACCTCTCCAAAGTCCAACACTTCCCATGCTGTTGTTTACATGAGAGTGAGAATAATAAGTTGGATCCATCCAAAGTTTTTATGTTGAGATTTCCTCTTTTTGCTTTTCCCTGACTGTTTAGTAAAATTGTTTAGAGCTATTTGAAATCGATTTTGACTCTTTCTTTTTAAGGTTTGTGATTTTATCAATTTTAGGTAAAATCATATTTGACCTTATCACTCCCATTTTTACTCTTAGCATGTTCGTGATGTTTAGCAACTTTCTTTTTACTATTTTTTTTATTTGTCTTGTTTGTACTTTAAGTACTGTACCTCGTAACTGCAGTTAATTGTGCTTGCAAATTCCTTCTTTGGACCGCATCTCTATGGCAGCAAAGCCCTGGGCTTGTTCACATCACCTATGGGACAGCCAAGAGTATTTGAGCGAGTCTTGCTCTGTCTCTGTCCAATGGGTATCGTAAATTTGAATGCGGTGGATATTCAGCCAAACCTCTTTCTGATTTTCTAACCACTTGCCTACCTCTAATACACTAGTGACTTACCACAAACTTAGAAATATTTACCATCAGTGTTCAATTAGGTATTTCTCTTCAGTTCGAGCCCCATTAGGAATGGAAATACACGTTTAACATGCATTGGGTTATTTGGCATTTACATAGAGAATTCTATGAATTTTACTTGTTTTCAAGGACAAGTATGAAATAGTGACCCAAAAATAAATATATTATGTAGTGATAGCTCAGGAATTTCCATTAGTGCAGGAACTTAAGCCCGGTTTACTCAGACGTAATTGTACCTTGGCCAGTAGGAGAGTTCGGTGTTCAGTGAATTAAGTACCTTATGTAGAGGTCTATGTGTAACATGTAAGTCATCCTTGAATCCCAACAGGAGCAACTCACTTTTTAATCCATTATTTGGAGGTGATTGTTCATCAAAACTATCAAATTAGACACGTAAACTATGCACTAACTTACACATACACATTGATTGCACATTTTTGCCTTTCCCCTGATACCCCTTTGGGATTCATGTATAATGTACCAATGTCACACGTACATATAAGGTAGTAGCCAGAAAATTAAAATACCCTTTACTTTGAACTAAAGCTCCAATGACACCAAGTGAGTGAAGCAAATGAGCCCAACCCTCTCTAGAGCTTCCTTGTCTCTTCAGACCAAGCATCTATCCATTCATCCTTTAACCCTCCATTCACCCACTGACATCCACTATTTCACCTTTAAATTCTGTCACTGATTCATTCTTTCAACCATTAGTCAACCTTTTCAGATCCCATCCATTCGTTCATCTATACATCGATCCATTTAGCCATCCACCCATCCAGTGTGCCATCCATACATCCATCTATCCATTATTCCGTCCTTCCATCTATCCATTCTACCATACTTCCAACTATCCATTCATCTACTCTACCATCCATCCACCTAGCCAACCAACCATCCATTCATCCATCATCCATTCTGCTATCCACCCATCCACTCTGCCACCTATCCATCCACCCTGCCATCCATGCATCCATCCATCCACTCTATCATCCATTCACTGATATTTTCACCCACTCGATCATGCACCCCTTACTCTGCCATCTTTTCACCTATCCATTCATTCACCTATCCATCCATTCACCTATCCATCCATCCCTTTATCCTGCTGTACTTTCACCTGTCCATCCATCAATCCATGTACTCACCCTTTCACCCTTGCACCCATCTACCCACTCATTCATCCATCCATCCATCTTTCCTTCCTTTCAGCCTTCCTCTTATTCAGTATTCCTCCTCCTTTCCCATGTCTATTTACCCATCTTTCGTACTTCCTTGCTCCTGCTTGCTCTTCAATTGGTGCTGAATTACTTTACAGAATTAATTATGAGCTTTTGTCTGTGAGTTGCAGACAGGAGAGACCTTTACAGAATTCCTACCCCGATGTAGCTGCTAAAGCGAGGAGTTCACGCTGCCCCTGTGTACGCATGTGCTTGCTATTCCGATGGTCACATACTCATATTTTTTCTAACCGTACATCTACATAATATCACGTTATGAAACATTGTGCAACTGTCTTTGTATTTTATACATATTTTTCTCTCCAGAAAATCACATCCTACAAAAACTGAAATTATTCACAGTTGTCTACACACACTGATAGCACTGCTTTTATCAGATCCATGTAGGTTTAAGTTAGGTGCTAATATAAACATGATGCACGGGGGCGGCTTCTCCGATGGAGCAGAGGAGCATCTCCCCACTTAAAATCCCCCTCCCTAAAACCCCAAAGATGACAGATAAAATGGCAATTTATTACCATTTTATTTTTCATCCCCATCCCAAACAGAGCATCAGGAGGGAGGCGGGCAGCTGCTGAGTGACAGCAGTAGCAGGGAAGAGGGTGGACTGCAGTGGCAGCTCCTCGAAGGAAGGCTGCGGGCGGTGAGGCGGGGGAGGGGTAGGGTGGGGGTGATAAACTCCAGCATACGGCCGAACGGAGTTAAGTAAATAAATAAATGCAACAAATTCCCTCGAGGAGCCGCCACTGGTGGGCTGTCTTATCACTGTTTAAAGTATGCATGTCTTTTGGCCTGCCGTCTTGTGACAGCCAGCCACACATGCGCACTTTAAACATCTCTAACCCAGCTCTCGTAAAAAACAGCTGGATTAGAGCAAATCCAGGCCTCCAGAACGCTGTAAAACCCCAAGTAAAAAACGCACCCTCCAATCAGGGCACTGCTCTCATGCTGAATGAGAGCTGTGCTGGGTTTTGGTCAAGGGAGTTGCTGCCTCCAGTTCCTGTGGAAAGAAGAGGACCGGAACAGAGGACGTCGCGTTAGGTATGTTGCATTTTTAAAAATGTTATTTTGCGTGTGCCCGCCACTCCCCCAGTAGTTGTCAGCTGCCACTGGAGATGCATGCGTTCTTGTGAAGGCACCAAGGGCCAGATGTAGGTCGGCAATTACCGGTTGGTAACGGCCGATTTCGGCCGATACCGACCGGTAATTGCAAATGGAGATGTAGGGGCCTTAACATTAACAGAATCGGTATATTTACCGAATCGGTAAAGTTACCGATTCGGTAAAATACCGATTCTGTATATTTACCGAATCGGTAAATCAATATGTAGGTGGCACTGAAAACAGTGCCACAGGCCCTTACTGATTCATTATTTACCATGTAATACTAATGCATGGTAAATAATGAATACCTGTGTACATCTGTGCATGTACACCTGTGCCATGTGACACACATACATGCCCTTAGGGCATGTATGTGACACACATACACACATACATGCCCTTAGGGCATGTATGTGTGCCACATGGCACACAAGCCAGAAACAGGGGTGCAATAGGGTGTCAAAGTGACACCCTGTCCCCCTTTGCAATTCGGTAATCTTACCGATTCTGTAATTACCGAATCGGTATTTGTCATTGAATCCTATGGGCTTCAAGGCCCATAGGAATCAATGACAAATACCGATTCGGTAATTACAGAATCGGTAAATACCGAATCCTACCGAATCAGTATTTTTTACCGATTAATTACCTACATTAGATTTACCGATTAATGATTACCGAATCGGTAAAATTCGGTATTTATGAATCGGTAAATCTAATTTACCTACATCTAGCCCCAAATGTGTTTCTTCATTAGTGGTAAGGAATCTTTTCGTCTCCTTGTCTGTTTTCTGATCCTCGAGTTAGAATGCGTACTCTCTCAATCCTAGTCACAATTACCTTCGTGTCATGCAAGAAGATCTATGCATCACACTTACAGTCTTAGATTTTGCTTTGTATTCTGGGACTTGTAGTCCTGTTTGTCCCATTACAAATAAGACCTACAAACCCCAAAATACAGAGCAAAAAAACTGGTTTGGATGACCCTCTCCCATATGGACTTGAAAAAACGAAGAATTCTGTTATATGTATACTTGATACCTAGAAAAAAGTTGGTGAATTAAACCATAGGTGTTAGCAAAAGTGAGGTAAGTCAGACCCATTTTTGTACATATGTGTCTGTTGCCAAAAAACATAAACACTTAACCATGATCATTTTACTTATTTAATGCCGCACATATAGAAAATGTTTGAAGCTCAGGGCTGCAACTAGGGGTAGTATAAGAGGTATTTCAGCTGGTAAAAGTGGAGACCTTAATGACGTGCTGCAGTTTGCTTTAAAGCGTGTAAACCAGATTTATCGCATTAGGCAGTGGTTGCACAATTCTTTCTCCCTCGGACAAAAATATTTAAACGCAAACTTCTGTAGCAATTAGGTGTGTGTTGGGTTTGTTCTATGTATTTTCTAATGTTCCTTAAGGAATATAAAAACGAATTATATTTAACAGCCTGCTAGCTGGGAAAACAAGTAGAGCAAGTCAGACATATTAATACTTGATGGCAGGGTTAAAAAGTCACAGTAGCAGGTGTGGTAGGAGCCATAATGGCAGCGCAGTTACACAGGGGGTTATAACAGAAGTGTTAAAGTTAAAACATACATGTTGGTATTTTTTGGCCCCAAACCATGGTTTTATATAGAAGCTCCACAGCGAATCCTGTGAGCAGTAAATATAATTGCTGGTAAGTTAACCTAAAGCCAAGGCGAACCTTACCTTACCCAGTGGGGCGGCAAAAAACGTGTTGCGTCACATAAATGGTCTCGCGCCTTTCACTGCTCACTTATTGTAGCATTTGCATAGGTTTTCAAATATCTCTCTTGAAAGCGTGAACACAATGGCACATTTTCGATGACAGACCGGGCCACCCTCTTTCAGTCTCTCAAGACCGTGTCTAACTCGAATGGGAACTTTTGTGCCTGGTCTAGGCCTCGATAATCTGTCTTTTTCCCCTTTCCCTCTTGTACCATAGTGGCCTTCCAAACGTCTTCAATGTTTTTGGGCCATATGACAAAACACTGAGGGCCATATTATCAAGAAAGGGTGATACATTATCGCCACTTTTATCTGCAGGAAACTGCCACTAAAGCGGCGATAATGGGCTTGATAATATGCCCTTGTGAATTCCCATAACAGCCCAGGTTAACACCAGCAGGGCCGGACTGGCCATAGCGGGCACCGGGCAATCCCCCGGTGCGCCGCGCCGCACGGGTGTGGGCCGGTTTGGGGCCCCTGGGGGCCGTTTTTGTTACAGGGCCGTTTTTGCAGCATAGCTGAAAAACCGGCCCTATAACAAAATCGGCCGAAAACCGACCCTGGCAAAGAGCTCGGCGGTGGGGTGTGTGTGTGTGGGGGGAGATGGAGGGGGGGGTCTGAGCACTTTGCCAGGGCCGGTTTTGATTCCCAGTCCGGCCCTGAACACCCACCAGAACCTGGGCTTCTATGGGAATTCACAAGGGCATATTATCAAGCCCATTATCGCCGCTCTAGCGGCAGTTTCCTGACAATAAAAGCGGCGATTATGTATCGCCCTTTCTTGATAATATGGCCCTGAGCCTTTTTATAATTATTATTATGTTTGGATCTACTGCGGCATTGAATTCAAACATATTATGAGTGCCTCGGGAGCTAAAGCCTTTTAAAGTGCTGTGTGTTGCAGTGTATGCTGTGTATGTACTGGCAATGGGGTTCATCGTGTTAATTTTTACACCACGCTATTAGGATATCGAAAGAGAGATGGGCCAAGCCCAAGTGTAAATGCACAAATAGTGCAGACTGACTGCTCCAACCCCGAGAGAGAAGAGACAGTAGCGGCTCTTTAGTTGAGTGACTGATTAATCCCACGACTGGGGCTAATAGCTTGTCTGAGTGAGCGCTACTCAGGTCAGAGCCACCCGGCCTTCAGAACGTGAGTGCGTCACCTCCTCCCCGGACTCCTGCTGCTTCTTGCGTCAGGTGTGTCCTCACCCCTGGCAAGCAACTTGTCCTGCACACCATCCTTTTTGCTAGCGCTGGAGCATGAGGGAAGCCATATTGCAAAGGGCACTTCGCAGCACTGACGCGTGTGACGCATGATACACAACCAGGCTCCTCCCTAGACAGTTTGTCCATTAGTTTTATGATCTTGATCCTCTTGACCCTCATTCATGCCTACAGCCCTGTACAAGGGTTGGCTGACAGTTTCACCCCAGACATGTTATTTCATATTTTATTGCTTGAATCTCGCAACCTGAAAGAGTAAAGCAAAATATTGGAAATTCAATACACCAATTTAAGGATAATCCCACTGCACAAAATCTCATAGTGACCTGCTGCTGTCTTGGGTTTGTCAACACCCAACACCGTAAACGAACCTGAAGTGCGCACCACCCATGTCCCACACAAAATGCCACCACCACCTGTTAAAAAAGCTTTTAAAGCGCACCAGCTTCCCACTCGGGGTATCTCAGCGCTAAATCGACGGGCAGAGATGCCTACTGGCCCAACTGGCTCAGAACAACAACGTCTTTAATAGTTTGCAGAAGGTGGTTAATAAAATACAGAATCTCAGATGTTCCGGTAGGGCGTTTCAGAGCTTTGGGCTGAGGTACGCAGAGGCACGACCTCCCATGTGAGTCTCACAATCATCTTCAGGATTATGAAACTATATGAGACAGTGCAAATGTGTAACAATGAAAGCTGGCATATGGTTTACTACATACTGTATGCTATCTATATCATCTCCTCCCTAGTCCACCTTTCCTATTTCATCCTTTCCAGGTTTTATGAGTACCTCAGCTAATCTATCTTTTGGTATTCATATTATCTTTTTTGTATTTAGAAATCCGAGAAGTTAACATTTCATAGTAATTTATTGTGTGGCCATTAATTGATTTGTTTATGCTCCTTTAAAAAAAAAAAAATAATGTATTGCTTATAAACTGGTTTATGTCCAGGAAGCTCCTCCTCAGTGAGCTCAGAACTCATGAGGAGATCCTGTAAAGGTCTAGAAAGAGGGACACCAAACACCAACACCATTGTTTTCGGATGTGATGTGACCAGATTAGTATGGCTGCAATTTGGTATTTATCCCTTTGACTGAGCCCAATTGAAGGTTCTGAGAAAGGAATCCTGGTTGTGGCTTTGAGAAAAAGAATGAAAGAATAAGTCCCTTCTGATAGAGGGTTAGCAGATGACCATTAGACTTCATATACATTGACCTGTTTATCCTAGGCCTAATGATTGTCAAACTGAAAAAATTAACGTCCTTATCCGAATTACTCCTTCGCCAAGCTTTCTCTTTCTTATTTGAACTAACTCTCAAAAGCGAATTGTTTAAGTCCCCAAGTAGTGCACACAATGAAAAACTAGTCCTGTCAAAGCCAACCGTTCTTTCTTTGGCAAACGTGCAATTTTATTTTTGCAAGTATCGTGAAGTATAAATTTAAATGTAAAAAGTTTTTAAAAAAGACGTAAAAAAAATAAATATGTCAGCTCACCAACCCTGGTACTGAAGCGCATTACTTTTTAGGTGGGTATGCGCATATGATCACGCAAATGCCTTCGCAGGTTTGATCGAATCCCCGCTACACAAATAGCTGCGTATTTTGATTTATGATTATTAGTAGTAGACAAAGCTGCCAAGACAGCTAAAGTTCTGTTTTGGCCAGACCTAAAAATTTTACTTCTATGTAATCATAAAATCTGGATATTGTAAAGGCTTTTATGAAGTAAACAAGTACAGTGAGTGAGTTCAGCACCTCTGAAAGCACATTGCCTGTCTACGCTTGAATTCTAATCACCTTCTTGCATAATTGCCAGAAAGGGCACTGCTATATTGAAAACACGCTAAATTAAAAGTATGTTATTAAATTGCTTTTTAAAGATCACATCATGAGCTCATTATGCCTCACCCCATTTTCTAGTCTTGATTAATATGCTTTATAAGCACTCCAATATGGTAAAGAGCAGCAGAAACGTAAAAAAAATATTATGGAAATTAGACAAAAAAAAACTTGGCTTAAAAAAATGACAGGCTGTTAATGTGTGTAAAACACAGCACTACAAAGTGGATACAAAGCAGAGTTAGCATCAGAGGAGCCGTATGGAGATGCTTAGTGAAACAAAATGTAATGTGTATGATTTGGGAGCAGAATATTGCTTTATAAATGAATAACTTTTATATGACTTTCTGGTGAAAATGTTGCACTTCCCTAGTGACTCATGCTTCTTCATTCAGCCAACCTACTCTTTCCATCCTTTTATACAGAGCTAAATGTGCTAAAAAAAAAATATATATGTTCCACGGTCCTTTGGGGGCATATTATCAAGGGGGCGATAGGCAATTTTTGCCTCTTTAGCGGCGAAAATTCTAATCACCCTGTTAGCAACCTGTCGCTAACAGCAGTTAGCGACAGCTTGTAGGCGATAGCGAGCGGTTTGGGGCCCGCTTTGCATGTTAGCGATATTTATCGCTAATGACATGCAAAGTGGGCGTTCGCAACCTGTTAGCGACTCAAAGCAGTTGCTAACCTCGCTATCGCCTATTACCAACACAGGCATAGCGTTGGAAATATTCGCGCTAAGTGCGAATATCTCCAAAAACTAACACCTGCTCAGACCAGTTCTTAGCCATTGTATCCTATGGGAGGTGGATATAATGGCTAAGACCCTGTTAGCGATAATGCGTGAATATAGCTGTATTCTCAGCGATATTCACAGATTTCGCCGCTATTGCCAGGTATTTTATCACTTTTGAGATAAACGTTGCTAATAGCAGGTTATCTCAGCGATAAAATCCGGTGATGCTTGGCGATAGAAAAATTGTCGCTAAGCCTATTTAGCGATAATTTTCGTTAGTTGTTGGTAATATGACCCCAAGTTATTTAACACAGGCCCACTGCAGCTGACACAACCCAAATGTCACTTTAAACTTCAGCACTGTTGTCATTTTTTAGATATATTAAAAAGCTAAATGCACCCCTAAAGAAATTTCCTTAAAAATAAACACAGAGCGCCACCATGTGGTGTATTCTAAAACAAAAGGTGCCAGTGTTTACAAATCAGTGCTGGTGCCGAGCACCGGAAAACACCAATACAAATTAAACACTGTTTTTATATCACCCAGGTGACAGTTTATTTTTCCTCCATACTTTCTCCCTTGGTCACTGTTTTCCAGTCTTTCTTGCTCTTTTTTCTGCCTTCCTTTCCATTGCTCTGGGTCGAAGTCTAATGATGAAAAGTTAGTACTGGGGGTGGATTACAGTGACGGAATACTGTCCCTGTTTGCACCGCGGCACACCTTTATGCGTTACGCAAACAAGTGATGGACGGAATGGTGAATGAATCATACATTCACCCGCAGTCAAGAGATCTGGGTTAAATCCATCGTTCTTTTGCTCACCACCCCACCCCAGTGTAGACCCAGCCACGTGCAAATCAGTCTTGACCCTGCTCCCCATGGGAACAGTCCAGCCTGAGCTGCCAAGTCAGGACATCCCTGGACCGGAAACAAGTATCCTGGGACCGGTTTGAAGGTATTACCTCTCATTAGCCAGGTTAGCGTGAACCCAGTGGCATGGAGAGCGAGGGACCCATGTCTGGGCATATCCATCCCACTAACGGCGAAAAGTGTTACACAAACAAATGATAGATTAAGCAAGTGCTCCAGGCACACATAGGGACAATGCTCCCTATTACTAATAATGCAGTTTTTAAAGAGGGATACTTTTTGCCAAAACAGCCATTTTTAAAACTTATTGAGGCTGGAACCCTGATTAAGAATTACCACATTACTAACACATTTAACACATTTTGTGTCATTCATAATACAGCGTAATCAGGGGGGGCACAAGACCACTCCTGCAATCTCACCAGAGAATGATAAACTATACACTACCCATCAGTGCATATGTTTTTTTCAATTTCTTGCCTATTTACTTATTTCTTTTTTTCTTGCTATGCATGGTGTATATTGAGATGAAATCAGGATTGCTAAAAAGTATGTCATAGTGCTTATTTGAATACACAAGGTATTTCGTGTGCCTTCAAAGGAAGGTTCTGAAGACCTGGCTTTTGGCCTACCTTAGAGGTGAGCAGCCATGACAACGAGGGCATTACCCTGTGCTCCCATTACGATGCTGATTTTACAACACAAGTCGGTACAACGACTTGCGCTGGAGGGCGCTGTTGGAAAAGGAATAGTTTAATTTTCTATTCCAACACCTTCCCTACTGTAACGTGGGCTGGAGTTGGAATAGAAAATTAAACTATTCCACTATCCAGCGCCTACAGCGCAAGTCGTTGTAACGACTTGCGTTGTAAAAGCAGCGTCGTAATGGCAGCGCGGGGTAAAAGCCCGCGTTGTCATGTAATACATCCACCGTAGAGCTTTCCCACCAGTTTTATCCTACTACATCCGCTGCTTGCGCCGGGACACTTCCTTTGGAGGTAGCCGGACGCTCTATTAGGCTGCAAGAATAATAAACTCACAAAGAGTAGCTGAAATATGATTTGGAAGAGAGGGGCACCGATCACTCACCTTGCTTTCTGAACATTCAGAATAGTGGGGAAAAAAGGGCAATGATCTCGGCAAACAGCAGCAATTGTGCATTCACATGAATAGTACTATTACAAACGGGTACAGGTTTACTGTTTTTTGTTATTCACAAACGTTGCCACGAGCGTGCCTAGAAATATCTGGCAATGTCATAAGACATTTTCACCAGTTGTAACTTTCCTGGTGCATAATAGTACAATGCACACATACGTGCAGCATAAAAATATGGGACCACCTCAGAAGCAGGGTTATTTTGTTACCTCTTTCCCCAGCCCAGGTTAACCTTTGCTGTTTGTAGAGGAAATCTACCCGCCACACCACTTGATGGCGCCCTGCACAGCTGTCTAACCTTGTGTTGCTGTAGAGATGGTCCTTGTCTTTGGGTGCAGGGGTTAATAATATAACATTAACACATTAAGGGGAATAGGAATATGATGGGAGACTAAGGGGCAGATTTACAAGCCCCTTGCGCCTCATTTACGCCGCTGTTGCGTCACTTTTGTGACGCAGCAGCGGCGCACATCCTGCTCCATGGTGCAGGGGTACTTACAACGTGACGCATCTGGAAGATGCGTCACGTTGTAATGCCCTGCGCCACATGTAAGCGTTCCTGTGCAGGGGGGGAGCGTTCCGGCGCAGGAACGCCTCCTAAAAGTGGCTGAGTGAAATCTACAAGATTTCACTCAGTCACTTTTAGGCTCATGCTGCGTCCAGCAATGCGTCACTTTTACAGCACAGATGCGTCACGCATCTGTGCTGTTTTTGCACCATGGTGCGCCGCATTGTAGATGCGGCGCATCCATGATGGCGGAGCTGTGGCGCACAATAAGTGACGCATCCCTGCTGATTTGCAGGGATGCGCCAGTTATTGTAAATATGCCCCTAAAATTCCCAAAACACGGTTTACCACACTGCCCAAAAGGCAAGTGTGTTTCTGTGCAGGAGTATGCCTCGATGTAGCAGTAAGGCTATACCACTGGGGGGCGCAAGAGCCAGAGGCAAGATTAGGAATTAGTTTTTCACAGGAAGGGTAGTGGAAGCATTCAATATGAGTGTTTAATATTGCTGCATGATGATTGTTTCTATGCCATATATTTGTGGTATTCACATGAGATACATTTGCATACAGTGGATCTAAATTGGAATCATTTACAAAGTCAGTGGTTATCATGGAAATAAAGCACCATGGACGTCATTTAGGTGTCGCCAGGGGTCGCAGCTGTGACCCCTAGCTTGTCCTTTGTTGCCCGTAGCACTATCTTTGCGACCCCTGGCCTCAGAAGTGGCAAATTCAGTGTCTGGGACACAGGGGCAGCTGGGTCTCCACTCTATTATCAGTCAATGTTTTATTACATTAATAGCGCCGCCTTTGACACCGTGTCCCACCCTATCCTTCTGCTTCGCCTGGAGGAAGCCGGTGTCACAGGCCTTGCTCTCCAGTGGTTCCGTTCTTTCTTAGCCAATCGCTCCTTCTGCGTTGCCGTCCCGCCTTATCAGTCCAAATTCCATCCTCTGGATCTGGGGGTTCCCCAGGGCTCCTCGCTGAGTCCCACGTTATTCAATCTGTACGTGAGACCGCTGGCTGAGGTGGTCAGGCATTGGGGTATGACCATGGTGTCATATGCCGATGACACCCAGTTAGCGGTCACGATCAGCGGGGATGCGGATGTGGATGCCCCCAGATTCCAGAATGGACTTCGGGCGGTCGCCAGCTGGATGACCTCCAACTGTCTCCAGCTGAACGCAAGCAAGACGGAGGTGATGATCTTTGGCAAACAAACGGAACTCTGGGGAGACAGGTGGTGGCCGTCAGATTTGGGTCCAACGCCAACCCCGGTCGCCGAGTTAAAAAACCTGGGGGTATGGCTCGATCCAACTCTCACCTTTGTCGGCCATACCAAGCGCACGGCGGCCTGTTGCTTTGGTATTTTGCGTGGACTACGGCCTGTATTAAAAATTTTTGATGCCACCACCAGGCAACTTGTGATTCAAGCAACTGTGATCTCTAGGCTTGATTATGCCAGTTCCCTTCTAGCGGGATTAACTCAATCGGAAATTACCCGCCTGCAGCGCATCCAGAACGCTGCAGCGAGAGCTGTCGTGGGACTACCTAGATCTTGCCCAATTGGTAACACCTTGCGTACGCTGCATTGGCTTCCGATTGCGCAAAGGATCCAGTTCAAGATCCTCTGTGTAGCTTACAAAATCCTTAAGGGATCCCCTGCTATGATCCTTTCCAATCTTCTGTCCCGCTATGTTCCGGTCCGGCCTTTAAGATCTTCCGACCTAGAACTTGCGGTCGTCCCCCGCTTTAAGCGTTGCAGGGCTGGCGGCCGCTCTTTTCAAGTTTGTGCCGCAGTGTTGTGGAACTCCCTTCCCCCGGCGATTCGCGCCCTTAGGGATCTGCTTTCTTTCCGTCGAGCAGTAAAAACTTTTTTGTTTCCTTAAACTTTCTCTGCTCTGTTCTGTCCAGTTGTGTTGTGTTGCTACCTTGTCGGGCGCCAGGACGCTCCTTCGCTGGAGCATCTGTGCGCTTAATAAATGAGCTTAACATTACATAACATAACATAAGTAAAATATATTCTTCACGAATAGTGTAATAAAAATTCTGGTACAATAAGCTGGATTGAGCCCTTCCATGGCAGCTGAGGTAAGTGTGTTGTGTGCATGCTTGCGGGTGAGAGTGTGTTTATGTGTGAGAGAGTGCATATGTGTGAATGTGTGTGTATGTGAGTGAAAGAGGAGGACAGAAGGCGTTTGATGTCACTTTCACTACCCTGGCATTTCAGTGAATTGACATCCATGTGAAGCACTGATTTGTCCCTGCACAACCTGAGATGAACACAAGTGACATGTAACAATCTTCCAACAAAAGAAGTGGAAAGAAAATAGTAAAGGGAACCCTGCTGAGATGGGCACAGAAAAAGAGAGTACTGACAATACAAAATGTCCTGCCTGGTAAGAGTCTGATTCCAATGGCGCTTACCAGGTAGACTGTGTTGCTGCAACCAAGCTCTAGGAGGTGCAGCCATAACATGACAGTAAATGAGTTTCTTCACAGACTAAGGATCAGCAGATTGTAAAGGCTTTAAGATATGGGCAGTGGGGAAGATATAAAGTTAGCAAGTGCAGCTGTGCACACAGTAGGAGACAGAGTTGTAGTCTGTGAGTAGTTAGACATAAAGGATGCAACGCAGAAAAAGCCAGTCACTCCAATCCCTGCGTCCGCTATCTCGTGGATGATGAGAGGGTGGTCGGCTATGTCCACGATATTGCTAGATCAGTCAGTGTTCCATCGCCGCTCCATCCTCAGATCATTCATGAGGGAGAGAACCCACAGTTCTTGCTCACGCCTGTATGCGACATAGTAGGGATGGTTCGCTGGGCTGGTACCCGGTTGCTGCAGAAGAACACATGACAGAACATGAATGCTGAAGATCGGATTCCATGCAAATTCTCTGCATTCCACATAAAACTAGCATGGCTAAAAGTATTGGGGTTTCATGGGGTTTTGTGCAGTCTCGTGGAAGTGCTGCTGTACATGGTGTACTTGGATATCAATGAGATCATCTTCAGAAGCTCTCCGACCAGTTTTCATTGACTACTCTGCTGGTAGAGAATACTACTCACACTGAGGAGTTAGGTCCTGGGGCATGAAGTCGGCTGGACCGTCAATAAATTGCGTATAAAAGTAATTGCCAACTTTACCTTACTTCTCACCTTACAATTACGGAAAAACAAGCCAAAATTACTATATGGTCTGTTTGGTATACCTACTTGATACCTTTTTACTTTTTATTTCTTTATTTTTAAACGTTTTTTGTGTGAAAAAGACACGACAATACATAAAACATTTTCAACATGAATTCACTAAACATACAATAACATTCCACATAACATATATAAATACCGCATGAATCCACATTACATATATGAACACCGGATCAATTTTTGTCACTATAATTCTAATCAAAAAACAAAGGACAAAGTGAACATTTGGACACTATTGTTCAACAAACAGCTACTTGATACATTTCAATTTGACAATATCCTTTAGTTTACTGCAGGTTAGTGCATTCATGATTAAATGCCGACGCGTTTCAAACCCATTTTGTCACTTCATGGGTTCTCATCAGGGCTCTGTGTTTGTCTACGGGATATATGTAAAACACAAAAGGGGAAATTCTATTTTAGTATTCATATATATTTCTTAGCATTTACCCCCCTCATCGCTCCTCCATGCGTACATGGCACAACTTGTACCTGAAGTCCAGCTTGTTGCCGGTCGTCTGCTTTACAATTCACTTGTTATCTCATGTGTTTCTTTATCTACAATGTAAAGTACCATTGTCAAGGAATTTATTTGCATTTTGATTAGGGGCTCGGCAACTCGTTTACAATAAGCATTGCTTTAAGCCTACCTTATCTGGTCCTTATCCACGTGTGCGCACCCTTATCGATTGTTTATTTCACAGTACAATCATATACTATGGACAAATAGAAAAACTTTAAATGAATATATGTTTTTCCTCTATTTTATTCATCTAGTTATCCTCATATTATGGCAACTTTTAAGACATGCCTTGTCTCAGTTTAGCGCATTCGTGCGCGGGGTGCTGCACGTCTCGGCTTATTAGATTTATAAGGTGAAACAGCGTTTCTCTGCAAATTTTAAAGAAATTCCATCACCTACAAGCACTTGTTTCTCGTGTATATTTAGCTTTTTTTCAAAATTTGACATATTTTTCAAACGAAACGGCGTACCTCCTTCTTCAGTAGCGCGGTCCCGCGCTGAGTGCTTTGGTCCGGATACCCATAAGATCAGACAAATGGTCTTAAAAAATTGGCATCTTCTAGAGAACCTAGAATGCCCTTTCCGTCGCCCACTGTTTGCCTACAAAAAGAACAACAGCATTGGCCAAAACATAGTACGAGCTGAAATTGCATTGCCTAAACCGAAGAGCGATTTACTATCCAAATGGGGGAAGAAACCAATCGAAGGACACCACGAGTGTGGAAATTGTGTGTCCTGTGTTAACACGATTGAGGGGAAAGAATTCCAACATGATAACATCAAATGGAAACATGATGGTTTTTCCAACTGCCGGACAAGAAATGTCGTGTATGTAGTCAGGTGCCCATGTTCAAAAATTTACATTGGGAAAACTTATCAGCAAATAAACGTAAGAATAACACAACACAGGTCCCGTATCAAAAATAAGGTGGTATCAGCCCCTATGGTTGAACACTTTATTAGCAAACAACATGGAGAGACAGATTTCAGATGGTCGGTCTTGTATACTGTAAACCAGTCAAAATGTCCCATGATACAGAAAGGCTACTTCTGCATAAGGAAGCATATCTGATTCCAAAATTTAATAGCGCTTTAACTGGATTGAACACATTGTCAGAAGTTTCGCGAAAAAATATAAACTAACATCCGGCATTATGTAATGATGGCCAAAATAATTTTACAGAAAAGAGCTTTCAAAATAAGGTATAATTGTAACAAATCTGCTAGGTGTTAGTAATAATGAGGTACGAATAAGATAACACACTAGCCAATTCAGGAAGCTTAAAAGTTGCCTGTTCCAAGATGACCCCCATATGCCGAACGTATCTAAACACTTAAATAACCCACTAAAAGATGGCCGCGATGTCAAAGGACTAAGCGGATCCAAACTTGGCACACAAGAAAAGTGGGTAAGATGCACGACAGAATTATGATTGCAGACACTAAGTTAAGTGTTTTTTATACTAAATTTCAGTTTCTGTATAAACACAGGAGACTAACGGAGAAGAGGAACAGTGAAGTAGTTAAACAGAACGGGCGTCTCTTAGACGCACGAAGCACTCAGCGCGGGACCGCGCTACTGAAGAAGGAGGTATGCCTTTTCGTTTGAAAAATATGTCAAATTTTGAAAAAAGCTAAATATACACGAGAAACAAGTGCTTGTAGGTGATGGAATTTCTTTAAAATTTGCAGAGAAACGCAGTTTCACCTTATAAATCTAATAAGCCGAGACGTGCAGCACCCCGCGCACGAATGCGCTAAACTGAGACAAGGTATGTCTTAAAAGTTGCCATAATATGAGGATAACTAGATGAATAAAATAGAGGAAAAACATATGTTCAATTAAAGTTTTTCTATTTGTCCATAGTATATGATTGTACTGTGAAATAAACAATCGATAAGGGTGCACACACGTGGATAAGGACCAGATAAGGTAGGCTTAAAGCAATGCTTATTGTAAACGAGTTGCCGAGCCCCTAATCAAAATGCAAATAAATTCCTTGACAATGGTACTTTACATTGTAGATAAAGAAACACATGAGATAACAAGTGAATTGTAAAGCAGACGACCGGCGACAAGCTGGACTTCAGGTACAAGTTGTGCCATGTACGAATGGAGGAGCGATTAGGGGGGTAAATGCTAAGAAATATATATGAATACTAAAATAGAATTTCCCCTTTTGTGTTTTACATATATCCCGTAGACAAACACAGAGCCCTGATAAGAACCCATAAAGTGACAAAATGGGTTTAAAACACGTTGGCATTTAATCAGGAATGCACTAACCTGCAGTAAACTAAAGGATATTGTCAAATTGAAATGTATCAAGTAGCTGTTTGTTGAACAATAGTGTCCAAATGTTCACTTTGTCCTTTGTTTTTTTATTAGAATTATAGTGACAAAAATTGATCCGGTGTTCATATATGTAATGTGGATTCATGCGGTATTTATATATGTTATGTGGAATGTTATTGTATGTTTAGTGAATTCATGTTGAAAATGTTTTATGTATTGTCGTGTCTTTTTCACACAAAAAACGTTTGAAAATAATGAAATAAAAAGTAAAAAGGTATCAAGTAGGTATACCAAACAGACCATATAGTAAGTTTGGCTTGTTTTTCCGTAATTGTAAGGTGAGAAGTAAGGTGAAGTTGGCAATTACTTTTATACGCAAGGTAGAGAATACTACAACATGAATAAAGTACAACATAGAGGCCCCGATTCACAGAACTAACTTAAGACAAAATCCTAAACTTGCTACCATTTTCGGACTCCTAACTTCTGTGAATACCGAAATGAGTAAGTGCCTTCTGTGAATACCAAAACGAGTAAGTGCCTTCTGTAAATACCAAAATGGTAGTAAGTTTAGGATTTTGTCTTAAGATAGTTCTGTGAATCGGGCCCAGACAGTCTATCCAGAGCAGAATGTGGTAAAGCAACACATAGCAACAAAGAACACCTATACCACCTGAGGGAAAGTTTGGCACAGCGGCAAAGACTGTGATAGCTTCATTTTTACATGTTGCAATTATGAGTTTCCTTTTGTGTCTTTAAAGTGTCTTTTTTTGAGTTTATTGCTTGCGGTCTGTTCATGTAACTACTGTGACTCAACAACCCAAAGCTCTGTTGTACCTTGGTTGTGCTAGGCTCATGTTTTTTTCATTTACGTTGGTCCAGTGTAAGCTGTGTCCCTGCTGTTCTGTGTTGTTGTGTATTGGTTCCATGTTGTGTTGTGTCCCTCAGGGTCTGCCCGGCTTCTCCACAGTGGCTGCTCTACATAGTAATCAGATCCTCACCGTAAAGGTTTGTGGCCGACACGTGCATGCTCAAGTCTGGCCTCCAGCAGCATCTATGGCTACATGAACAGTTGAGTTTGGACAATTTGCCAAGTTTGATGACCAGTCATACAGTCTATAAAGAGTTGTGCCACAGTAATGCATAGGATCCTGGATCCTGGACAACAGGCTGCTGATCCTGCACAGTATGACCAAAAAAGAGGTTCCTCTTTATTTGTCGATCTGTCGTACTTGTGAGGACCCTCTTACCTTGCAGATGCTCTGTACGGTGTCACTACGTTAAGCCTGACTAACAAAACCACTTGCAAGGATCCATAAACCCAAAGTCCCCTTTGAATTATGCTGTTCATCTTGCCACCTTATGCTGCCTGGAGGCCTGACTATAAGTCCAACTGGTGCTTTCTCCCCAGAATCTATGCAACCTAATGCTCACTCACCACAAACCAGGGTCTGGTGACTGGACACTAATACAATATTTTGAGTTAAGTGTTGGGCAGATTCGAGATATCAAAATACAAAAACAAAGCCTGAAGAACATGTTGTGAGGGTCTAGTGGAAAAGACCTTCCAGTTATAGTTTGTATGAGGATGGTCACCCCAAAAGCTGGTTGTGAGCTCGAGGCACAGATTCTGCACCTTCCGGCAAAAGGCAAAGCACCATGTTGTACCACATTAGTAATTGCATATCTAATGCTTGTATCTCTGTTTCTTCCTTGGCGCCTTCTGATGTCTTTCCTCCAACTCTCTCACCTTTGAACTCCAACTTCTGACCTCACCTGACTGATCAGATGGTGTTTCCTAAGATCAATCATGGCTTTCTCGCTGCTGATCAGCAGCTCATTAAACGCCGGCTCATTAAGGTAGTGCTTACTCTTCTAGGACTTTGAATGTTCTTCTTCTCCGCAGAGTATTGAGCTGTGACTCTTGCTATGTATCTGCTCTTGTTTGGGGGCGCGTATGAGCTTAGATTGCATTCTAAAGGTGTGCAGTGGGTATGTACTTTTTATATATATATATGCAGGATCGTTTATGTGATTTACAGCTCCCAGTTTCCTACTGGCTTTAATTCATGACTGAGATGTCTAATAAGAGCCCTTAAGCATATGATAGATGGACAGTATTACATTTAAATATGTACTGACATTTTACTTTTTTAATTTTGATCTGTATGCTAAATTATTATTTCCCTGAGCATAAGCACAATCCATCAGATCCATGCATATGTTATTAAAATCAATTCAATTTCCATTAGGTAGATCCATTCTCAGTTGGGCAGTCATCAGTGGCCCAATATTAGCCGGTGGTAACATATTTGACATTGGACCCCCTTTACTTATTGAAATTTGGTATCAGCTCCAATGCTGACCAAGTGCTTTTACACCCTAATCAGGGCAGGACTTAATCTTTAAGTGCTCTAGACTTATTGCCTTAGACTTGTGCTGAGAAAAGGCAAGGCTGTGACACTGATGTCCTCTCTTGGAGGCAAGAGCAGATGGCATGGAACCCTTGGACACGGCTACCCTTAGACGTGTCCCTGTGGCTCTAGTAGGCAGCCAGCTACGCTTGCACAGCAGTAGATCCTGACTGGCATTTAAGACCACCAGAGACGGTCATCTAAGGGTCATATAAGGGATTGCGAAGCGCGTGGGGGTGGGTGGGCATTACACGTTGCAATGGCTCTAACTATGTTGTTTTTGGATCTTGTGAAGGGTGATCAAGGACAATCGGGGCCACCTGGACCTCCAGGACCACCAGGCCCACCCGGCCCCAGAGGCCCCCCAGGAGACACCGGTAAAGACGGCCCAAGAGGACTCTCTGGAGTGGCGGTAAGTTGTGCTTGTTTTTTAGCTGGGGTGGCTTATTCTGCTTGCCTGGCAAATATGGATGGAAAAAAATTGCAGTTAAAGTCTTAAAAGAAACAGAAATAGACCAATAAAGTGAGAGGCATTTTTTCATAGATGTGCTCTCCATGCATTGCATTATGTTGTGAGTGAAGGCATTAGTTCAGCTTGGTAAGCCCACACATTACTCCGTGACGTACAAGCGTCACTTGATTCCACACTGGGCTTCTGAAGTGCGTACTTTAACTATACATGGGCTATGAATATAAGTGCTCGATGTCTCAACAAAAGGAGAGAAAGGGTTTTTAGGGCACTCTTAGTCCCCAAGCAATATACAAGTAATCAAAAGAAGAGTGACCAATACAGGTAAGGTGTATAAAAAGAGGTGGGTGTCGCACGTGAAGTCTGAGGCCAGTTGTTAGTGATCCGATGGTAGGACCAAATTTCAAGAAAAAATGCACTATTTTTTCAGGAAACCCTCACTCACCCTAGTGGTGACATGCTTCATCATCGGGTCCACCGGGAGAGATCGAGTACCTCCCCGGTGTGCTGCGACGCCAGGAGACTGCGGAGCAGGTTTTTGTGAAGATGAAGTGTGAAAAATTATAAGGTTTAAAAATGTCAGAGGTTGTACCAAAAAACTTTATTCACTGGTTAACCTGACATATTAAAAATAAGATATGTGAAGGGAAACTAGCCAATTACTTTATACTGGTGTTTACCCTGTAAAGAAGGTCAACATGTTTCTGCCCATTTATGTGTGTAAATTTACTGGGCTTTCATCAGGACCGGTAAGAGAGTGTGCCAATGACAGGAGGGGCACGCTAAGGCCCGCCCTGCCAATGGTCGTGAAAGTTAAAAATAGCACTATGTGTAAAATTGGTGCACAAAGAAAAAGAAAACAAACTCATAAGTAGTGGGGGTTTACCTCTTTTGTGAGGAACCTAGGAGTTTGTAAAGAAATAGATCCACGAGATCCAGCGAGGGTGAAGCTAGGTGCCGAGCGGGTGCCGAGCGTTGCGGGCGGTGTGCCATTGTCGCTCCCACCCCCCTCCTGTGTTCTATGGGGCGTGGATCTATTTCTTTACAAACTCCTAGGTTCCTCACAAAAGAGGTAAACCCCCACTACTTATGAGTTTGTTTTCTTTTTCTTTGTGCACCAATTTTACACATAGTGCTATTTTTAACTTTCACGACCATTGGCAGGGCGGGCCTTAGCGTGCCCCTCCTGTCATTGGCACACTCTCTTACCGGTCCTGATGAAAGCCCAGTAAATTTACACACATAAATGGGCAGAAACATGTTGACCTTCTTTACAGGGTAAACACCAGTATAAAGTAATTGGCTAGTTTCCCTTCACATATCTTATTTTTAATATGTCAGGTTAACCAGTGAATAAAGTTTTTTGGTACAACCTCTGACATTTTTAAACCTTATAATTTTTCACACTTCATCTTCACAAAAACCTGCTCCGCAGTCTCCTGGCGTCGCAGCACACCGGGGAGGTACTCGATCTCTCCCGGTGGACCCGATGATGAAGCATGTCACCACTAGGGTGAGTGAGGGTTTCCTGAAAAAATAGTGCATTTTTTCTTGAAATTTGGTCCTACCATCGGATCACTAACAACTGGCCTCAGACTTCACGTGCGACACCCACCTCTTTTTATACACCTTACCTGTATTGGTCACTCTTCTTTTGATTACTTGTATAAGTGCTCGATGCCAGACAGTGAAATAGAATCCCTTAACATGCAGCTCCCCCTTAACCCCCCATTATGTATAATGAATTCCTTAAGAGCCTTGTTTGTATTGCGGGGGATTCGCGCCGGTGCTCTGAGTTCCCGCTTGAAAGTCAAAAGAACCCTCATTGTTTCATTTTTCCCCTATCCTGTGTGATTTATACCCAAAACACAGTGGTGGCAGGTCCTACCCTACTCTATGGTCTTTGTCAGTCAAAATGGGATTCCTCAAACTTGTCATGTATGTTAAATAGTTTTATAGAGCGCGCTATAAACCAAGAATGGGCATCTTGGCACTAAAGGCAAGAAACTCTTGATATTGACCATAATCTGAAATCCAAAACAGTGAACCCATCTTTTAAGGGGCATCAGCCTGCTGATGCCAGGAGAAAAAACAGGTTTTTAGATACTTCCTAAATTTGAAAAGGTTAGGTTGAGCTCGTAGGTGAAATGACAATAGACATCAGTAGTGGAACTAGCTATGTATTTACTGGTTTCTAGTTTTAGTAGCTTGTTATGTGTCCTTATTACCTACACTTTTCAGTAAAATGGGACCGCCTGAAGTAACAGAGATTTAAAGTGAACACTGTGACTTTAAATTAAACTGAATGGTAGGTAGAGTCAAGCGCCTCCTGATGTCACTTCCTGTGACGTTAGCAGGGACCAAAGAACATGTGATGACATTTCCAGTCACATGTTGAAGTTAGTGCAAAGGCATAACCGTATAGTACAAGAAAAGATTGAAATTATTACAAACAACAATGCCAGTCATGTCATTAAGCCCCAGTTAGAGATCACTATGTATTGAAAGCAATGGCCTGTTTGACAGCTCCTGTGTCACAATCCATGCCTAAATAAGCATCAGCATCAGCAATGCCAGTAGGTCTGGTTTATGAATGTACTGTCAAGTCAGATCTAAAATTAAAAATCCATGCATCCCTCCTCTTATCTGTGTTACTGCCAGAGAAAAACACCTTTGGTTATCTAGATATCTCAGTCACTTCATAATGCCATATGTGTGACCCGGAAAGGTCAAGCTCAGGCAGCTGAATAAATAAAATTGAGCACAGCTGTGTGGGGGGGCACTTTTTGAGTGGAAACACACAGCTTATGCCCAATCAAAACATGTACTCCTGGCTCCCAACGTAGGAGGAGTCATATCCCCTCTTCTGGTGTTGTACCTCACATATTTGTCTGGCAACAGCTGCACTGTCTAGCCAGACCATAAAAACCCTGTTTTTTCTGGACACCACTGCTAATTTGGGACCCTGATCTACATCAACACAAAAACAGTGCTCTTAGGGAGGATAACTTACTTTTGCAGACTTTGTCCTAGTTCAGCAGTAGAATAAAGATTCACTGATATTCTGCTGCTGAACAATCGCCCTTTTACATCAACATGTTTCCCCATAGACACAAAATGAGTAAAGCTCTTTCATAGTTCAGTCCCTATGGCAGGTTTAATTAATTTTTATTAATTTCACTGCTGCTGGGCTGCAAGGCGGTTCCTCACCCCGCTGTTACATATATCAGAAGGTTCTTCAGCCATGCATATAGAACTCACCACTTCGAGCTGCCTCTTAATGTGACATATCGACAAAGCGGGCAGTCTCCCACATGATCGGCGCTGCACCAAAGATATGGGATTCTCTTCCACCGGAAGTACGCAGAATCTCTTCAACAAACGCTTTCAAATTGGAAGCTAAACGATTCCTTATGAACAAATTCTTACCCTAAGAGGGATAAGCTCACTTGCTCGTTGACATTGCTCCCACTATCATGATACCTCCATTTGTAACAGCTCCTCTTTAATGCATACTGTTACCCCCCCCCAGCGCCCTCCCCCACCCATTGCCCGTGTACACCTGCTTATTGTATTACCCTCCTGGGCGCAATTGCCCTGCATTCTGCGATCATTCCAGTCTTTTTTTTTCCTCTCTCTCTCTACCGGATGTTGATATTGCATTTATGTTCTTCCTCTCATCATATTGTAAAGCGCTCTGATATCCTTTGGGATCTTGTTCGCGCTATATAAAACTTTATACATAAATAAATAAAATAAAGAATTACTTTGACACACTGCACGACCCCTGTGTAGCTGCCGTTCCGCACTAAACATGTATTTGTTAGAGCCAGTTCTAATGGTGTCTTGCATTGTATAAATGAGTGAAAAAAGACCACCAACAGAATCTACTGCTTCTCCCCTCCCCCACCTCAGAGGCAGCAATGGTTAATTTGTGCAGGTGGTTGAATGTGACGGGCCATGGCACACATTTTTAGGTATAGGGATATATTTTTCATCATAAGACTGTGATCCAGAGCAAGAGGCAGAAAAATGACAAAAAGAAGGAAGATGGAGGCAGGAAATCAGTGAGAAAGGGGGAAAGCAGAGAAGATATAGAGTGTGTCTGCAACTGACGAGGTGAAGAGGGAAGTGCAGGGTATGGCTATAAAGAAGCATAGAGAGAAATCAAGACTAGGCAGCCTTGGCATTTGGCAACACCAGCTTTCAGCAGCTCCAGCAGTGATCCCTTAAAAAGATTTTTCTTTTCCAAATTATGCCCTGGGAATCAGCACAGTAGTCGAGTTATTTGCATTTGGGAATTTATACTCAAAAATGCATGGTATCATTATAGAGGTAACCGCATGCCACTGACCTCTATTACAGCAGCAGTAGAATGGGGTAAGTAATGTTTTAACTCCTACTAGAACTTGCGGAAATTCGTTTTAGAGCAAAGAAGTAAGTGGAGTGAGTTTCAGTGGGCTGATGCTGCCACTGAGAACATTGAATTACTGAGGGAAGTGCCTTGTAGACTGCAGAATATATTGATTAACTGGTCTTGGAGTGTGCTGTAGATAATACCAGGTAAAGAGTGATGAGAGAATGCAGTGTTTTACTGCGTATACAGTTTTGTGTCCTAGGCTCATAGATTTAAATAGGATGTATTGGTGTAGAAACAGCCGACGGTATAGCGGCGAGAGGTAAGGTATAGCTGCCATTGCCTAATTTGTAAAAGAGTGAGTGCTGATGTCCAACGTTCTGCTCAGAAGCCCATATCTGGTGCTATCAAATTCCAGCTCATCAAATGTATAGTCTTGAATCCATCTCATGTCTCTTTAATCCACTACCAGACACTCCCTGCTCCTTTATATCACTCTCTTGCAGGTTCCTGCTTTCTTCCTTTGTGGTGTTTTTTCAGTCTTTCTCTTCCTTTCTCTTTCCTCTGTGCTTGTTTTTCCCCTATTTTGTTCTTGGTCAATGTCTGTTGGAGAAAAATATGTACCCGTCCCCAAAAATGAGTGCTGGTGGGCAGCACCGGCAACCACTGGCTGAAATTAGGCACTGTAAATAAGTTCAGAAAAGGCTAAGAGCAACCATTTTGAAACAGTTGTATCGTTTAGAGCAAAACTTTAAGTAATTCCAAATAAATTGAACTTTAACAATGGAGACAAGAGGAAGTAAAAGCATTCATAATCATGACCTAATGAGGACAAATCATTAATCTAAGGAAGCAATCTGAGGTGAAAAGCATGAAGCGAGGAAAAATCAGGTAAAAAGTGTGATGGGTGGTGCGCGGTACTGCTAATAAACCCTGGTAAACATATAAAATGAGATGTCACGCTATTTCTTGTGTGTATATGTGCCTCCGCCAAATTAAGCAGGGTCGAAAAAAGCAGGTTTTTTTACCCAGAAATACAAATTCAGCAGTATTGGAAAAGAGAATAATTGTTCCTGTTAAGGCTTAAATTGGAGAACCTGCTATATTATTTTACAGTGTGCAGAGTCTGCACACATGCTTCCAGTCAAAGACAGATAGCTTGCATCTGTTGGTTTAGACTGAGTAATTTTTACTTAATTGCTACGCAAAATTGCATCCAGATATAAATCGACCACAAACATTAGCATTAGCCCTGACTGTTCTGTTAAAGTTGTCAGAATGTGCTATGTGCAAGTGATGTTATAAAACACTCAATATCCATTCAATGGCAGAAAAGACACATTGTTCATTGCCAAGGCTGTCTTAGCAGCATTATAGGCCCCTGGGCAAAGCAGTGCACTGGGCCCTGCCTACACAACCACTCACAGGAATAAAAATGTTTACCGGAAAATTAGTGTTACATTCTGGTCTGCATGGGACCCCTATGCATGTGGGGCACCAGCAGGGGCGGTCTTAGACATGTGCAAGCTGTGCACCTGCACAGGGCCACCAAACCCCAGGGGCCACCACGCCAATCTATATCCTTAATATAATAATCCTCTGAGGATGGATACATATTTGCGTAGCGGCCTCTGGCAGGGATTTGGGGGGCTCAGGCTCTGTTTCACTTCCAAACACCCTGACCCCCCTCTTCACTGGCCTCTGTGGTCCACCCCGGCCGGACCCCCTCTTCTGGGGCCCCCTACCTACGCTCCCTGCCCAAGGCCGCCATGAGCCTAGAGCCGCCCCTGGCACCAGGCAACTGCCCAGCATGCCTATGCATTAAGACGGCACGGTTCATTGCACGGCTGTGAGCCAGTATTAAAAGTGCTGGGTTAGAAGTAGGGTTTTCTGGCAAGAAGGCATTGCTTGAAAGCGTAGGGTCCGACCCACCTCACACGTCTAGGGGATCGTCCTCCCTGGACTTACAGTTCGTACAATCCTCAAACGATGAAGGAGTGTTCTAACAAATCCCCTATAGACTGTTGGTGAAGCACAGGTCACGTGCATAGTGGTGCACAGGTTTCTACCCATAATCCTCTTCTGAGGCCATTTAATAATATAAGCTGCTCCTCCAACTTGCCATTGCCCTTTCAAAGGCATTGATGTTTACGACTGGAGACTTGGACTAAAATAAATTGGAACATCTACCAATATCGGCTCCATGGTGCTCTGTCTGCTCCTCAACCTCCCAGCAAGATTTTCAGACTCCTACACAGGCCATGGTCCTGTAGCGAACGTGGTGAAGGCCTGCATGGAGAAGGGAAACATCTGGGCACAATTCAGTGAGTAGGTGTGACTTACAGAGAGGCATGGGCAAGTGGACACTGGCCCAGGGCCCCAGCTTTTCAGTGGCCGCCCTGATAGAACCAAGGGGCATATTATCAACAACTAGCGATATTTATCGCTAAATGGGCTTAGCGATATTTTTTTTATCCCCGCGCATCGCCGGATTTCATTGCAGAGATAACGTGATATTAGCAACGTTTATCTCTAAAGCGATAAAAATATCCAGCGATAGCGGCGATATGCGTGAATATCGCTGGGAATCCAGCGATATTCAGGCATTAACGCCAATAGGGTCTTAACCTGAATATCCAACTCCCATTGGATATACAGGTTAAGAAGTGGTCTGAGCAGGCGCTCGTTTTCAGCGATATTCGCACTTAGCGCAAATTTTTTCATCGCTACGACTGCGTTGATAATAGGCAATAGCGATGTTGGCGACTGCTTTAAGTTGCTAACAGGTTGGGTACGCCCACTTTGCATGTCATTAGCGATAAACATCGCTGACATGCAAAGTAGGCCCCAAACCGCTCGCTATCGCCTCACAGCTGTCGCTACCTGATGTTAGCGACAGCTTGCTAATAGGGCGATGAAATGATCGCCGCTTTGCGGCCGAAAAACTGCCACAAGAGCGGCGATAATTTCATATCGCCCGCCTTGATAATATGCCCCCAACTCCCTTCCACAGAGAGTCTTCCCCTAATGTCCTTGAATAATATTTAAACTGATTGTTTTAAATACCTTTTTTATTTAATTTATTCTTTACGTGGGTGATGTGTGAGTCTATTACAGACATTTTGCAGAGAAATATTGTTCATAGTTCATGCAACATCCTTTAAAAAAGTTTCTTTTAGATCAAAACAGGACATCACATATGAGAAATGGGAGGGTGTCACAGAGATTATTAGCAGTAATATTAGTGAGCGGTCGCTATTACAATATTGAAAACTCATGTCACTATCCCCGAGTAATAGCTGTAAACACATTTAGAATTTGAACGATGTGCCTGTGCGCTGTAAGTGACCTTGTCAAAGAGGGCATCAAAGAGCTGAAAATGTATCATAAATTCAAAGCTGTTCTGAACAGGGCCTAGGAAAAAATACTTTTGACCCATAGCACCCCCCCCCCCACCAAATATGGCCCTAGTGACTTACTATTGTTGAAGTCTTGGGTAACTCGATTTAGGTTCACTTCTAAACTTGAGTATTATGGTAGGAGTTCAGGCATACTGCTGGCTGACTCATGAAATGTAGGAGTAAACCAGAGGTAATATGAGAACAAGTCACAGCAACAGGTGTAAGAATGGTGTCCTCTATGGCATTGCATAATTCATTGAATGCACAGATTGGTGTGTCTTCACTGATCATCTCCCCCTAAAACGGCACTTGCGTTGCCATATGTTGAAGGGTTTCACTTCAGAATTAAAACACAAGCTGAAGATGTGGCTTTGCCATTTTTCAGTATTTATACTTCGATTTTTCAGGTTTTTTTCTCGCCTTACTAAAGAAAATAGAAAATGTTGGGTATGGGTAATTAATGTAGAAGAACGCTGTTGGTTTGATAGTTAAAGGCCAAATTAAAAATACAGATTGAAACACATGTCTTATCATTTTCTAATTTGATGTGTACTTTAAGGGCCTGTTTTCCCCATAACACGTGCCCCTTTGGCATGCCTTATTGTTTGCAGGACTAAAGAAAGAGAACTACTGCAGCAGTAAAATTCAGCCTCCCTTTGTCAGCATTGTATGCAGCAAGAACATTAAAGACTGGTGCATTTATATACATTGTTTTTCAGCTGGTGTATCTGCAAAAATATGGGTTAAAATAAATTGTCAAATTCTAAAATAAAATCAAAAAAATGAAGTTGATCTTATTAATCTACCTTCAAATCTTCTTTTCAGGGGGAACCAGGAACACCAGGCGAGCAAGGTTTACTGGTAGGTCAGGTGCTTTTCTGTTCTCTTGCCTGACTGTGAGACCTCTCTGAAAGCTGGTGATAGGGGCGCGATGCTTTTGTTTTCCTTCTGGTAAATCGGTTTCCAGTTACTCATGTAGATATTTTTTCCTTTGGGTGGTGTCATGGGTAATGCTGTTTTCCTGTCCCAGATCTGTAAGCCGGATGTTCATTTTGATACTCATTTTGACAGAAGGAGTAACATGTGTGACTTCACTTACGAACACTGTTCATCTGTGGCCCCTGTCCTTTTGTGCCTGTTTGGAGACCTCTTCCGGATGAACCTTCTAAGATTTTGCTTGCACACCTCAGTCTGAAATTTTGGTTACAGTCTCACAAAAAACCAACAGCAACACGTTTTGTGTCAGATCTGTGTTGCATCAAACGAGAGGGCTTACCTTATACAAAAACATTATTTAATAGCACACATGTATGAGAGATATAGTCGATGTACCACCAGTCATTAAATGAAACTCCACTGCAACTTAGCAGGGAATCCATACTGTGCCTCATGCTGCTTGTCATTCGTGAAGTAGGGCAGGTGGATTCTGATATGCAAATTAGTCAGTTACCAGAACAACCACTTGTTGCCAATTGTAGGTTGATTGGAAGGAGTGTTAGGGGCTAGTGCTTAATTTGTAAAACAATAAGTGCCAGGGCTCTCGTCAGGAGGCTTCTGCAGCTTGCACCACACATTGCCCCTGCCATGCTGCAAATGATAGTAACAAATAACTACTAACCATCACATACAAGTTTGACAATTCAGACTATTCCAGGCCCCCAAAGAATGACTTGCACAGCATGTAATAGTCCTTTTTAATGTATATTGACTAAATAATTAACTGTAGTTGGAGTCATCCCTAAGCAAGCCAGACAGCGCCCCCTTGAGGCAGACTGTCACAAGCACTAGTGTTGACAATTAAGTGCCAGTGCCGAGCACCAGAAACCACAGGCTCAAATTAAGCACTGGTTAGAGATAAGAAGGTATCCCTCCACTCGCAAGTGGCAACAATATAAAGTACAACATCCAGGGCTGGTGCTTACAGCAGCATCCATTGCCACACACATGGTATTAAATCACTTAACATAAATACTCCTGGGACAGTACACAAAATAATTTATAAACGCGTTGAACATTACTGCTCTCTTATGTAGTTAGATGTCTTCATGAAACATCAACGAAACGTCACTTTCACTATTAGTAAAACTGCAAAACAGGCACATTCCTTTCTATTTATACTACTTTTAATATGAATATATTTCCAGAATCTTACCAATGTGTTCATATTTTATCCCCATTTTATTTGGAGGCACTAGAGTACGTAACAGAATAATATAGGGGTACCACTCCATTGACTCCAAAATTCTTTGTGAACCATTTCTCATCCTATCCTATTAGGGTTTTTCTCATTCTAATACAGTCTCCATAAAGAATGGTCATCCACCCGCACTAAGTGACTACTTTTTGGAGACATGTTATTCAGGACACCAAGCCTGCCGTACACTCTACAGTCAAGGTGTCTCTTCCTGCGTCCTCCTTTTAAGGGACAGAAAATAAAAGGAGATATTTCTATAGTCATTCGAGGTTAGCTGAATTGTAGGGAAGAAGTCTGCACAAGGTACCATTTTTTCTGTGGCAAACCAAAGGGTAAAAATTCTCCTAAATTAATATGAAATGTCCCTTAAAATTACTTTTTTTAAAACTCCGTAATCAAATTTGATGTACTCCAAAAAACACAAGACCTGTCTGCCAAAATTATGGAATCATTGAAATAACCTGACTCGTTGTGAAACGGCCTACAACAAAAATTCATCTGAGAGTGTTTCATATTGATTTTTAGTATCAGTTCATAGGTTTGGAATCAATTTGATTTATCTGTGAAGGGAATCAATGAAAACGAGTTATAGTTTTTCTAGCTGAATTTGGTGTACATTGCGTTGTGTGTTGGAGGATGAAATGAGGAGCAGCGCATTGTACCGCAGCCTTGACTCCAGACTCCTGGAATGGTAGAAGCTATTATATAACATGGCCACAGCCTTGACTGCAACTTCTGGAATGGTAGAAGCCATTATATAAAATGGCCGCACCCTTGACTACAACTGCTGGAATGGTAGAAGCCATTAAATAACATGGCCGCAGCCTTGACTGCAGACTGCTGGAATGGTAGAAGCCATTATATAACATTACCGCAGCCTTGACTGCAGACTGCTGGAATGGTAGAAGCCATTATATAAAATAACCGCAGCCTTGACTACAACTGCTGGAATGGTAGAAGCCATTAAATAACATGGCCGCAGCCTTGACTGCAGACTGCTGGAATGGTAGAAGCCATTAAATAACATGGCCGCAGCCTTGACTGCAGACTGCTGGAATGGTAGAAGCCATTATATAACATTGCCGCAGCCTTGACTCCAGACTGCTGGAATGGTAGAAGCCATTATATAAAATGGCCGCAACCGTGACTCCAGACTGCTGGAATGGTAGAAGCCATTATATAAAATCAGCCTTGACTCCAGACTGCTGGAATGGTAGAAGCCATTATATAAAATGGCCGCAGCCTTGACTGCAGACTGCTGGAATGGTAGAAGCCATTAAATAACATGGCCGCAGCCTTGACTGCAGACTGCTGGAATGGTAGAAGCCATTATATAACATTGCCGCAGCCTTGACTCCAGACTGCTGGAATGGTAGAAGCCATTATATAAAATGGCCGCAACCGTGACTCCAGACTGCTGGAATGGTAGAAGCCATTATATAAAATGGCCGTAGCCTTGACTGCAGACTGCTGGTATGGTAGAAGCCATTATATAAAATGGCCGTAGCCTTGACTCCAGACTGCTGGAATGGAAGAAGCTATTATATAAAATGGCCGCAGCCTTGACTCCAGACTGCTGGAATGGTAGAAGCCATTATATAAAATGGCTGCAGCCTTGACTGCAGACTGCTGGAATGGAAGAAGCTATTATATAAAATATCCGCCCCTCTGTCAACCAGTAAGAAGCTCATGTCTCACACTAAATAGGAGTACTTCATTGGTTACCAGTGGTTTAGGGGATTATGGTTAGGATCTCGTTTCTTGTTCGATGTGTGGCATGTTCATGGGAAAATTACACTTTTCATGTCTGTCGGATTCTCGGAATGAGAGGAAGCTTTTTTAATATTTTCAATATGGTAGAAATTGCTTCTCAACCGATGGTGCTAAACAAATGTAAGGGTGATATGCCCTCGGAAAGCCCAGTTTGTTTATTAAGGATTTGTGCCATTGAGGAGAGAAACCTGGCTGGACTGCTGGAGCTGTTTTCTCAGCAAACCCTTTGTTTTAACAGCTTTAAATAAAATCTTGGAGCTAGGCTGCATAAAAAAAACCATATGGTAAAAATCCACCGCATTGTAAAAATAATCATCACTGAGATATATTTCCTTTATTTTACCTTGTAAAACATACGAGTGAAATCCACATTTTGCTTGTACTAGCTACTGCAGAGCAGGCACTCGGAAACATAGTATTCTGTGTCTTTTTGTGAGCCTAATCGGCAATAACCATGGATGTCAACAACAAGATTGCTTTAGAAACTATGCCTAATGCTTGCAACTGTGTTTCAGTCAGAAAGTCAGCTTCCCCTTGCAGACCTTCATCCCAGCATTCACAGCCATTGACAATGATTTGTTAAAGGAAGTTGCCTCATGCATGTTAAAGATGATGGACTTCTTGAGCATCCTTTCAGATAGTGGTTTTGCACTGCTAATGATATGTACATCAGTGACAGCGCAAAACTGAGTGCGGGTCTCAAAGCAGCCGCTTTGCAAGAATAGTGCCCGCTTTGTAACTCACTCGGAAACATAGTATTCTGTGTTTTTTTGTGATCATAACCTGCAATGACCATTGATGTCAACAACAAGATCGCTTTAGAAACTATTCCTAATGCATGAAACTGCGTTTCAGTCACAAAGCATGCTTCTCCTTGCCGACCTTCATCTCGACATACACAACCATTCGCAATGATTTGTTAAAAGAAGTTGCCTCATGCATGTTAATGATGATGGACTACCTTAGAATTCTTCCAGATAGTAGTTTTGCACTGCTAATGATATGCATTATCAGTGACAGCACAAAACTGAGTGCAGGTCTCAAAGCAGTCGCTAAGCAAGAATAGTAACCGCTTTGTAACTCAAGCTTGTACAGTATGTCTTTTTAGCATGCTGATTTTCACTGCTCAGCCCATGAAGTAAGGAAAAATATTGACCTAGCTTCAAAATTTGGTAAAGGGCCATACCATTGCACTTGAGCATAAGGGATCTATCTATCTATGTGATGCTGCCGAGCTGGGTTTGCCTTGTAAAGGTATCCTGCTACTGGAAAGTCTGTTTTTCACAAAAAGGTCCCATTGACACAATCCGACTTTAGCAATGTTTGGTGACAGAACACAGCTAATGTCCTAAAAGAGGACAAGAATGACTAATCTGGCCACTTATAATCAAGCCAAGGCTCATCTCTCCCCAGCACACAAGGGTTCTAACGAAACAACAATAGAACGTTGTATTCTGTACGTACATTTACCGTATCACAAACACATCACATTGTGAGAAACTCAGAGCTAACAGTTTTGCGGAGAGTGAAGAATCTACTGAGATGAAGAATATCTAAAACAAGCCCAAGTTAGGAGTACCCAATCGCTGTTCTCAGAAGCCTGAGGTGATGACATCACTACTCAGCACCAAGCAAGATTCTACCCAATAGCAACACTATCAGAATTTTCAATGACGTGTTACCTTCCTCAGCAGACTGTTTTGAGAGCCGATGGATGAGCAGGCAAAGAAAGGTGACTAGCCGTGCTCCTAGCAGCTCTGCTTGCGTTGACTTTCTTCAATGACTTAGCTAGGAGCCACATGTAGGGCTTTACTTGCCAGTGCTTTCAATATCTCCACTTTTTTAAATACTTCATTCAGGAAAGACATTTTTGCTCCCTAGAACTACCCACAGCCCTAACTTTTTGGCTGAGGTGTGATAAGACTCACTCAAGAGAGACATCTAGATGGAAGTTTGTTTACCAAAGACCTAGACATTTTCTTTGCAGTAGCAGACAAAGACAACCAGAGAGCAATGACTCCCACAGTCCTCAATGTAGTTCTCTTCTTTGCTTTGTTTGGATATTCTCGTAGGGCTAGGGTTCTTCTCTCTCACATCAATGTTTGAGGTTAAGCACAGAGTCAACCTTAACATCCTAGAGACAGCAATCCACAATACAGCATGTGGAAGAGCATGGCTGATACACAGAGCTGTACACACAGTTGTGAACAAAAATTTCTTTATCCTTGGCCGTGGCGGTAATTCTGCCGCGGCGCTAGGGGGGCCGCGCGGCACCGCCGTGCTCGTGACGGAACCACTCCGTCACGAGCCGTGGTGGCCCTGTGCTTGTGACGGAATGGTTCCGTCACGGCCCCGCCCGCTCAATAGAACGCGCCGCGCAGGTGCGGTGGCTGGGCCGTGACGGAACCATTCCGTCACCAGCACAGCCTCACCGTGGCTCGTGACGGAATGGTTCCGTCATGAGCACGCAAGGGCTTAAGTAAATTATTTCCCTTTGGTCAATGAACTTCTAGAAATTACATAAGACAACATCAAATCCACAGCTACTTATGAGCCAAGTTTCATGGGCTTGCATGAGGTTCAAACACCAACACAGAAATGTCTGAAAACATCTGAAAAAGATTAAAAGCTGATAATTTTACAATGCAAAACTTGAAATCATTGAAAATATAGTAAACTAATAATATATAAACCCTACAATCAATTTCACTGCAGGAATACAAATGCAGTCTTTCTTTCATGTCGGAGGAGGAAGTGCAATGAGTAAAAAGCTACATGAGGGAAGCAAACAATGCACCCAAAAGAAGCAGGCATAAAATAGGCCAATAAGATTGGGGAGAAGAAGTTTGGACTGGGCGATGTAAACTGAATTGCCAATTGCCCAAGGTGTTTACCATATTTAAATAAGACCAGAGCGTCAACAGCGTGGTGGACTTTCAAAGACCAAGGGTTGGGGTCCGGCTGCATGCAATGGCGTGAACTACTTTTCCTCACATCGCTTTACATAGCTGAAATAAGTTTGGAGGCCACACCATATATCAAATGGCTGTATTTAGACACATACAGGAAACACCTTCAATACAGGGCATCATATTGCATGGCGGCATTCCAACCTTGACTAAATATTGCTAAAGAGTGTAGCTTATATACTACACACAGCAAAGGAAGGAGCTACAAACTCAGATTACATCACTATCTGTTTTTTCAAAGAAGAAGCAGGACACATACAGTCTTCTCATTTACTGATACCAGTGGTCTTTTGGTCCAACCACGTAAGCTTCATGCTTTGTCCTTATCGGATGTCTTCATTTGCACGGTGGCGGAAGCCTGGTGAACGTTTGCACATAAGGAGCCTATTGGGAATAAGAGTCGGAAACAAAGTTCAGTGTAGTTCATATACAAGAATGTCCCAGGCACATCTTGATGATCCATAAAACATAAGGCTTATATGTTATTTCTTGATGTTACACACCACCATCCTCTATTACAGACAGTGACACATTTGCTGGCCTCCTCTGTCTTCTGCAGGCTGCATATACTATCATTGAGAGTACATCTAAAATATACACATGATTTTCAGACAGTGCTTAATTTGAGCTTGTGGTTTCCGGTGCCCGGCACTGGCATTTAATTACCAGAACTTGCACTTATGACATCTGCCACATGGTGGCACTGTTTGTGCAATTTAAAGATGAGCTGAAAAACGTTTATTTGTTAATTCAACATATATCAAAAGCAACTAATACTTGCCACCCATGCCATTCTTAAACCTTTGGCGGCCTCGAACACTCTGAATTGTCACACTTGCAGCAATGTGTTGGTTAGTAGTTGTGTAAGTACAGTGGCAGTGTGCGATGCACACTGCGGAGGCTTCCTGATGAGGGCCCAGGCCCTTATTAATTTTTTACAAATTAAGCACTGTTTTCAGACATTTAGGAGCAAGAAACCAAGAGTATTCCATATTACTTTCCACTCTTTAAAGTTATTCAATAGCAGTACCCTGGATCATTACCTACAAGAGGAGGGAGAAGGGGGCCATTAACTCTAACAAGCAAAGGAGACAAACCAAGCAGCATGCAGACCACAAAACAAAGACAAATAAGCAATGTCGGCTGGTTCATTCTTGCTCTGCCCATGTTCCTGATCTCTGATAAGCTGCCCAAACGTTGTTGGCTTATTTGGCTTCTGTCATTGTCAGTGTAGGGCTTGTCTGCAGCAATTTAGGTGATCTGATCTAGAGACCTGGCAGCCATATTGAATCTAAAGTACTCCTGGCGTTCTTTTCCAGTAGCTTTTTGCCATTTTTTATAGTAATATTAAGGTACCATTGTTCATCCAAAGCAGCTGGTTCAGTTTCATGCTGGGGCATAGTTGCATCTTGAGATATTAGCATTAAAGGGCGCAATATCGCAGTCGAGAAAGCCTGCAAAGTTCTGTATTAATGTCCCTTTTTCAGGCAGCGGGGAAAAGGCTGTGTGTGTCCAGGCTTTGTGGATTAGGATTGATAGTGGCCTTTAAAACAAGTGAAGCACTTTAGCAGCCGAACACAATGGCGCACGGGGATGTAAGTGCAGCAAGATAATGTAGTGCTTTGTATTACTTAGCGCTTGAGTGAGAGCCTGTCTTCCATTTGCTGAAGTGGCATCAGCAATTGCTCTAAGGTACTAACAGGTACAGGCACAGCCTCAAACTAATAGAAGGAGAATGATTCAGCCATAGCAGAACAATTCTGTGTCCCATTGGCTATCGCCCCTGGGGAAGCGGAGAGAGTTTGCTTCTCTTGCCGCGCTGGGTGGGACAGATATATATATATATATATATGTATATATATATATATATATATATATAGATATATATATATATATATATATATAGATATATATATATATATATATATATATATATATATATATATATATATATATATATATATATATATATATATATCCCACTGGGTGCCCAGAGTGTCATCGTAGAGTATTCACCAGTGTCTCTTAAGTCATCTAATTTTACCACCATTTCTCAAATATCTACTGCCTGTTTTATTCAGTTTTTAGCACTCTGGATTCCACCAGCACAGGGATTTGCATAGTTTGTGCTAAAGTAGCCACAAAGCTATACTTTATTGAAATTGTATATCCAAAAAAGGAAATAAAATGTAGGAAGACATAAAATGGCCATAATATGTAAAATGGCACTGTACCCTTGTCTGCAGTGGGTAGAGTGCCCCTGCCCAGATGGTGACAGTGAACCATAATACCCGCAGAATGCACTGTCACAGTGCAGGTGTGTACTTGCATCTGTATTTGGGAAAGCACCACATTGGAAGGCAAAACCACCAATCAGCATTTCAAAGCAGAAGACGCAGGGGCAGTGATTTCGCCTCTGCGCCCACCTTGCTCCCTTTCCAAGGCTACTTCTAGGGTTGTAGTGACAGTGCACCCCCGCCTATGTTGCATGGAATCACTGGACCTCCTGAGTTCCTGGTTGAACTTGCACTCATGCCTGAAATAGAGAGAGTCTACTGGGCAAAGTCATTCTCTCATTTGCATAGGTGGAAAGAACAACAAAAAGTTCACGCACAGCCCGCTGGTTCCTGCCTGCTCCGATGAGTCAGTCCTCCCCTCGGTGGAGCCCCTGACCTACCTGTCTGCTCTCTGATTGGCTGAAGGGATGCTCGGCATCAACAGGGCGCTGCTGCTTTGTCTCTGTACAGAGGAACACAGGAAGGTGTTTTGAGGTGGTGCTGTAAAGGGACGGCTGGTTATGATCCTCATCTGTATTTTTTAAGGTGATACTGTAGAGAAAAGGAAGGGCAGGGCCAGCCAGGACCATGGCCATTACAGAGGCTTGTCACTCTAGCTTATTTTTAAGACTCAAGCTTCTTTTTATCTCTGATACAGCCCAGATTATCCTGCTTTTAAGTACAACCCATTGTGACAAACAAGTATCAGTGAAGTGGCAGTATCAAGATGATGGGCCGTTCCTGCCCCACCTACAAACACCTCACCCACAGTGGCAAAGCCTTCCACTTGGCCTCAACCATCACCTTAGAGCTCGTGCCGCACTCTCAAGCGCGTTCTTCACTCTGCACCCCACTTTGGACAAGCAATGGAATTCACTCCGCTTTTCATGTCAGGCAGGCCCATCTCATTGATGCCTACCCTTCTTCTGGCACTTCCTGCATCTCTGTGTGTGCAGAGCCGTCACTCACCATCTTTACACCTGTGCACCACATGCCATGCTGTGAAGAACATCTCAGTTCACACCCTGCACTGTTGACTCTGCATCATTTCTCCCAATCACTTCTTGCTCCAATGCTCAACGTTGACTTTGCCCTTAAGTTTAGACTAACAATTACTGTGGTAACAAGTCGGTGTTGGATATTATTGCCACCAGTGGCCAAAGGGTCAATAGTGACAGGCTCCACGTGTTGCTTACGCTGCTAAAAAAAACAAAAAACTTTTTATAGCATTTTGTATAAGGGTTTTGTCAAATCAAAAACAATAACTTCACATTATAGGAAATCTGCGTGTGGCAAAAATGAATCTTATGATGAGCAAAGATATTCCGTCCATGGTAAACAAACCAGGATCCGTCAAAACAACTGCCGATTGCCTGAAAGGGGCAAGCGACGAAATAGTAGATTATTGAACTGCTACTCAAGTCCACCAACCACATCAAAGAATCAGAAAGAAATATTCATCCAGTCTTTCTACCTAGGAGCTCTAATTTGTATTGGGTAGTGTACGGAACTGTCCTCCAAACTTTTATCAGTTCTATTTCCTCTTTGTTTGTCTTCTTGACCATATGTCTTGTACACTCATATTTCATATAACACCATGTGCCCTTCTGATGCCCTATCCCATATGTAAATCTCGTTGTACACTTCTACATACTAACGTTTTGTGTTTTTATTACATCACAATGTGCTGTCCCAGTGTTTATGTATTCTCTACACAGCTAAACAGTAGCCCTATGTCACGTGTGACACCTCAGTAGCCTTGTGTTTTTTAGACAACAGCGCTTTGCATAGTCGGACTTGTAGGTGCAGATTTATATTGGGACAATAATTCGAGCAGCAAAATGTTGTTGGCTTAAATATAAAGACTGCACCACACTATCCTACTATAGAAAGTAGTGTAACATAACATAACACTGAATGCAGGGTCTTTGGGCAGCTATGTCTTTATACTGCGTTTGACAGAATAGAAATCTACAAAACCGTTCCTTCTTTCCTCCTGATGCTACCACATACAAACCTTACTTACATTTTTCTGCCTTAAGTTAATTGAGATCTAAGGGCCATATGTATCAAGGAACCATTTTGCAAATCTGTAATAGCGATTTTTAAGAAATCGCTATTTCAGAATCGCAAAATGGTATGTATCAAGAAAAATGCTATTTTTTAGCGATTTCTTGATGTTCCTTAATTGCGAATTCGCAAATTGCGAATTCGCAATTAAGGAATACTTTCCCATTCATTTCTATGGGCCTCCTGGCCCACAGGAAGGAAGGGGAATTTAATCACAATTTGCGATTAGCAATTTGCTAATCGCAAATTGAGAATAATTTCAAGGGTGCTGTTGCACCCCTGAAATAAGTATGGGTGCACATGTGGTGCACATACATGCCCTAAGGGCATGTATGTGCGTCACATGGCACTTTGAAAAATGCTGAAATGTGCATTTTTCAAGGAAATCGCAACTTACCACCAACTAGAAGTTGGTGGTAATTTGCATTTCCTTAAGGGCATTTTGGAATTTTTTTTTGCTTAATACATTGCATTTAAGGAATCGCAAAATGTGCGATTCCTTAAATGCAATCGCAAAATAAGGAATGACAAATTTTGTGATTCCTTATTTTGCACCCACATTCTTTCATACATACCATTTTGCGAAAATGAGTTCGCAAACGGCGTTTGCGAACCCATTTGGCCTTGATACATATGGTCCTTAATCTATTCGAACCTTCCTATCCTGTTACAAGACAACATGACTGTTTAATCCATAGCTGACAAGTTTCCCAGGTCCAAGTGTGATGTGCTACTCCTGTCCGGGGTTTTTCTTTGCATTCTAGGACTTATAGTCCCATTTTATAACGGAAAAAGCAAGACTATAAGTCCTTGAATTCAAAGGACTGGGCCAGCACATCACACATGGACCTAGGAAACTTGGCAGCTTTGTTATTCACATCTGAGTCTGTGCTGAACGCAAAGCCGGACATATTTGACCTTTTCAGACCAGATAGCTTTTCAAGCATTGAACATTCACCAACCATGGGAAATGTGCCAGGATAACAGTCATTTTTCTCTCTCACTTCCAAAGTGGAACCATGAAAAAGCAATTGAAAGCTTCCAGTCAAAAGGAGTTTCGGTGTTCTTCGAATGCTTCGCAAGCCATCTGTTTTCAGCCTAGTGCAGAAATGCTGACGCCATCTTTAATTGGGCTCTTAAACTCTAAACTGGGTTCAATATTATGCTAATGGTATGCTTTTCCCCCCTTGCAGGGACCTCCAGGGCCGCCAGGACAAAAGGTAAGACACAAACAGGAAGACTGTGAAAGTAATTACACTTCTCAGAGCTCCTACTGTAAACGGAGGGAAGGAAGGTGACCGGAAACCAGCTACCGTAGGCCACATTTAAGTACTTAATGCAGTCTGCAGCGATCTCCTCTCCCCAAAGTAACACACTCTAATGTGACACATTTTTTCCAATCTCTCCTTCCCTCTTACCTCCACCTTAGAAAATGTAAACGACTACTGACAGAAATGTTTTCAATCTGTTTGCTCAGCGGCAGTGTATAGTTTGTCGCTATTTTCCTACTTGCGCTGCTACAAGAGTGAGCTGGAAACTTTCCCGGGTAAAGAGTCCATGAGATGACTGTCTATGCTGCAGCCAGTCAGGGTGGTGTGAGACTGATCCAGAGGGCACATAGTAGGGGGGAAGAAGGCCAGTGTTGCTGATATAAAATCCTATGTCGGTTGCACACAGGTGGCCCGACTGGTGCTTTCCTGTTTCAGCAGGAACCCGAGAGCTGACTTCCTGCAAGCGCATTACTTACACTCAACAGCCACAACCGCTGCAGTTTCACATGGCGTGTTGCCGGGATTTATGGGATAGCACCATTACAGCGATACCAAATACCCCCCATTCATGCTACCAGTTGGCAGGCGGCCAGTGTCTGACCCACACACGGTAGAAGTCAAAACACAGGCAAACAAAGTGATGAAAATGGTGAGGCTGAGCCAGTGTTCGAGAAGGCAGCAAAGAAATCTGCAAAAAAACCTCTTTTTTGACAGATGACGTGATGGTAAGTTGTAATTCGGGAAACCTAATGAAGTTGTGAAAATTTAAGAGCGTACCAACTGCAAACAAAATTACAGCCGAGGTCATTGCAATGCGATTGTTCTTAACCCCTACCGCGCTACCGCGTTTTCCCGCTGTGCGCTGGGAAAACAAAATGGCTTGTTTATGACAAAGCCAGCTCGTCATCCGCGTAGCGCAGGTAACGCCCATGACGAGCTGGCTTTGTCATCAGCACTGAAGGGGTTAAAAAACAGACACCTTCAACATACAAACCTAAAGCAATAAAGGCTTTGAAAGCCTATATGTTCTTCAGTTTACAGACCACTTGTAATTACACTGGAGAATGTACTCCAACATTCGTGTCTTTGATGGCTTTGTGGAAGATAACTGAACTTTAGGTCAAAAATGCCTTAATCCCTTTCAAAGTTGGCAAGCATAATTTTTATGTTGCAAGCCACCCCATTCCATGGCTACTTCTTTAGCTGCAAAGTAAACCAACCAGGGCATTACTAGGATATCTATGTATAGGATTTTAGGCATATGGCACCTGGTTGATCCTGATCAGAGAGAATACAAAATGTACCTTATATATAAGGCTACCAGTTTTCTGTTTTTACAGATTTTTATAGATAAAAACAGACAGAAACAATGTGTTTCCTGGCTGTATATATTTTTAAAAGCGGAAAAATACTGAAAATCTTGCTTCTTTCGAGAGACTCTCCATTCTGTTTTTGATGAATTCCAGGCAACAGTTGAGCAGATAGACAGCCTGAAGACTTAAAAACAGGATGAGATTTATTTAAATGCAGGCATAGGCTGACATATATTTGTAGTATAATGCAAATATGTACCTGTGAGGGTAGTCTTTTGTTATATGTGACTGCTTAATTTGCTAAAACATGACAGGCCTCCATTTATAAGTGCACGTCCAGAAGTTAAATAAACGTGGAAATATACCATTTTACAGCTCCATTTATTTTCAAAATAAAAAATAAATATGGATAAACTCCAATAAGATGGGCAACAAATAAAAATGGGTAAATACAGAAGGAAATGTTAAAAAAAGAAATACCATAAAACCGGAAGCCCTACTTATATATCAGCCTTACAAAGAATGATCGGACCAATGTAGCCTGGGTGTGTATGACATGAAATATGAATACATAGGAACCATGTTCCCCTCGTATGCACAGTTAAGCTACCATTGTGTCTGCTGGTTCACATTTTGCGAACATTACTCAATGCATTTATTTATACCTCTCCTACCAAGTGAGTATTTCCTATTACTTACCTGTAAGGTAAAATTGTTCCACTTTTTCTGAGAACAAATTATTACACAACTTTAAAATCTCCAATGTAAGCACATCCTCTTCTGATGTCCCTGTTGTGGAGTTTATGCCTCCTGCACACTTTGAGTGCATACGTATGATTAGTGTTTTTCTCCTTGCGAGTAGAAGAGTGTTGCCCTTATCACCAGATTCACTTGTTTTATTTTTTAGATCACACTTCATCAAGATCATGGTAATTCATTACATTTTTTTTAATGCCCCAAAAGAACAGAGTTGTTCTGCTTGTAATATTTCAGGACGTCCAGCTTCAGGGCAGGAGGACCAGATCCATTGCAGATTTTCAGGATTACCACTCTTCATTTAGATTCATAATGAGTGGGTTTGCTTTAGGTGGATGCCCTAAAAATCTAGCATGGATTCAGCCCATCCAAACCGACAAGGAACACCCCTGTGATGTATCATTTAGCTTTAAATGTTAGAAGACTCTAATTTAAAACATTGAGGGATCATTGAGATCCAGGCAGACATGCCACCAGTTGTCCAGGGTGCTGGAAGCCATTTCCTTCACCCCTTTGATGAATGTCCAGAACTGCATTGCACGATCCCCACCAACTTAGTGTGGATGCTTTTGCTGTGAAGGAAGCCAGCGGTTTCTTCAAAGCACTGAGGTTTTCCTGTGTAGGCGCCACGTATAATGAGGGAGTTTGTTTTCTCCAAACAAAAATGGCCCTGACGTGCACAGTTTTTTCCCTATGCACCGGAGCCTTTCTAGATTTTCAATGTCCACATCTGCTTGCCTCACAAGCCAGACGAGGGCAGGGAAAATCCGTGACTGTTGCCCAAAGTCAGGGCTAGGTGACAGTCAGTAGGACCTCACAAGGTGGACAGGCTGCTGGGTCAAGGATTACCATCGTCAGAGCAAGCGGGGGCTCCACTGACAGGAACCCCCGGGTTCTTCCACCTCTTAATGTGGCCACGGAACCACGGATTTGCAAGGATGGAAAGACTGCCACATTACCCCTGCTTTCCAGCTTACCAAACCCTAAATAAGCCCCATAGTGTGGAAACTTGGAAGTAAAGAGATGAAAGGATAGTTTGGATTAAAGTTCAACAGAAAAGTGGCAATATTGTTGACTGCTGCTGTGACAAAAAGTGGTCTAACGTAATCGCTCCGAGTAGTGGGCATTACCAAGAGATGATGTGGGAACGTGTTTTTAAATGTACCTTAAGCTTGGACGATGACATGGTAATAAAATGGCGTTGCATGCAGTTCTTTAAATGTGATTATAGAAGTTCAGGTGCTCACTATCCAGAGTTGTAAGCAAAAATCAAAATAGGGAGTGAAGAGGTAGTGCTTAAAAAGCACTGGGGTGGATGCACCCTCCTCCAGTCTCCTGAGATGTGCCGGTACTCTCCCATTAAATGTATTGCAGCAGCTTGAAAAGTTAAGGTACTATTCATTTCAAATTAAAGAACTGCATGGACTCAGACCCGGACAGTGCCTGCCCATTGAAAGCATGGGTTAATGGTGATTTACTAAAAGGCGCAAGTAATCATTGAACTTCGCTTTTACCTCACTCCTTTTATTTTTTTGCATGAGCTCCGGCACGGCCCGGGGCGTGCTTGGAGGGATGCTGGTGAGGTCTACGTGGGTTAGTGGAGATTAGCACATGATGAATGAGCACGCACCACTCACCCCTTGTATGGGCCAGAGGCAGATTAGTGTTCCACGCACCATTTGGCTAGTGAGCCCCTTGACAATCCTGTACTGAGAAAGCAATGTTCTCATTGAAAAAGAACCTTCGCGAAGTGTGTCTCGGGTTCAACTGTAGAGTCACCGCAGGACAATCTGTCGTTTGCGTTGAAGGTCTTATGGTGCACCAGGGGCTAATCGCTACGAGCGTAGAGAAATACATTGAGCACAGCACGTAGGGAAAACTGTAGTAAAATATATGTCATAAATAATGCTCCCTGTTTTCCGTTTTTACGGATTTTTACGGATAAATACAGACAGAAAACAATGAGTTTTCTGTCGTAATTTATTTGTAAAAGCGGATAAATACAGAAATTTGTGCTGCTTTAAAGTGACTCTCTGTGCTGTCTTTCATGAATTATAGCCCAACAGCTGAGCAGATGGACAGCATGGAAAATTAAAAAACAGGATGACATTTCTTTAAATACAGACTGTGTCAATATACATTTGTGGTATAATGCTAGTATTTAAAAGTGGATGTATTGTTACGTAATATTTGGTAACTTAAAAAGCTAAAACATGACAGACATCAAAGTATGAGTGCATGTCTATCAGTTAAATGAATATGGAAATATACCGTTTTAAAACAAACTTCATTTATATGCAAAACACAACATAAATATGGATAAATACAGATAAAACAGCCAAAAAATAAATATGAATAAATTCAGACGGAAATGTTAATAACCATAAAACCGGGAGCCCTAGTCATAAATTACTCAGTAATTCTCATTTCCCTTAAGTTGTTTTATTTCTGCTCAATACATGTTCATGATATTACTCTTAACCCCTCCGCTGCGCTGAACGTTCCGCGTTGGTGTGGAACGTTCTATTGCGCGGGTGGGGCCGGAACGTTCAGCAGACGTGTGCAGCACTACGAGGTAGTGCACGCGACGTCCGCTGAACGTGGCCAGCACTGAAGGGGTTAATAGCACAAGGTCACTCAGTGCTGGATGAGTGTTTACATGCTTAGGACCCAGTCTAATGCTGCACTGTGTGTGATCACCGCCGCATGACCTTTATCTGCTCTAGAAGAGACTAGGGGAGGCGTACCTCCCCATAGTCAACGCGATGCCCATACTACCCACTGCTACTCAATAGAGCTGCTCTTGAGACTGGACTCTGCGCCCACTTGGAAGACCCTGATGCCCTTCTCCTGCCAGCTCAATCCTTAGTGGTAGCACATCTGTTTGTATTTTGTGTGAAGCTTGCCAAGGGCTCTCCAGATGTGTTTGCTTAGTGCCAATTCTGTGCAGTGCTGGAAGGTTTCAAAGTAGATATGCAGGGTGGTGGCAGGAAGAGCACACAATGCTGAACTGTATCCCCCTGTCATAGGAGAAGTGATGTGGCCTAGTGGCCAGAGCTGTGGGCAAGGGAAAGCGGGGGGCAAGGTTCGAATCCTGGCCTGGCTCAGTATCCTCATTCTGGGTCCACCACTTAAACTCCCCAGGCCAATAAACGTGTGAGGTGCTTTGGCAAAGCGCTCTCATCTCTTTTGGCCAAGTCTACGCTTTATAAAACCTCAAAACAACCCTACTTATATATTATTTTTGACTGAATTCTACAAAAGGCACAAGTAGAAAGTTTCACGTTCGCCAACAAATTTCAACCTTTTATCTGTCTGTCCGCAGGGCTCCTTCGGATTGCCTGGCGTCCCTGGAATGGATGGTGTGAAGGTGAGCGCTGCCTCTTACATGCTTTCTTGACATTGCTATACACTCAAGGGGCCTGCTTTATATGTCTTTACAACACTTTAATATATAGTCAATTGTTCAAATTGTTTATCATATTCAGGTAATGGAATTGCTATCTCTAATGTCTGATTAATAGGCTGCAAAATCATTTTTAAAGAGCGACTTCACCAGTTCAGTTTGAAAAGCACAGCAGATTAAACCACGCCACAAACAAGCTTTTGCAATGCAATAGGTCTCACATTTATGAGAGTTTAAGCTATTATCATTTACAATGGCAATAGCTCAAACTATTGTAAATATGAGACCTATTTCACTTCAAAGAAGCAGCCACCATTGTCTGGGGCTGCTTGAAAGCGAAAGCATGCATTGTGAGGAAAGCACGTCGTGCCCGCAGTCGGAGAAACCCATTAAAGAAAAGAGTGCTTACAGACTAAATAAGACATACCGAGTCGCAACCTAAGTAAAAGGGCCAGTTGCCATGGGAGGGTACAAATGCAGACAAGGCGGTACCAAGGAGGGACTAAAAAGTCTAATAACGACTCGGAAGCCAGTGTTTACGAAGGACAATGTCAAATATGGGCGGAGAGTGGGCGGGGCTTCAAAGCCTTACTCCAATACTGCATGCTTCACCGCAGCGCATATGCTGCCCAGGGTCGACCTAAAATTGGCATTTCGTCTTTGTTGATTTTTCAACCAGGAAAACATGGACAGTTAGTTTTAGAAGTGTACCATTTCTGTGTTAGAGAAGTTTCAGCACTTACTTTTTAGAGCTTGTGGGCAGACTTTGATGATTATTTAAGTTCAGATTTTTATTTTGTAGATTAATTTGTTATATTATGCTCTCTCTGTATAGTGCAGCGAATTGTCCCCGAAGGAATATCTCGCCCCTTCTGCTGAAGTATATGACTAGCGAAAGCAGATTAACATGTTATAATATGCTGTCTTGGTATAGCGCAGCGAATCGTCCCCGAATAAATATCTTGGCGCTTCAGTGTAAGCATTTTGCCATCTCCTGTGCTCAGCATCATGGACCCTCTATTAGTCCTATGGCCAAGTACAATAGGCACTGAGCGTAGGGTTTGCCCATTGCCCTGTTCGTCAGTACTCGTAGGCATGCCTCTGTACACAGTACAACTTCCCCAGTGACTGTTTTTAGGAATGTAGCATGGTATTTAGCCAAGACCTGAGCCATGACCTGCAACCTGATGACTATGATATTTGGCTGGGCACAGATGGCACAATAGTGCCAAATACCCTGGTCAATATTACAGTAGAACATCAAAGTTCAAAACAGAAGGTGCTCCTGCTGATGACGCAGTGTAAGTGCAATTGTGTAACAAATGTGAGCACGTGTGCAAGAACAGCTTATGTACAGGAAAGAGTCCACTGGATACTGAGATGGTGTTAACTTCTTCGAACTTTAACTAATGACGCGTCTACGACATAGCACAGCTCAAAAGACCCACCTTGAACTTTAAGCGTTTTATTCTTTTGGATTGTCTAACATGTCCCCCCTCAGTTTGCACAATGGTGCACTTGTTCCAAACAATAACACATGACTGGCTATCGATGTTGCACACCTCAAATAATTCAAGTTGAATTAATTCTTGCAGGGATGGCACCAACCCTTAAGAACTGTTGGAAGCCCTACTGAAGGTTTATTGCATAGCATTATTTCCTAGTCTTTTTTTCTTTCGGGTGGAGAGAACAAGAGCATAGCTTGTAGATTCCAAATACCTTACCACTACACCAGACTTCTTTCCTAGAATTTCCCACCACACAATTAGCCAAATTTCAACTGACCTTGATAACATCAACAGAAGAAGACAAACTGAAATAAATTCACATTAGCTTCAAGTAACTGAAATGAAATAAAATGTTTCATATGGTTGAAAGGACCCTTTTGAAAAAGACAGCAAAGAATGCAAAAGGAATAATTTGAGAGTAAAAAAGAGCAAATTTTTGACTTTAAAATTAATGTAAGTAAAAATATACAGAAAATATGAACACATTTTTATTTAAACTGTGTTCTGTGACTATTATCCGCCCTACTCCTAATGGATGCAAGTTGTAGTGAAGCACCATCAATTCCAACTCCAATGGGGGTTGGAATGAATTGCTCAGATGGCCTACAATCACGGGCACTTTAATTATGTGATTGTGCGGCTTCGGCATTTTTTGCATAATTATGAATTTGTGGCCTTTGACACAAAATCCATCATCTACTGCATAATCTGCAGATTTCAACAAAAACGTTGATTCTAGCTCAAATGGTTCAAAAGTTACTGAAAACACAGCAACAAATGTTGCTGCACGTGGAAAAACTATTTTCTCAGGATGACTTGCCTCCTTTCTGTTGCTTATTGTTATATTTGGGTGTTAAACTGGTACTGATGAGAAACAACCTATGCTCAGACAGTGTTAGCAAGTGAATAGTGAGAATACTCTCACAAAATGTGCCGCATTAAGGTGCATAATTTGACTTTTCTTTTCACATAATTTAGTCCTTCCAGCGCATAATTTGGTCCTTGCTTGCCACATATTTACAGTAGCCCTGCCTACAAAAGACTTTGATCTGTGATCCCAGCTTAAAAGATAGAAGCAAATAAGGCTTTCAGGGAAGAAGCTAACATGATATAGTTGTGGGGTGCGGCCAAAGGGGTGCCAAAAGCCTATACACTTGACATAGTTAAAGAAAACTATGAAAATGGCAAAGAAAAAAGTGAGAGGCCAAAAGAGTGAGAGAACGAGAAAGAAGAAAGAATATTAAATCACAAAGAAGTGAAAAAGTTCAAAAGAAAGGAAGCAGGAAGTAAAGAAAGTAATAACACCAACCATAAATGGAAAGAAGGAAAAAAAGAAGGAAAAGAGGAAAGAAATAGGTAGAAAGATCAGGAGCGACAGAAGAACGAAAAAGAAGTAATGAATGAAGGATGTAAAGAAGGGTGGTAAGAATAAAAGAAGGAAGAAACAAAGAAATCGAAAATAAAAATTGGAAACGGAAAGACAGAAGAAAATCTTGAAAACAGAATGAAGTAACGAAGAAGAAAAATATGGGAAGAACGAATAAGAGATGATGGAAGGAAATAAGAAGGCAGGAAAAAAGGGCAATGAAAAGAAGGGAATAAGAAGAGAAGGACAGAAAGAATTAAAGAAGGGATAGAATAGTGAAAAAAGGTAGAAGGATGGGCAGATAAGAAAGGACGTAAAAATAATAAATGAGGATTGGGGAAATGGAAGGGAAAGTGGAAAGAAGGAAAGAAAATGAAATACAAATATAAGGAAGGATGATAGCAAGAAGGCGATACAGAATGAAAGAAGAATAGAGACAAGGAACGAATAAGGCATTGAAAGTTGAGCGAACAGAAGAAAAAGAACATCTAAGGAAGGAACAAAAGATCAAAAGAGAAGAATCAGTGACCGAAAAAGAAGAGAAAAATGGATGAAAAATGAAGAAAAAAACAGAAAGAATTAGTGAAAAAAAACTGCTGTTTCTCCAAATTCTTTTAAACTCGAGCTTTAAATGATCATGTGTACCTTTCTTTTTCCCACTGGGAGAATTCACACAAGCCTTTATAGACATGGTCGGGAACTTTGCTCAGTCGTTCTGCGCCATGTTCCCCAAAGTGGCGGGTATTTTATTTTCCTGGCTACCAGCTGACATGGATGAACTGCTTTATGGCTAAAACTGCGTGCAATGACCAATCAGAAGCCTTCTGCACCTCATCCGTGGCGTGCTTCGCTTGTTAGCGGAAAGCAAAAGGAAAATATGGAATGCCTCCCTCAAAGAAAAGCGCGCCTTGTGATCCATTCTAACATTGCCTCAATCAGAATGCAAGCGCGCTCTTCAAGGAAAGGGCTTGTCGCGCGCAATTTGCAGTCCGTGTTTTGGTTTCCTTTAATATTTATGGCGTTTGAAATGCTTTCCGGTGTATTGCTTGGAAGCGGAGCTCAGAGCTGCGTCCAAGGTACACACTTCCTATAAAGGTGTCAACACAATTTAATTTGAGTGGCGCGCTACTGGGCTTTGCCTCTTTCACCACACCGCGCAGCACACAGCACTAGTCTCTGCGACTGTGTGGTGGGTGGAAATAAAATGTGATGGGAGCGGGGGCGGGCCATTAAATATATGTCTGCATGTAATCTATAAAAAGGACAAATCAATCCATTCTGTGTGTGTGTTTCCATGTATTCACAAATATTCCAGGCACTAATGTTACTTTAGGCGATTAATGGTTTCATTTGGGTGTACATCACATGTGCCATGCAGACAGGGTGCCCACTGTGGGTTCCACATACAGTAACATCCTCTATAAGCACACAAACGGGTCTTTTTAACCAGGGATACTCTACCCACAATGACGTTTCAAGGGGTGGTGATGCTGTGTCTTCCGCTTGCACCCTTCGATCCTCCAGGCTGGGCCAGTTGTGAGCTTAGGCCTTGAGGTTTCCAGTGTGTTGAAATTGACAAGGCTTTTTGTTGGGTTGTGTTACTCGATTTCCAGGAGGGCAGAGAGGGGTAGATTACAGGCCCAACTTTGCGAGGTACCACTTTTATTCGCAGAAATACGCAGTTGTCAGCCTTCTCCTAAGGGGCAACACTGAATTCCTCAACAGGATTGGAACACTGGAATACCTATGTCTTGTCACATAGCCCATCTGGGTGTAGGGTAAGGATTTTCTCGGTCTTGAAGAAACGCCGTGGATCCATCCTGGGCCAGCGAGGCATGAAACATGCCGACCCTACAACACTCGCTGCGAGGCTTTCACGATTCATAGATCTCAAGTGACAGCACTCACTCATTCTTTTTATCTCTGTCGAGTGGGTCACTTTATATAAATTGGATGCGTACCCCATAGGCAGGTTTAATTCACACAACACTTAATCTACTAAGCCACGCTACAATGACTTTCCCTCACTCATCATCATGGCAAAAAATAGAAGATCTCCGGCAAAGAGCCATCTTGCGGGGCCCATTGAGCATTGCAGTGCCGACACGACGAATAGCAAGCCCAATGATGAAGCATGACACCCATTCGGGTGTGTGAAGGTTCTGTCTGATGAGCATTAAGATCTCCATTCCTCTACAAGGTTCCAACCTTTATTTCTTAGCTTTTTTCTCTCCTTATAGGAACGGCCCCCTCTTCATGTATTACTCGATTTCATGCCAGTGCAGTAGTGTAGCAAGAATGCTATTGGCCCTGGTGCCAGCAAGGAATATTGCCCCTTTGACTGCGGTTGGGGTAGATAAATACAGTACTGTCAGGGTTCAATGGCTGAAGGCTCATGCCACTGTGCCACTGCACCTTCTGCACCCACTGTAGTTGCCTCATACCCCTTGCCACTGGTGGAATTATTTTATGTATCGCACTGCTGCATTAGTTTATTTTGTATTGGGTGCAGGTGGACCCCCCCACATTGACTTACACTCAGCTATTGTAAAGTAGAATTTGCAGCACTGTGAAGCACACTCTTGGTGTAATGGGCACCTATTGGCTCTTTTTTCTTTTTTAGCATTTCTTCCTTTTATAATAACTTAAAACCTTACAACTCCTTGGGAAGGATATTTCCCCTAAAACATGCTTTCTTGTAGTTTATTATTTTTTTTCTGCTTCAAGAATGGGATGTAGACATGCATAAGAGAAGGCACGTTGAGGGGTGTTTGACAAAATACTGCACTGCTACACTCAAGGGAGTAGCCAGAAAATTAAAAATCACCCCACTTTGAACCAAAGCTCTTATGGCACCAGGAAAGCGAAGCAAGTCATTCTGACCCTCTTCAAAAGAGCTCTTTTGTCTCTTTCATCCAAGCGTATATCAATTCATCCTTTCAGCCTTCAACCCACCCACTGATATCCACCATTTCACATTTACAATCTGCCATCCATTCATTCTTTGATCCGTCATTAGTTTTTTCACCATTCTGTTCCTCCATCTATCCGTGCATCCATCTCAAGCCTATTTGTCAAATACATCCATCCATCCTCATGTCCATCCAGCCATCCATCCATCCATCCATCCATCCACTCATACATCTATCCATTTACCCTTTCACTTATCCATCCATCCTTTCGCTCAATCAGCCAGCCATCGACCCTTTCATCTATGCATCTGTTCACCTTTCCACTCATCAATCCATCCATTCCTTTCACTTGTCCACCCGTTCTTTCACTCATCCATCCTTACACCCATACTTTCACTCATTCATTCATCCATCTATCCATCCACTCTTTCGACCCATCCATCCACCCTTTCACTCCCACATCCATCCATCCTTTCACTCACACATCCATCCATCCTTTCACTCACTCACTCACTCACCAATCCACCTTTTCACATCAATTGAGAATTTATCTGTCGAGTGCAGACATAAGTAGCCCATCCACACCCACTATAGCTGCTAAAGCAGAAGGTTCATAATGCCCCTTTCCACACGTATCCACCCATCTCTAAAATCATCCATCCGTCAATCCTTTTAATCATCCATCACTCCATCCATCCATATTTCACTCCTTCATTCATCCATCCTCCCTTTCACTTTTCCGTCTTTCGACACTTTCACTCATTCATCCATCCACCCTTTCACTCAGTCAATACACCCTTTCACTCAGCCATCCATCCTTTCATCTACACATCCATTCACCCATTCATCATCCATCCATTCGTCCATCCATCCATCCATCCACCCATCTATCTATCCATTCATTCATCTACCCAAACCACCCACCCACCCATTGCTTAATTTGAGTCGGTGCTTTCCGGTGCTCAGCACCAGCATTTAATTGGTTTCCAGTGCTCGGCACCGGCGCCTAACTGTTCTAAGTATGGTGTTGACAGTCTACCACATGGTGGCGCTGCTCATCTAATTTAGAGATGAGCAGAACAATCGTTGTTTAGGAATACAATACACGTTAAAATAGTGCTAATACCTGCCTCCCCAGCCATTCCTTTAGCTTTAGGGACTTAAAATAATCTGACTGTCGCATTTACATTCAAGAGAATTGGTTAGTAGTTGTTTGGACAGTGATGACAAGGGCTATGTGTGGTGCAAGCCTCAGTGGCCTCCTGGTCAGAGCCCTGGCACTTAATATTTTACAAATAAAGCACTGCACCCTCCCACCCATCAATCCATCTTTCCTTTCAGTTCACTCACATTCCTACTACCCAACCTTTCACTTTAATTATGAGCCTTTGTCTGCTGAGCTGAAGACAGAAGAGGCCCCACAAGTTATTTCCACCCCTGTTGTAGCCACTAAAGCTGGGCGTTCACAATGCCAGTGGCTGCACTTCTCATCCAGAAAACTTGAGCAGAAGAAGAAAAGACAGATTTTGTTTTCGCTGTTTAAACTGCAGCTGTAATTATGCCATGTGACCTCCCTTCATCCTGAGTGTAGGCTCTGAGCTTCCGATACCATGTCACAAGTCAAATGTAATACCTTATTACAATTGAGCAGCTAGGTCATTTCTTTATTACAGGTGACTAGAGTCGTCAGAAGCGGCTTGTTAAAAGAACATTTGAGATGTTTTATTTTTCCATGGAGGTCACTGTCCCATGTATTTTATTACAAATATATGTATATCCAATGAAAAAACCAAAGGTTGCAGGAACGTTATAGTTAGGCTGACTTTTTACCCACAAAAAATTATGTTATGTGTGCGTGTGGGTGTGTAAGTCCACATATATACATATTACTCAGCATATATGTATATATATACATCCAGTGCATTGTAAAGCTGTAAAGGTAGAACAATGTAAATCAATGCATTGTATTATATGTGTTGTTTAGGCATTTGTTGTAAATACATGCGTTGTAAAGTCTGAAATTCAACCATTGCAAAACTCCACTGTTCACCACTCTCCACCCCACCTAAAAACCAGCTGTGTCTGGCTACTTATTGAATTGTTTTAGTCGTGTATTTATTTTTATTTATTGCCAGTATAGGATTGTAATCTGTGTTTCCTTACTGGTTCCATTCACTGCTGTAAAACATAAATCTGGCATTTGATAAAACTGTAAAAATCAAATCTCAAGTGAAGGATCTGATGTTATGTGTGTGTCTTCTCTAGAGCTGAACACACTAATGATCCTGTGAGGCTAGTTGTTGTTCTTCACCTGAACAAATACTTATACAGACCCAGAAGAAATACAGATGTCTTCAGGCCATGTTTCCCTTTGACTGGAGCAGATCAGTCAAACACCAAAGCGTAGAAAGCTCAGAAAAGGTCCCCCTATCAAACTGGATTCCAGCAGTGCTGGTCATGATTGTATGAACATCTGTCACAACTGGATGCCTTTGACCAAGGCAGGCTCTAAAGCAAGGCTAGGCTTGCTTGGTGCCTAGGGGGTCAGCAAGAGGGGGCACCAGATATTGCCTATGAGCAGCAAATGTTGTCAATTGTTTCAAAAAGTAGGGACAGGATAATGTCACTGTATTATATACTGTAACCTTTCATGTTGGCAGCCGGCTAGTCTACCGAATGCTCTTATTTCCTGTGAAATGGCTTTTGGGGCCACACATGATGTAAGGTGGCAAAGGACAAAGGATGTGGGCAGGGAGATTAATGGAAAAAGCCAGCTTATGAATGAAAAATCAGTGAGATAATTTGTTTTTATCTCGTCAGCCCTTTTATGTTAAAGTCTTATACATCTGTGTGGTATGAATACCCCTGGTTAGTTTGTGGTCCAAGGACAAGAACTGCTGACCCTCCCTACAACACACACACTGTAAGATGCTGCCTACACTAAGCTGTCACTATAAAAAATGCTGTATCGCCTTTTAATGAAGTTCAGACTATTGTGTGTGCCTGTAAGAACTTATTTAGCACTAGGTGCATTTACAGCACGTTAAAAGAAAATAAGGTGCAGAACAGGGAGCAAGAGGGTAGCAAGCAAGGTCGTGTGGGAAAAGTGTCAGGCTGTGATATTTAAAGAAGAATATTTCCCATTACCAATTCTAAGCCTCCATTTTAGTTTGCTTTAGTCTTTTTTTATTCTTTTTAATTACACGTGCTCATGTAGAGACTTATTGATGCTTCCATAAAAGTGGGAACCAGTGAGCTTCAAAGCGAACATAAAAAAAAAAAAACAGGTTCGGCAGCTGCTGCAGAAGTGTTTGGGTGTAGCTTCCCTCCTACTCCCTACCAGCACTATCACTTCATAGTGGCTATTTCACTTTCCGGAAACAATGAAAACCTGCAGATGTTGATAGTTAGTGAGTCAAGGGTCCTGGTTTTGGTTGTAATGAAATACATTCTCTGCCCAGTGCTGTGTAATCTCCGGTACAGGGCCTAACTGATGATGCACCAGATCACAACCAGACTGTTAGAAAACGGCCTTCTCTGAAGTGTCACCCAAACTCTTTTGCCTTCCTCCTCTGTTTCCTGGCCTCGATTTTGTTGGCTATAGGACTCTGAGCACTTTACCTCTGCTAATCAGTGCTCAGGTGCATGTGCTCTCTCCTCTAAACAGGAGAACATGGGCTCATACCTAATTGGCATATTTAATTTACTTATAACTCCCTACTAAAGTGCATTACATGTGCCCAGGGTCTGTAAATTAAATACTACTAGTGGACCTGCAGCACTGATTGTGCCACCCACATAAGTAACCAGGGGCGGCTATTTCATTTGAGCGGAGGAGCATCGCCGCACAAGCCCCAGAGCTGATAAATAAAATGTTAATAAAGTTTATTTATGATCATTCAATTTTTCAGCAACCCATCCCGAACCAAGTGTCAGGGCGGGGTGGGACCAGCGCTGCAGAGTGGCAGCAGGAGGGAGCTGTGTGCTTTAAAATGCAAATCTCTTTGGCTGGCCGTCATGGGATGATGAGCCAGACACGCGCATTTTAAACATTCTCTAACCTAGCTGTCCTAGACTGCTAGGTTAGAGAAAGTGCAGGCCTCCAGTGCACTTAGGAGCTCTAAGACAGCCTGCTCTATCCAATCCTGGCACCGCTCTTATGTTGTGAGAGCAGCGCAAGTATTGGGAAGTGCAGTTTTCTGCTTCCGGAGCTTCCTGAAGACACCCGAGCGAGAAGGATGTCACGCTGCGAAGGTAAGTCAAATTATTTATTTATTTTTTCTGTGCCTCACCACCCTTGGTACAAGTCATCCGCCACTATAAGTAACCCATTCACCATTTCCACGGCAGAACCTGTGTGTGCAGTTTCCCATGGCCATGTCGACCCGGCAAGTAAACTCTCTTGCCAGGCCTAAACCTTCCCTTTTTATACATATAAGTCTCCTTTAAGGTAGGCCCTACACAACCGAGAGGGCAGGGTGCAATATACCTAAAAGTTAGGACATGCAGTTTTAAGTTTACCATATCCTGATAGTGAAAACTCTCCAAATAATTGTTCACTTCCGCAAGGCCTATCTCTCCTATAGGTTAACATTGTTATTACATTTTATATACGTGGACTTTCAGATTGGGACAGGATAGAGTTTGGTGTACCTGGACTCACAATTTAAAAAATCACAACTTATGTTGAAGATGCATTTTAAGTTGCAAGTCTAAAAATGCCACTTTTAGAAAGAGGACATTTTCCTTACTTAAACCATTCTGTGCCTTCTGCCGTTCTCTAATACACGTCTGGGGTGAGTGACAGCTGGGATTTGTGCATTCCTCCTAGACAGACACACACAAAGGGAGCTTAGGTGGGCCTATTGGGCCATTCGCTTCCTGATGGCCCATCACCAGGCAGATGGGTCTTCCTGGGCTGGATGGGAGGGTGAGATGATACTTGCACCTGAAAGGGCTGTGCCTGTCTCCTACAAAGAGCTGCAACTGCCAACTAGAGACCCAGTTTCTAACATAGACAAGGATAATAAGGTTCTTCCACGAACATACAGGGCAATGATGACAGCATTAGATGATAGTATGCAATCCTTGAATACCATCTCAAAAAGTGACTTCAAAATGTATTTTGAATCCAATGAGCTCATAACCAGTGGCATTATGTGGCCTTCGAAACTGGTGAAATGTGAACTAGTGGATAAAAATCCTATAACATGAATGAAACTAAAAATAATGTATTAAACTTGTGGAAGGAGATAGGAGACAGACATATGAGGAAGAGAAGGAAGAGTCTCATCTGCAACCCCTGGGGGAACCTACATGAACCTCCTGCTATTACTTCCTTTCTTGTTCCTGATGGAGGGAGTGGTGAGCCAAGACTTGCTGTCTCTGCTCCCATGGAAAACCATAACCCTTACCTCAAATGCACCTGTCTTGGACTTTCCGAAGTTGTACTTATTTATAACATTGTTGTCCTGAGATAAGAACTTGGATGATAATGTTATTTGCTTTTTTGTCAGGAGGGTGTAGAAATGTGCTTTTTTATAGGTGAGTCGTCAGACTAGTTTCGCATCATGAGTAGAGAGGACTGTACCAAGACCAATGCTTCTCTTTTCATTCAGTAGTCTCACCCACTCCCCAGCTGCTGTTTGCTAGTGGTTAGGTAGCAGTATGTGCCATTTAGTGTACTAGTAGCTGGTTAATTTGGGCCTTGCTGGGTGTGCTGTCAGAAAGCTGTGTTTACATGCAAGAAATTTGCTATATTGTCTGTGAAAAGGGCTTAAACATTTTACCAGTTTGTAAATGCAGCTTTTACTCCATCAGGGCTCTGGGTGGTATTCAATCTTTAAACAATTGAGGTTTTTTTGTCTACGAGTTTATAATGTACCTGATATTTTGAGGAAAATTGCAGAGTTATGGTCAGAGCAATGCTTTAAGGACTTTTGGTTGGTGCCTAGGCATGTTCAATATGCTCAAAAATATGGAAATCCACTAGGAACAAAGTACTTCTCCTTTTTGTTGTATCTTTTTGTAATAGCATGAAAAGTAAAGCTTCCTTATATTATACCACTGACACTGCAGCCTTAATTTCTAAATATTTCCCTTTTGAAGGGATTCCTAACATTCCACCTATAAAGAGTCATTTGTGTAGAGCCTTCTCTGACCCCATACTTTAAAGATTCCTGACCTCTGGAACAGGCAAATGGAGTTCCCTATTTCATGGTGGAGTGGGCACATGCAAGGATAAACACTGTTTGGAGCCAAGAGACATATTGCTCCCTGGGAATATGGCCACATTTGATGCTTTTAGTGCAAATCTTAGGCCTAATGCTGGTGATGCCATAGGATGCCACCCAATAATGCCTCGCCATATAATTGTCCTTGAATCCATGAGAGTGCTGTCTGGACATTTCAGCTACTGCACAAATGACATCCGCCAACTATGTACCACCATCCTAACAACACAGCGCCATCTGGGCAGGGCACAGTCATCCTAACAATGCACCACCATCCAAACAGTGCACCAGCATTCTGACATTGCCGTCTTACCATCAATGCACCATCATCCCAACAAGGTGCCGCCGTCTTGGCAAAGCACCATCTTGCGAACAAGGGACTGCATCCCAACAATGCCCTACCTTTCCTACAAAGCACCATCCCATGTGTCACCACGCTCGGAAAAAAATATACAAAAAAGTGGGGGGTGAAAAACACTGGAATATGGATGATTGCAGGTACGTAAACAATTAATAAAGCAAATTTCGTTCCGTGCCCTGCATCGCAAAATGCGATGCAGGGCGCGCTACGAAATTTGTTTTATTAATTTAATTGTATACTTACATGCAATCATCTATATTCCGGTGTTTATCACCCCCACCCTTCCCCTCCCCCGCCCAACCTGTCTGTCCCACCGGAACTCCCTCCACGGGCCGCGGCTGCTGGTATCACTTGCGCTGCATCTCAATACATCATTATTTTGCACACCCTGCCACCTCAGCTTGGATCCAAGTTACACTCAAACAATGAGCCCCAATCAAGGTAAAACCAGTCTTGGGTTGCTTGTTTCGGTGCAGGGTTGGTCCTGTCCTGGCATTTCGGGCGGGACTGTTCTTATTTGAGCAAGGTTAAGACTGATTTGCATATGGCAGGGCCCAAACCGAGATGTCATGGTGGGCAAAGGAATGAAGGGTTGAATGGTACCCTGAGCGATTACCAGTGGTTAAACTTATTGCATTGCACGCATTCCTCCCATCACATTTTGTGTGTTTGATACCATGATCTGAATACGTTTGATGACCTTACCAGCAGAATGACAAAATGTGCATTAATGCAGATGAAGAAAAGTAGACCTAATGGTTCTTTCACTGAAACATTTGAACCACTGTGCAGGTGAATTACTGAGCTATTTTTGCTGTGCTGGTGTTTGCTGCCGTCGCGTGGGGGCAGATCGTTACATAACACCAAGTTACTCACCACAAAAAGAAAACACAAAAGTGCATTCATTTCTTTATTTCAAAAAAGGAGGAAAAGTGAACTGTGTGGTTACATCTGCGCTAGGAGCTACTTTTGTGGGTCCACTGGGCTAATTTGAAGGGAATTCTCACTTAATTTCGCCTGGCGAGTAGACCAGAATTCGCTTCCCAGTCCTTACACAAACAACAGAAGCTCTCTGGGAGGGAAGGTGCGGCCAAAAAGACATAAGAGCAAACATAAAGGAAGTAATTCAAGCCTGCCACCGAAATTAAAATCACATTGCTGTTTGCAAATATGTGAAACCCTACATTTCCGCTGCTCGGCCAGTGCATCTGGTAGTAAAATGCGGCGGGGAGAGAGAGGTCGTCAGGGCGCGAATACTTCCGCCCCTGCAAAGCAATTACAGTCCCGTGCGTAAAGGTTACGTCAGTGACCCTTCTAGCGCCAGTGCGTGCGTGTGAAGTCATGAACTGTGTATGCGGTTAGCAATGCAAGTGGCTCAACCATAGTAGACCATTGTGGCAACATTTATTAAAATAAATAAACCGAAAGCAGAGGGGCCGAACCTGAGGAGTTTAGCAACATGTTTGGCAGGGTAATGGGAAGAACTCCTTTTAGAGCAGGGAACTCAAATCTGACAATGACAAAAAATGTATGCTAATTACTTTAATGGCTTTTCACATCATAAGCAGGGCCGGACTGGCTACCGGCCTTTTTGTCATGCTGCCGAGCTGGGGGCTGATTTCGTTGATGGGGACCTGCGTGTGCAAAACGAAATTCGTTTTGCATTGTTGATTTCGAAGCACACGCAGGTCTCCATCTACGAAATTAGCCCCCACCGCAGTGACATCGGCCCCCAGCTCTGCAGAATGCCAAAATGCACGGTAGCCAGTCCGGCCCTGATCATCAGCCTTTTCTGTTGCTTTTTTAGCATCCGCTCTTTTTTTCTATAGCCACCAGAGACGTGCTCCAGGATGTTTGTTGTGCTTTATAAAATCCCCAAGTAACAGAACGAATGAATGCTTGCTTTATCGATTCACTGATTGCCTGCTCATTGAGATTGCCTCTTGTAGTCATTGACTGTAGTTCAGGGCCAGAGTTCAAGCACGAAGCTCATTGCAACCGGTTTGTCAGTGTTATAAAGTACAAAGAAATATACCAATAGTTAGGGGCATATTTACAAGGAAATGGCAGAGCTGCTGCAAAGTTTTGCAGCGCTGTGCTCTGCCATTTCCAAAATACAGATATGCGGCATATTTAAACCAATATGGCACACCCCTTTGTTTTCCCTAGCGCCTGGCACTAAAAATAGCTGGCGAGCGCCAACACAGACACCCTTGCACCATGATGCAAGGGTGCCTGCGTTGCAGAGAATGATTGCTTATGTAATGTAATGTAATTTGTACTTGTAAAGCGCACTAATACCCATGGGTGTCCTGGCGCTGTAACGCATACCGCTGTGGAACCCTTCCTGGCTTTTTCCCTGTGAAATGTCCACTCCTGGGCACCCCCAAGGTGAAGCCAGGCATCCCAGCGCTGTTGGGGCCATTGTGGAGATTAAGCAAGCTATTGCACAGAGTTGCAGAGTGGGACCCATGATTAGAATAGGCACCGAGGCGAGAATTATCATGTCCAAGGAAATTGAGCCCAAGACCCGCCGAGGCGGGAATCGAACCCTGGTCCCGGGCCAGACCTCTGCATCAGGGTCTGCCACCATTGAGGCACGCTTCTCCACAAGGTGCACATAAGCAGTCAGCAATGCAGATTTGTTATTTATATGCATGCTGCATTCTGCAGCACACATAGAAGTAGCCAATTGTCATTATTGAATGATTGTTTATGCTCAGGGACACCTTACTGCCATGAACAATCATTAATATCGTTTGTCTCTTTCTATGTGTGCTGCAGAATTTCTCCTCGTTGAGCCATTCTAACACCTGCCATAGGTTTTGGTGCTGCCTCTGATTTACACCTCCTTGTAAATCTTGGGCAGCTTTAAAATGCAATGGGTGTTGCTGTGGAATGCCCACAGCAACCCCCATTGCACGGCCCTTTCACGCAGACAACCGCGTGAAAGGGTACCATAATTACAAAGCGGCGCTAAGCCATGCAAAGTGGCTTAACGCCACTTTGTAAATATCGAACAGCGCATTGCATGACTGGAATACTGGTAAGACTGCCATTCTTGTGGCGCAATCCTCTTGTAAATATGTCCCTTAGTTCGTTATATAGTGGCTTGAACACATAGAATATTTGTCCACAATACGAGGTACTGGTGGATGAGTTTGACCATCATGAACACAATCAGCTGTCACTAATGGAAGTCTTTCTTCTTGATTTAGTATTTAGCTAGAGTGATTTTTGTCTTGATGAGTATAATCCGTATATTCGACAGCCAATAAAGCACAGCGAGTTTCACTAAAATGCACTCCCATTTTTAAAGGTCTCGCCTACGAGACAGCTTTCATGTGTCTTTAGGTGAAAGCCTATTGTGAACCACACCGAAAACCAACAGTGAACTTTGAGCCCGCCTTGTGCTTATCTTTGGATAGCTTTATTGTCACTCATTTGCCAGCTTCTTAGTTGATGGCTGACATTTTTTGCCTGGATGAACTGCATTCTAAAAAAAATGCTTTCAGGCAACTCCAGGACTACCTAGTTTTCTGTCCACTCCTCATCTGCCACCTTTCCCACCTCCATTGCTCTCCCACCTCTTGCAGTGATTTCAATAAATGTTTTGCAAAAGTTTTATTTTGGAGGGCTCAGCAGCTGCCACTTCCTGCCATGCTGCTCCACAAGCCAAAAATCACTTTTGTCTTAATAAAATGTAATTTTTTCATTTATCAATCTTAGTGGCGTCTGCCATTTTAGGTAAGTAAAGAAAAACACAGGCATGCATGTCATTTTGTAAATGCATATGTCATCATGCAGGCATGCCCCCACATAAAAATGCAGCCGGCAGCAATTGTTTGTGTCATTGCACCTTCTTTGATCTTTTTTCCGGCTGATTCCGTATAACATCACCAAAAAGTATTGACAAAGTCAATAGGTCAACAAGGCAAGACCTATTGGTTTTGCCAATGCTTCTTTTAACAGTGATCAGCCCGACTTAAACATTTATGTATTGCTCATCATGTTGTAGCCTGGTTTAACATGCCTATATGCATGTGTGTGTACTGAGACTTTACTTCACTCTCTATTTACCATCACAAACACTAATCTCTTCTAGTTAGAGACCATTCGCTAGTACAATGTGTAGCATCTGTGTAGCAAAGTGAGACTTTTTTCTTAAAGGACTATCCAGTGTAGGGAAAAAAGTTATCTGTGTCCCATCCTGCATCCATACAAACACCAGCAATAGGCTTTCTAGAATGTTTGTTTGTCAATGTCATCTAGGGTTTCGAGATGGGATTTGAGATCAATTGCGACTGGAAGCCCCCTTTAAATTCAGCCCTGCGATAACTATTCCAGGGATGTGGGCCAATGTCACTGGTTCATACATCAGAAAGTTCTGGGGGCAGGGACATTGACACCGAAGTATTTAAGAATAGAGCCATCACCACAAGCAAAGACGATAATCATCTCCTTTTTATGAAAAAGGCCTATGAATGAGAGCAGAAGAAGAGTAAAACCTCTGCCTGTAAACCGCAGGTCAATAAGCTATCAACTGTAGAGCTGACAAAGGTGTCAGAGGGTCAGAAGAGACAACCCACAGCATCGGCTTTGAGTCAATCATGCAAACGAGTCAAACTCAAAGACCAGTGAAAACAAATCAAACCAAAGTGGCATGTAGATTTCTACCTTATACAATCCGTGCCCATTATGGTGGTGAAGAAACATCTCCAGGCTCTGATTAAAGACTTACAAACAGCTCAAACTTAAAATAGAGAGCTCAAGCCTTTTATTGGAGTCAAAGAAGATCAAGCGGGAGGTAGTGAGGCTGAAACAAGTGCTGCAGAGGTATCTCATTGGATATCAGAGGATACAAGATTGCAGCTAAGAGAGGATACAAGATTGCAACTAAGAGAGGGTACAAGATTGCAGCTAAGAGAGGATTTAAAATTGCAGCTAAGAGAGGATACAAGATTGCAGCTAAGAGAGGATACAAGATTGCAGCTAAGAGAGATTCAAAATTGCAGCTAAGAGAGGATACAAGATTGCAGCTAAGAGAGGATTCAAAATTGCAGCTAAGAGAGGATACACGATTGCAGCTTAGAGAGAATTCAAAATTGCAGCTGAGAGGACACAAGATTGCAGCTAAGAGAGGATTCAAAATTGCAGCTGAGAGGACACAAGATTGCAGCTAAGAGAGGATTCAAAATTGCAGCTAAGTGAGGATACAAAATTGCAGCTAAGAGAGGATACAAGATTGCAACTAAGAGAGGGTACAAGATTGCAGCTAAGAGAGGGTACAAGATTGCAGCTAAGAGAGGATTTAAAATTGCAGCTAAGAGAGGATACAAGATTGCAGCTAAGAGAGGATACAAGATTGCAGCTAAGAGAGGATACAAGATTGCAGCTAAGAGAGGACACAAGATTGCAGCTAAGAGAGGATTCAAAATTGCAGCTAAGAGAGGATACAAAATTGCAACTAAGAGAGGATACAAGATTGTAGCTAAGAGCATGTTGCCCAGTAGGAGAAAGCAGTGAGCAGAGGTCACGCAGAGGTGACAATGCATCAGGGTTATTTGTAATTAAAAATGTAGAATTTCAAAACTATATGCCAACACTAAATGTACAATAGAAACAAAATCTGAATCCTGCCTGCTCTTGAAATGGTTTCTTTGGTGTAGCACGTTTGTGTTCTGAGGTAAGAAAGCAGGGCTGGACTGACCATAGCGGGCATCAGGTGTTTTCAAGGGAGGCTGGAAAGGTAACATAACCTAACACGTGTATTTGTAAAGCGCACGTTCACCCAGAGGTCTCTTGGCGCTGAATAACAGATGTTCATTGTAACCCAACTCCATGGTACTTCTTTTATCAACCTCAGATGGATGAAAGGGTGAGTGGACCCACTTGGATTAGAACCTGTGACAATGAGGTTGAACACAGAACACAGGCCCCTGCAATGGACGCATTAGTCCACTGAGCCACCAGACCCAGGTAGGGTTCTGTTTTTCAGCAGTAGGGGCCGTGTTTTTGTTACTGGGGGCCGGTTTTGCAGCGTTAATGCAATAGCGGCCATCAGTACCAAAAGCAGCTTTTTACTTGCTATCAACACATCCCCCCCCCCCCCCCCGGGAGGGGGGTACTGGTTCTACAAAATTGCCAGGGCTGCTTCGGGTTCCCAGTCCGGCCCTGTAAGAAACCACCTATCCTAAGAGAGAGAGAGTCAACCCGGCTCAGACATTCAAGAAAAGTAGCACAAACAGTGCCAGTATCAATAATCAGTAAATTTGTAATCTTTATTTTATCCACCGCCAATAGCTGGACCCTGAAGAGACAGTAGTACAAGGTCGTATTCAAGTATATAGAAACATTGATGCTGATCATAGGAGGTCGTATGATCTCTCAGCCCTGCAGTTTCAAGCTGTTTATTAGTCCTCTGCACATATTTACAAGGGCATTGCACCACAGGAACATCACTTTTAACGATGCTCGTGTGGTGCAATGCCCAGCTCCACATTTACAAAGTGGTTTTAGTTTTTTGTGGCTTATCCCCTTCGGTGCTCATGACGAGCTGAGCTCGTCATGACCACACCCGTTTTGGTTACTGTCCAGCACAGCAGGGGAATCGCTCTAGCAGCGATGTGGTTAAAGCCGCTTTGTAAATATCCGTGAAAGGGACATGAAGTGGGTGTTGCTGTGGGCGTTCCATCGCAACACCTATTGCTTTTTAATACTATCCCAGATTCACCAGGATCTGTAAATCTGAGGCAGCACAAAAAACTAACGATATGCAAGAGCAGGCATTAGAATGGTGAAAATGAGGAGAAATGCTTTTGTTTCTCCTCGCACACATGGAGACAACAAAACGCCATTACTGATTGTTTATGTGCAGGAAGGTGTCAGAATGCAGCACACATAGAAGTAGCAAATCATCATTATTTAATGATTGTTTATGTGCAGGAAGGAACACCTTCCTGCACATAAACAATCAATAAATAATGACGATTTGCTACTTCTATGTGTGCTGCATTCTGCAGCACACATAGAAGTAACAAATAGCCACTATGCATTGTTTATTTGCAGGAAGGAACACTTTCTTGCACATAAACAAAAAATGATTCCCTACAATGCAGTCACCCTTGCAGTATGGTGCAAGGGTGCTACGTTGGTGCTAGGCAGCTAATTTTAGCGTCAGCACTATCGATAACACAGAGGTGTGCCGTATTGTTGTAAATAAAGTGCATGCCTGCATTTTTTAAATGTAGCGTGGCGTTGCCAAATTTGGCACAGCGCTGGCATTTTGCTGTAAATATGGGATGTATGATGTTACAACGCATGCTTTTACCACGCATGCTGTTACAACGCAAGTATTACAACGCAAACCTTTACAACGCATTACACTTGGGGGTGCTGGATAGTGAATAGTTTAATTTACTATTCCAACTCCAGTCCCCGTGGACACTAGGGAAGGTGTTGGATAGTAAATTAAAACTATTCCCTATCCTAGAGCGCCCCCCAGTGTAATGCGTTGTAAAGGTTTTCGTTGTAATACTTGCGTTGTAACAGCACTGCATGGTAAAAGTTTCGTTGTAAAGGATGTTTCCCGTAAATATGCCCCCTCATTTCCAGATACTCGTGTTAGATGGTAGAAGAGCAACGCCCACCGTAGAATATTGGTCATTTCTATGATGAAACCTTTTCATTTCTTGTATACAAACACTATGGCCCAGCTTTACTGTCATTCACACAACTGAGTGTAGTGTGAAAAAGTGCTGCTCTGCTTTGCGCAAAGGGCAAATAATAGAGCAGTATCAGAATTAGCGGGAGTAGCTTGCCTATAATACTTTTGGTGGCACCCACAGAGAATCTGGTTGTTCTGAATAACACTCGCGCTTGTTCCGTCTCCCCTAAAGGCAAGCCAGCACTGTCTTGCATGGAATTTATGTGTGAGGTACAACTACCATACAAATTCCTACGTGGAGGCTATAGCAACATGGTTGATGTGCGGTTTGGGAAAAGCACATGTTACATGTAGGTATATCAGGCAATATACCACTTGACTTTTCTTGCACCTGCTTTTTATTTGAAGATGAAATTTGGCACAGAGGTTGGTGCCGGAAACTAAGGGTTTCACATTGGCCCACCCCAGTTACCCTTCCACAAGCTTCCAATGAGGGCAGTGACACAAACAGCTTTTGCATAGGAAAATTGATTCGTCACAGCTGTGTGCACAGCTTTGACTCAAGCAAATGCCAGCAAAAACCTTTAGAAAGTTTGGACCTATATGTTTGCAGATAAGTTCAGCTGATGAGTGTGTCCACTTTGTGACAAGTTCAAAGACCTTACAATTTTTAGTAGTCACGCTTCTCATGCCACTAGCGGGCATGTTGTGCTCTACAAATCCTACTCTTTATCCCTACACTTCTACATTGACTATCCTGTTAAGACATTGCATTTGGCTCTGATTAGTGAATCCACCCCAAAGGCAATGCCCATGAAGGAATAGAAGATCTGTTCGAGCCTGCACATGGTATGGTGTTAATTCTGAACTAAAGAACTTGTATGGGAACCAGCCTAATTTTGTGGTGAATTGGCTAGGGTGGCTAACAACTGGGTTTGGAAAAAGAAGTCCTGGTTTTCATCCCAGTTTTCTAGCTTCACAGAAGACACCGAACTCATGAAAACCAGGTTTTCTGCTGTTTCTGTTCCAAAGAGTAAATAGAAAGTGCATAGAAACACATTTAGAAATAACAAAATGCTTCAATATTACGATTGGTACCACAGTCCTGCATTTTCTGGAGTTTAATTGACCCTGAAAGGATAAACGACTCAGCAAAGCCAGCGAGCATTATAACGTAAGCAAAAAGGTTGCAGGCATGTACACAGATTTATGTGGCAGGCACATTAGCTCACTCAGCTACCATTCTGCCTGATAACATCAGTATTTTCCTCCTGCTCTCACAGAAAAGGAAATCACGCCAATCTTCTGCATATAACATTCATATTGAAATCACGTGAAGGTACTTTTAGTGATCAAACTGAGGGGACAGGAAAGACTTTGAAGGTCAGTGACCTACCACTCTACCATTCACTTGTCACTCTTCCTTTTCTGCTGCCCATTCAACAACCTTCTTGCCTCTCTGTCCCATTAATTTTCACCTGACTGTAGATCATGAAGGTGATTTGCCTGGCAGCACGCGCTGGTGAAATAATTAATCATTAGCTCAGTGAATTGCTTAGTCAGCTGGTCTGCAATAGGTCACTCAGGTTGTAGAGTGATAAAAAAAAATAAGGATTTGTGCATTCCTCCTGTCTCTTTTCTGAATGCATCTACTGGCACTTTCTTTTTCTGACCAGCAAGAGCTTAACCCTTTCGATGCGCCCGTCTGCCAACGGCCATTGCGAGCACTACTTCCGTAGTGTTGCACACATCCGTTGGCCGTCGTGGCCCCGCCCACTCAATAAAACCGCCGCATCACGGCAGAATTGCTGCAGCGGTTAAGCGGTAAAAAAACAGGCTCAAATATTACGTCAGAATATTGATAACTAATACACTGTCTGACATAACTATTGTGTCGTAAGTACCAGTTATTTCTATTGGATGTAGATTTTTTATTGTGAACTCCTTTAGAGTGATTTTTGATAAACACTATTCAGAACACAATATTTTTGGCAGACAATATTCTGCAACTATATCAACTTCTGGGGTTGTGCTAGGTTTAAAGAAGACCTTGCACTCACTACTTTATTTTTGTTACGTTTTGGAGGTCAATGGAGAAATGTACAAGTTCTCAAAATCTGCAAAGTGTTATGCTTTGCCACATTCAAATGAAAAACGTGACTTTTGTGAAAACATATATCACATGTTAGTCCTGACATCCTTAATATGGTTCTCCCCTAACTTTTTGCCTTCCATCCTCCTGTTTTGTTGACTTTGTTTTTATTGGCTTTCGGACTTGGCACACTGTACCACTGCTAACTAGTTTTAAATTGCTTGTGCTCTCTCCTTGAAACATGCTAGAATTGGCTTACACTCAATTGACATATTCAATTAACGTATGGGTCCTTGGTAAATTGGTACTATATGTAACCAAGTCCTGTAAATTAAATGCTGCTAGTGGGTCTGCCATTAAAGTCAATGGGGTAAACCAGTACTCCTCAGAACCTGGGAATTGGCAAAAAGAACTATAATTGGTTCGGTCTGGAAACACAACCAGATTCCTTTGATACATGTAAGGCAATAGTCAGCAAAATGCTTTAAAGATTTTTGAAAAATGGACCACAAAAGTGAGAATTATTTAATTGCATAATATTTACTAATTCATTTACTGGCTGTAATTTATAAATAATTCAATTGTTCAAAAAGTTGACATGTAAATAAGGTGAAATATATTAACAAAGTAATATCAGTGACCATGTGATATATTACATAAAGTGTACATATAATATACGGAATGTGGGACTTAAAATCAAAAATCTGCCCCTGAACATTCTTTTCAGATTAGCTCAGTCCTTCTATTTCATGTTTTTCTTAGGGCTGAGTAGGTTGTGGGGCATGAGCAGGGTTAACTGTCGCGGTTTCGACCCTATGGTTTGCGCAGGTAAGATGCGTCACAACGGGTCTTCCTCAGGACAAAGTGCAGTAGACAGCCGAAGCAAATTTATTGTAATATTCCGACTTCATATAAATTGAAGGGGTTAGGCTTAAGTCCAGAAGCATCAATCAGGTAAATGGGCTTGTGGTGGTTTAAGTCATGTTGAGGGTAGGCGATCTCTCTTGGATTTGTTTAACCGTAGAGAGAAAAGGCAAACAATCAGCCACTCTCTGTTTGGTTCTCTCTAATCTTTAACACATTGAATGTGTATCTATCCAAAGGTTTTCCAAACCTTCCTTTTTTTGATACATGTAAGTAATCCCTAGGTCAGGCCCTAGAAAGTCCAGAGGGCAGGGCTCAGTTTATTCAAAATGTAGGACATGTACTTTTAAGTTTTACTTGTCCTGGTAGTGAAAACTCTTAAATTAGTTTTTCACTACCGCAAGGCCTACCTCTCCCACAGGATAGCACTGGAGTTACCTTATTACATTCTTTGAACACAACAGCGATGCAATTATTTTCATTAAGTGTTTACTCTATGACACAGCTTTGTGTGATGTTGTCTCGCCTACTGCTATGGTGCACTTGGCTTGCAATCTTGATACATACGTTTTGATTATGATGATAGTTGCAAGTCTACAAGCACATCTAGTTAGCCATTGTCTGGACTTCCTGTTGACAACACAAATGACACTGGATCTTCCGGTTTATTTATCAAATATCTTTTTCTGGTCAATTTCTGGAAAATTCGGGTGACTAGGTATGCATGTTGAAAGCAAGTAAAACATTGTTTTTCTAATTTAAAAAAGTTGGGTTGAGAATTGCAGGAAAATAAAGAAAGAGTTTGAAGTGAGAATCACACGCATTCAATAGGAAGCGACGGCTGCTTTAGAATGCATGGTTCAACAATCTTGCTTAACAATCCGTCCCATCCCAAGATGTAGCCCAGAAGACATTGGTGTTCGCACGGTGTTCTTTTTCCAGAGTTAGTCGCTGAGCCGGAGGCAATGTTCTTGGATTGTCTTCAGTCTCATCACGTCAAATGAGAACAAACACCAAGGAGGTGGTAATACCTCACAAGGGAAATCACTCAGCTGAGGAACAACTCTTCTTTCCCACAGGCTCCTGGGAAATGTGAGGAAAAGGAGAACAACTTTGAAAAGAGCATATTTGCATGCCTGCTTTTCTTTTCTTGAGGTAGTTCATTTGGTGCAGCGCATTTGTGTTTAGAAAGAAGATAGTACAATGTAATGAGAGAGGGAGAAAGAGAGGAAGAGGGAGACATCTCGGTTCAGATATTCAAGAAAAGCAAACAATATGCAAGATATCTAAATGTACAGCTAGTAGGCCGAGTGATGGCCTTTGCTCAGAGAGCACTCTGGGCAAAACCAACTTTGGTACCCCCTTCTACTTGACCTCTTTTATTGTCTATGTATTGAAAATGTGGGAGGAGTGGGAGAAAGGTGAGGGATGGGGACAAGCAGTGGTTAATTTGTAAAAATAAATAAGAGCTTGGGTTCTTGTCAGGAGGCAGCTTGCTCCAGCCCATTTCTCCTGTTAGCGCCACCTGAAACAGATCCAACTACTAACCGTGAAAGTGGGGAAAGGAGGTGGTGCAATGGCCAGAGCTGCGGGCCTCGGAGCTGCGGAACCAGGTTCGAGTCTCGGCATCAGTTCAATAACCCATTGATCCTGGGCAATGACCCAGAGAAGTCTACTTATGTCAGTTAGTGAACACTGACATATCACAAAACATATCTAGGCAGGCCTACTTGCCAGTCTCAAGGGTTTTTTGGGCAATTATTACTGCCCTAAATGGTGAAAAGTGGTACTATATATTGGTTGGTGGAGGCTCATCCCTGTGATCACATTCCCTGGAAGATGGTTGAGCCCACACTGGTTTATAGGGACCAGGGTGAAACCCAATAATGAAGCTTGACACCAATAGGGTGGGCGAGGTCCATAAACAACCCTTTTGGTTTGTTCTATCTTCTGGAGAAACAGGTCCGAAGAGTTGTGTAGAGGGTAGGATACCTCCGTGATTAGATCACTTTAGATGCTACATTTACTCCGCAAAGCATGCAGAATTAAAAAAAAGCATCATACATTACTGCGCCCCATTCCCCCTCTGCAATACTTGTTATCCCTTACGATCTTACCCTGGCCAAAATCATTAACTCCCTGAAAGATACTAGTGAAAATAATGACATCCGCCCTGCCCCGTCAAAATCCTATCACGAGAAGACCTCAAATGCCTCAGATACACAGTCATGTCACCCCCTATCAATGGCACATTCCCTGTTCTCTCAAAATGGGGCACAAAGAACTCTTCCTCAAAGCCACCCTCAAAGACTCTAACATTGACCCTAATGGTCTATCCAACTACCACCCTGTAGCCTAAACTCCACTACCTAGAGAAGATTGAGACAACAATGATTATTATATCAATCAGTATTCCTCCTATGATGCAATCTAGCGATAACAGTCATGAAAGTTGAGAAAATTGTTAATAACTCCTGCCCCCCGATGCTCCTCGACCCACCAATGGTATTTGATACTCCTGGCCTTTTGCACTATTAGAACCCCCCAAAACCATATTACTCCCTCCCTCAGAAAACATGTTTTCAAACTTGGCTCAGTAAGAACCCACAGGCATTCATACTGCCCCATTTGAAGTTAAACAGCGCCTTAACAACGTCTCTCTTTACCATTATACTGAAAGTGCACCATTACATGCCAACGTGTGATCAGTCAATGAAATCCACAATTCGAACATAGGCGTCCACCATTTATCTCAAACTCAATATAACCAAGACTGAGTTTGTCCTCAGCAGCGTTGGGTCATATCAACCTCAGGTCCAGTCACGGCTTGACAATGTGCTTCCTGTAGGCTTCTCGTCAATTCTCTAGTTTTGTGCTAAAGCCTTGAGAAGCCATATAGATTCTACCTAGTCCTTCACTGTGAAGAAAAAAGTCCAGTATGGATTGTTCAAGTTCAGCATTTTGTGAAAAAGCAAGCTGTTTCTCCCTCAAATAACTTTTGCTCCACATTTCAAGCCCTAGTCCACACACACATTGACACAGGAGGTAAACGGCTAACCGACAACGCCCCCCCCACTCCCCATCCTGGTACCACTCCACTGTAGGCACCAATCAAGAAAAAATCAAACTTCTCCTCCCTATCCTAAAACCACTTCACTGACTCCCTCTTTCTTTTTTTTACTTTGGAGTTTTATATAACGCAAACTTGACCCAAAGGTATCGGGTATCAGAGCGCTTTACATAAGCACCAGTTGCGTTACACAAGGACACATTATTTTTGTTAGGCACAGGAAGATTAAGTGATTTGCCCGGAATCACAGGATGTTGAGCGGCATTGACGAGACTCGACCCCGGTTCCCCAGATTTGAGATCTGCCACCCTAGCCGTTAGTCTACATCCTCTGCCTTGCACTAACAAACTAGAGATCTATCAAGCAAATTCACAAAATCTGGTTACTCCTGCTAACTGTGTAATTCAGTCCTTGTTAGTCCCAAATAACAAAGTCTTCAAAAAGAATGGGTATGAAAGTGGGCCTTCTATTCCTGTGAACCAGAATTGCATGCTGGCCTCCCCCTACACAAAGGGTTTACCTCTCCTTTAATAACTATGGAAAGGAATACAAGACCCTCCTCTTCTCCATCTACCTTCCACACAAAGCCTGACACGTTGCGGCAACTGCTAACCTTCTCACTCTCCCTATTAAGTCAAGATCCCTCCATGAATTCTACACCCTTACATATAGGTAAGACATTGTTTAATTGAGAGAACTCTTAATGGCACATAACTTTTATTAGAAGCACGAGACAGCATGCTTGCTGCTGCAGCTGAAACCTATCTTAAACAGTAGGGGCCAGGTTTACTATTTTTTTACGCAACGCAACACCGCAAGTGAACGTGCTGCGCTCCATTTTATGAAAGGGAGAGAGAAGAAGTGTGCCAAATCTACTAAGATATGGCACATTTCTGCTCTCTCCCACCGCTGGAACAATTGTGGCTGACTAGGTACCCCTCTGCCAGGCTGCAAGGGTGTCTGCATTGCGGGCAGGATTGTTTTTGTGTAAGAAGGGGCACCTTCCCACCCAAAAACAGAATGCATGAAAAGAGGAAGTACCACATGGAAAGAGGAAGTTATGAGGTGAAATAAAAAACAATTCTCATTACTCCACTCTTGGGTAGGCTCATCGTTTTGGCACAAACCCAGGTTTACAGGCGTTAGTAGATCTGGGATTGGGTAAAAATCCATTGAGGATGCATGGGAACCAGTAGCGACCCGTGATGGGAGTGCTGCTGGGCGCTGAGGTGGGGCAATGTGGGGGGTAGTAAACTACGAATTAAGGCCGATTAGAGGTAAGTAAACATATAAATTAATAAAACGAATTTCGCTGGGCATGCTGCATCCCCAAACGTGATGCAGTGCAGGCAAAGACATTTGTTTAATTTATTTATATGTTTACTTACCTCTAATCGGACGTAATCCGTAGTTTACTACCCTCCACCCCCGTCCCACGTCAGCACCCAGCAGCACTCCCACCACGGGCCGCTACTGATGGGAACAGTCATGTATCATCTATGTAACGCATGCCTGTCGCTGGATAACACAAAGCAGTATAAGGTGCTGCATTATGCAATGCTGAAAAGTGACACACAGCAACACAAATCTGAATTTGCATGGCTTTGTAAAATGTCACTTCAGCACTTGCATGTTTTGTCCGTGCTTGTGGGTGAGAGTGTGTTCATGTGTGAGAGTTTATATGTATGAATGTGTGTGTATCTGTAAGTAAGTGTGTGTGGGTTTTGTATGTGTGTGTGTGTGTTTGTGAGTGAGTGAAAGTAGAGGTCAAAGGGCGTGTGATGTCACTTCCGCTACTCCTGGCATTTCGGTGGATTGACGTTTATGGGCTTTAGCGGCTCGTGGGGGGAGTACCGCGGGGCGGTCGGGCAGAGCGGGGAGGGGCAGGGTGGGGGGAAGTAAACTCCGGCTCACGGCCGACCGGAGTAATGTAAAGAAAGAAAGAAATAAAGCACACTTAATTGTGCGCGATGAAATGCATTTGGCCATGAGCCGGAGTTTACTACCCCCCACCCTGCCCCTTCCCCACTCCGCCTCACCACCCCGCAGCACTCCCTCCACAAGCCGCTACTGTTTGAGGACTACTGTTTTAAATGAACTGTTATTTCCAGGTTTTGGAAGCATATAAAAATGCAGAGAAACCATGAGATAGAGTGGGTATCAGGGCCGGACTGGGAAGCAAGTCTGGCCCTGGCAAAGAACTCAGCCAGCCCCAGAGGGGAGGGTGGGGGGGTTGCTAGTTGAAAGCTTTCTGCCGCCTTTGTTTCTGGGGGCCGATATTGCAGCATTGTTAGTACCACAAATTGCTGCCTTGTGTTACTCTTCAGCAGAGAGGTGTTCCATGGGTGGAGCGTATGTGTTCCCACACATCCACCCATGGATTTTGGCACATTTAGAGATTTACCGTTAATGGTAGACCTGGGAATGGGTCAAAATGCTGCTCATCCCAAGGTTGGGCATAACGAGGAGAACTAGCCCCATTAAATAGGAACATGTCTTCCACACTGTGTAGTGACATCCCCATTACCACCTTGGAGTGAAGTTTATCACCTTTGCTTCCAACCTCATAGATACACGCCGGTATATAGATTAGTAGTGCCCCAACTTTCCAACACGCTATTTTAGCCTCATAGTCGCTAACTGCCCTCATGTGTCTCACACCTTCTTATACTCCACAGTGATGTAATGAAAGGATGTGAGCCGTAATACTGGGTACAGAAAATCTCATGGGATATATAGTGCCCAGGTCAAGATTAAAGAGGCCTGTCTTGGATAAGAAACCCTACCCTTGCACCGTGTTTCCCCTGCCTGTACTTTAACCCCTTGGCCGCAGCGGTAATTCCGCCGTGGCGCTGTGGGGGGGGGGGCCACACGGTGCGGCCATGCTTGTGACGGAACCACTCTGTCACGAGCCAGAGGCGCGCTGTGCTTGTGACGGAGTGGTTCCGTCACGGCCCCGCCCGCTCAATAGAACGCTCAGTGCAGGCGCGGAATTGATGCCGCGCAGGCGTGGCGGACGGGCCGTGACGGAACCACTCCGTCATGAGCACAGCGCGTCCGTGGCTGGTGACGGAGTGGTTCCGTCACCAGCACGCAAAGGGTTAAAACTGTTTCACAGCTCCCAACAAACAACTGCCTGGGAAACCTCTCAGCTCATTGAGGCACAGAATCCAGTGACGTCGCTAGATGAAATAGAGCAAAACTTTCACTAAAATGAAAATGGGGTTGAAGCAAGAGGGCTTACCAGAACATATGTAAGGATGCACATATTCTTCTTTAGGCAATATGACATATTGAACATTCATGTGGTGTATACTTGAAACTGCAGGTTAATTAGTAGATGCTATTGACGGTACTCATTTTACAAAATATAAGGAAAAGACAGCTCGCACCGCGATACATAGAAGTCTCCGTCGCCAGTGCTCAACCCTCTCAGCAATCATGGGTTCGTACGAGCAGCTTTCTGAAAGAACCCAGGTGATCCCAGTGTACCTGCGCCCTCTAGTGCACAACTATAGTATTTGCGTTACTGGTTTTGGACTCAGAAGAGGAAAATGAAATTAAGTAGCATAGTAAACGTTTCCAGCTGCGGCCAAGAAGTCGGTAGGAGACAGTATTTCTTTTTACGGACTTCCCTTGTCCGTAAATAATCTGTCTGTAACATTAGTGTCTGAAATCTTCTATTCGTCTGTGGTGTGTAAGGAATCGTCAGTTTCCCTGTCACACTTCCTGTCCCGAGGCCCTATGTTAAAAACAGAAAACCTGCCAAACGATTTATGGCAAAACGTACCAGAAATGGTACCTTTCAGAAGAATACAACGGCCCCACTAAACCAATATCAAACAGGTTCAGTAGAAGTGTTGTAGTCTCTGAGATGCAGATTAGGGGACATCAAGAAAAAATAGCGGGACGAGGGGAGACTGGTGAGAGAGGAGCACTCCAGGTTAGCTGAGTCTATGCCTGCTGTTTATCACCATTCTATTTATTAGTTAGACTAACTGAATGTAAGATAACGTAGCTACAATGTGGAAAATATGATTTATATGATCTCATATGTATGAAAAGTTCCTTTTTTCTCAATTGAGTAACTATGTGTATGTATTTTAAATGAGAAAATGTGTACATGCACATACATTATTGGGAATGTTTACGCGGATCAGAATAGTGAGGACAAAAATATTGGGCCTCATTTATGAGAAATGACGCATCGCTGCGTGAAAGCAGCGAGGCGTCACTTCTCAGTGCGCACTCCTTGCGACATACCTGATGCGTCATATTTACTGTATGACGCATCATGTTGCAAGGAGTTACAGATACGTCAGTATTTCTGACGTATCTGTAAGCGTAAAAGTGACGCATTGCTGGAGTGTGTCACAAAAGTGACGCAACTCCAGCAATGCGTCCTTTCACATGGGGCAAGCCCCATGTGAAAGGGCCTGCATCAGTCTTACGCCTGCTGTGAGGCAGGCGCAAGATTTTGACGCAACAGCGTCCTAGAAGTGACGCAGTGAAATCTCATAGATTTCACTGCATCACATCTACGAGGCTTTTTGCGGGAGAACGCCCCCTCTGCATACATTATACCTGACGCAGGTATAATGTAGCGCAGGGGTTTACAAAGTGACGCATCTGCTTAGATGTGTCACTTTGTAAATAGTGCGCAACAGGAAGCATGTTTTACGCTGCCGATGCGTCACAAAAAGTGACGCATCGGAAGCGCAAAACTGACGCAAGGCCTCATAAATGAGGCCCATTGTGTGGATGGAATGTCGTGTCAAAAATATTGAGGATCAAATTATCGAGAAGATAAGTACAAATAGGTGAGTATTGATTTACTATTCTTAACTCCACATCTACATACCTTGAAAATATTTAATTAGTCAAGGTACGTGTATGCGGAGTTAAGTACAGTAAAACTTTGCATACCCATGGAAACGTACCTTCACGATATTCTTGTCCAAGATATTCTTGACATGATAGTTTCTCCACACGATATTTAGGACTCGATATTTTTTCAAAACATTGTTTCAGCTATTAAAATATGCTACTTTTCTAAAATCAGAATATGGTGCCGATTGAAATTTGTTATTTCCAGTGGTGCAGAGGAAATTCTAACACTCTGGAATCACAACATTTAGAATACACTGTATTGTGCAATGTAGAATTTGTGGCCTACAAATATCATCAACTGGCCAGCTCCTCCCACTGGTCCTAAGGTTTTTCTTAACTCTCTCAGTCTAAAACTTTCTTTGGTACAAGCAGGTGAGACATACAAATTTGTGTTCATCTGCTATCTCCTCTTAAATGAATTGACATTTGTACTAACAAAACAGTATGTTCTAATTTCAGACCATGTAGATCATTGAAAAAATTGGAAAAATAGAGAAAATACTGAAAAATATTCCGAGCAGAAGCTAAAGTTGCTCTACCATGATGCGTGGTGTAGGCGATTCAACAAACACTAGAAACGAATATTTGTGGAAAATAGAGTGCCAATGCAATCCATACCTACATCGTTGCATCTGAAATACATTTACTCTTACTAGCTTGCTTTAGTTTGTCTTGTAGGGGCATTTTCTGAACAATGCCCAGGATAATAAACTCACGTATAACTTAGTCACACCACCCTCGAAGAACCGCATTACACCAAAGCTTATCAAGGCGTTTCAAACAACATCTATGCAATGATACAAAACATATTTTCTCTAATAGGCTTGATAAAAATGTAGTTGGTATACCTTAATGGACCTTGTGGCTGTTTATAAAGATTAAAGGAGCAATAAGATAGGTTTTAAGGGGTGAGATGCTGTTCCACGAATGTTGTGGGATAGATTTTGTAGGCAATCGCATGCCGAATCAGCACAAGGATTGAAGATGGACCAGTCATGACGCATACTTTCTACTTACGTAAGCTTGACCAGATAAGTGATTATGTCTACACTATAAGAGAACCAATGGAGAATGAGGGCAATCCACTAAGGCATTTCTTTATACACAAGGGTTTGTGTCATTGAATTTAGCAGGCATTTTTATCAAGCATCTGGCATATTGTGTAAAGGGATGCCAAGCTCTTTTTGCCCCTCCTTTCTGAGACACCTAAGTGTCACCAGCATTGCTCATTTGTAAATAACTCAATATACAGTGTGATTCAACCAGGTTAACCTTTCGATAATAATGCTTGAGGCACCACTCTCAGCTGCCCCTCCAATTTGTAAATCCTTAAGGTCACCCGCAAACTGTTATTTACAGTACTTGGATGATTTGGTGAGGTTAGCAGTGCATGGAAAAAGTTTTAATTACATATTTTCATTAATGCAAGCAGTGAACTGTGGTCTTATGTCTGCTTGTTCCTTATGACCCTAGGGTGAAATGGGTGAGCCTGGATCACCAGGATTAGACGGATCGACTGGTCTCAAGGTGAGTGCACAAGCGCCATTACAACATCTAAAATGTCACTAATGCTAATTCAACTGTTAAAAAATATATTAATAGAAAAAAGGGAAACTTTATAAATAAAAAAAGGGAGTAAGTTTTGGAGGGTAGGAGGACGCCTGGAAGTATACAACTTTTATATTTCCACTGAAGTTCTGTAAATCTCCAAGAATGCAGAAATCTATGCAAACCAGAGGAGAAGTCATATTGTGTGCAGATGTCTTAATTTTCTGTGGATTAAGCCCAGTGTCCCTTACCTCGCCCCCTAATGGAGTTTAGAACTTGGTTTGCTCGCCCAAGTACTACACTGTAGACACATTTTGCAAAATCGCACATTTCTTATATATTAGCAAACCTGGCAACATACATGGTTCCACCTTGTGTCACACGATAGTTGCTCCTTTCACATGGTCACTCGCTAAGGAGTCAATATCACTTGGTGGAAAACAACAGGAGATCGAAACCCCGGCACAGAGTGGGTTTGACGCTCACGTTTGAAGAAACTGGACAGCCGTGGTCCATGAAATGTGTTTTTTAATTTCTCCAGTACATTGCAGCAGAATCAGGGTCTGTGTCCGGATTTCTCCTTTTTAGAGAAGGAGGAGGTGCTCTAGAAACAAAACCCTGTCCTTTTCAAGAACACGCCTCCACCCAACACAGTGAAAAAAATGTAGAAGTTGAACGGTCTGTATAAGGACTTCGAGAAATTAAAATTATGTAAGCAAAATTCATCCAATTCCCAAATGCCACATTATAGGAATTTCCCCCAAATTTTACATAATACAATTTTGAAACATATTCTGCTCAAAACAGTCTCTTGTCGATATCACCAGTGACTTTTTGCTCCAAGTACAACCCCACAGGAAAAAAAGGCCTGCAATATACCAGCATACCACAATTTTTGCTAAAATTATAATATTATAACATTATAATATAGGAAATTTTGAAAAATGTCACAAATAATTATTAATTTGGCCAATATATACCTGCTGACCAAGGTACTGAAGAGCTTGTCATGTTGAAAAGACGCAGCAGTTAAAACATTCGACTTGTAAGGCAATCTTTGGTTTTATTATATTACTCTGAATCCACCTGCCCATTGCTTCTGTGGACTGTCAGCAGAGATTACCGTTCCGCAGGCAGCTACTGTCTGACGTGAGACCTAGCCTTTCCCCCCACCATTTTGGAACATGTTTTTTGTCCATTAGGAAATATTGCGTTTTTTGTTTAGTTTCTTTTAAGGAAAAAAAGTTGCTTTCCCCATCAGTACAGTACGTTTTAAGGTATAATAGGGAGCCCTCATGACTAGTCAAACAGGAGAGGTGCCAACGATACTTCAGTTGAAGGAAGGCCCTTTTCCCGCCGTCGGGCCTCCTGTCTTTCTTGGTAAAGGTCACATTACGTGCACTGCAAAGTTGGCGCGCTCCAGTCTATTCCGCGTTATTAAATCACATTGTTGACTTTTCTGTCGAGTGCTCGAATCCCAAACAGTTTTGGTTTCTGATATGTATTACAGATGGTGGGAATGTTTTCAGACAACGTCTCTCTCTCTCTCAACCTCATCCGCTCTCGCTTCCCACAACCCCCAGGCCCAACTCCTGGCAGGCTGGCTGGGCCCGGCTCATTTCACGACAACAGGTCATTTCCTGCCGTGCCGCAAAATGAGGTGGCCCCGGCCTTCTCTCGCCCAGTAACGGGCCCCTAGCTGGCATACTGTGAACGTAGCCTCCCTCCGTTCTCAGACACGCGCCAAAACATGACCCTGACGAAAGAAGCACAGGGTTACGGAGGTCTCTCTTTTGCTAGCCACCTGCCTCGAGCTCAAGAGACTGCTTACCTGCCAGTTCACAGGGTGTCACACTGCTCGCACCGCCCATTGGGCTCAAAGGGCTTCAGCCCCCCCCCTCACCCCTGTCCTGTGTGGCAGCCCGGGTTGAGACAGCTTTCCCACACACACACAGCCGCACCCGAGTACTTCACAGGTATTTAAAAGACTATTCACTTGTTAATGAGGCTTTGTTGTTTTTTTCACATTTTCTTACAGCCCCTGCATCTTCACTCTGCCTATTGCTGGAAGAATTTATGCCCCCCCCCCGAAATTTTTTCGTAGACCCCCCTCCCCGAAACTTGCCTCTAGTTGTGCCTCTGCCACAGTGTGACACGCGATATCGGCTCCCTATAGCTGACAAATTTCTCAGGTCCTTGCGTGATGTGCTACTCCAGTCCAGGTTTTATTTAATTCTAGGATTTATAGTCCCATTTTATAATGGAAAAAAACAAGACAACAAGTCCCAGAATTCAAAGAAGAAATCAGAATTGGGGCTGCACATCACGCATGGACCTAGGAAACTTGGCAGAACTGGTTCGCATCACTCGGTCAACCGGTGAGGAGCCGATATCACACTGCTGCAGGGAAAACGAGCTGAAACAACTGTAAATCGTAGTTTTCCAGCTTGTTTTTGAAAAGCTGTGAACTGCTGACATCCATTAAGGGGTGTGGAAACACCCCACGACATCAGCACCAGCCTCAGCAAAAAAAAATGTGGGGGTGGGGGGGTCTTGGGGGCTAGGTGGTGTTGAAATGTGCCTCCTTTGCACTTCTGGGCATTAGGCCCCGCCCGCTTCAAGACCTGCCCCTTCTTCACACTTGAATATTGTTCTTCAAATTGGCTGTATGAGGCTGATGTGTGCCCTGTAGGTTGGAACCTCTGTATCAGAAGGTAAATAAATCTACTGGAGTGGAGAGGAGTGGTGCAGTGGCCAGGGCAGCTGACTTCGAGCACCGGGTTCACGGTTCAATCCCCGGTGGCAGCTCAGCTCAGCACCATGTCACTCTGGGCAATAGCTCACTTAATTTCCACAACAGCCCCCAGCACCTTGAGACCCAAAAGGGTGAGTAGTTTGCACTTTACATATACGGATTTACATTTACTGTTGCCTGTTGAAGATTCCTCCTGCAATAATGTGGAACTCAACCTTTCACATGCACAGCTCAGATTTGGTCAATTACTACAGAACGGAGATTGGCATACCTAGATTTATTGGTTTATTTCTTACACTATTTATAGTTGGTAAAGATATATGTCATATTTAAAAATAAGCAATCATCCAATCCCCTAACCCAATAGGGGATTGAAATTCAAATGTAAACCGCTGGTGTTGTGCATGCTATATGTGTCTTGGGCCCAGCCTATGAAGGGGGTAAATCATTGGTTGCCCTGCTCAGCCGCCCATGAGCTCCCTCTACACGATGCCTGGGACATGGCTAGCACGCTTTTTGTCTCTTTCCAGTTCAGGGTCGCTGTCTGAAGATGCTTTCAAGTTGGTATCCATTAGTGTTTAGTTTGTTAGGAAGTAAGTGCCAGGGACATTACAGCGTTACCAAATGCCACTTCCTTCAATACCTACTAACCATCATACGCCCATAAATGTGACAATTTCGATGATTGCATCTCACTCAATAAAATTATTAAGTCAACCAGGCTGTGAGAATGACATAGGCAACCCAGTATTTTTTTACTGTACATTGATGTGCTATACACTGTTATTGGTTTTCTCTATTAAAAAAATAGGCAGACAGCTCCACTATGTGGTAGAATGTCAAAAATATTAAAGTTAAGAAATAAGTGCTGTTGCTGAGCACAGGCAAACACTGGCACAAATTAAGCACTGTGAATATCCACTAATTTATCAGGCTAATTGACCATTGCATATGCCAGGAGCTATGCTTTAAGTCATGCAGTTGCTGCAGTGTCTCAACTCAAGTGCTAATTAAAAACTGCCTTTAAAAACGGGGCCCTTTCAGGCTCTATTTTCATGTGCTTAACTTTACTGACAAAAACACTGATCAGTTTCTCAAAAATTACTGACAAAACCCTTAAGGCCATGTCAGCAATGCAATGCCTGTTTACCTTTCAAATGTTTTACTTTTTCTTGGATGCCTAAGAGTACTTGCTTTTTCACAATGTTTTGATTCTTTAGTAGAAATTTGGGTATAAAATTCAACAACAATCTCTCTTTTGTACCTACAATTCTGAATATTTCTTCCATTTGTTTTGCAAAACTTAAGATCACAAATCTTTTTCATACCTCAAGTCCAAACTTTGGAACGCGCTTCCCCTTGTTTAACACATCGCTCCTTTTAAATCCATTTTGAAAAAGAAGCTAAAGACCTTTCTCTTTAACTACTTCCTGATTATCTGATCCCCTTCTAGTGCCAGAAGACATTGTCTACCATTAGTGCCAGGACGCTTCTACGGAAGCAGCTGTGCGGTGTACAAGTGGATTATTATTATTTTCATATAACATCTACATGCACATCCAGTCTTTGGCCTCTCAGCTGACTGCATAAAGCTATGGACATGTATGTACCAGTTGTAATTCTAGGAAAGTGTGAAATAGGTGGATAAAGGACTTTAAAAAGATGTGGAGAGAAGAAATGGGTGTAAGTGACTAGCAGACAGAAAGACTGCAGAAGAAACTGGGATGAAGTGGAGAACTTGAGTCTCTGAGACAAGCCAAAGTTAATCCTTCCACAGACCTTTTTAATATTTAATTAACAGTATACGATTTTCAGAATTGAAACATTTTCAATTCCATGGTCGTACAGGCCTTTATTCAGACATTTCCCAGATGTGATGGAACCATTGGGGTCTGGATTTGAAAGCCCAGTGCCACTTCTGATGCCACTGCCACTTTCTCCAGCTCCCCAAGATTAATTGTAGCAAGCACAAGGGGCTTCAAGAGAGAGAGGGAGGAGAAGACAAAGTAATTAGAGAGGGAGAAAAGAGTGGGAGAGAGTAAGTGAGAGAGAGGAGAGAGGAGAAAGAGAGGGAATGAATGAATAGAGAGAGAGTTAGCGCGAGAAGACGAGGGGAGGGGGGCTGGTATAAGCATTTTTGCCAGAGCTACTTTTGGTTCCTCAGTGTGGCCTGTTCAATTCTAATCATTTACAACAAAATCATTGATATTTAGTTAGCCGATACAGTTAACAAGCACTGACAAAGTCACTCAGTCTAGCTTGGTCAATTGTATGTGTTGGTTGCTGTGTGACATGTCTGGATGTAGTAACAGCAAATTCACTGAGAGGCACCAAAATATTGGTCAGGGGATATGCTGTGTGAAGCATAAGATTTTAGATTACATATTTTAAGCAATTCCCTTAATTATATAGACCACGCCTCCTGCACAAAATTCCTACTTACACTTCTTTGGCCATATCTCGTTTAAGGACAATCCACCTTTTTCATCTCAGTTAAAGTACTGGACAGGAGGGTTTGGCCGATGCCACACTTCAATATATCCGAGGGGTAGCTAGTCACTGTGATAAATGGCACCATATTGGATAGGCTCTTCACTGCTTTGTTGCAAGATTGTAGTTCGATTAGCTTGACTACACAGTTTTCTTTGCCTTTGTCACAGGCAAAGTTGACTGTGGTGGCCATGTCTGCGGCTGTGGCAAGCAAAACGAAGGTGGCACATGGTCATACAGTATACCATTTCCTGTAAAAAGTAGGTCCTGATTTTACTTTCTTCTTCTCTTTTGATCAGGGTGACCCGGGAGAGCGTGGTGAGAAGGTGAGCTGCTTTTTAGATTCATATTTTTGTCTTTGCTTAAAGTATGTGCATTCTCCCTCTGCTTCTTCTCTCCATCTGATCTCATGAGTTGCCTCAATTACATGTACCGTGCAAATGTTCCAATTCTTGCCTTCATTCCACTTTTGAGTAGGTCACAAATCACACATTCACACATATATTGACAATGAGGTAATAGTCCACTTCCACTCTGAGAACCAATCCACCTATCCAATAAGTCATTGACTTTATCTTTGCCTTTGACCCTGTTCAGTGTCTCACTGCTTTTTGGCTAGGTTAGTGTTCTACAAATACCACATGGCGGGTCTACAGGGTCTCATGCGAGTAGCTGGAAGGAGTATTCTTTTTAATTTTTTTTAATTATTGACAACAATATTTGGATTTTTCCAGGCTGATACACATACTTGTATCGGCAGGGCAAGACTACTGTGCTTAGAAGCAAGATACAGCAGAAGTGGTTCATCTCTTCTAGCTGTGATGAAAGCTCCATGCAATAAGTTGGAATTCCGGCCAAAGCCTGCTGGCCGATGATGTATACATTCCAAGTTGGCCTATTTGGTTGGCACATAAAAGTTTATTTCTTTCCATAAATGATAAATACCTAGGTGTTAGAGGATTCCACATACTTTGAGAAATACAGACCATTCCCTAGGTTGATCTTGCATGCAAAAATGTAGCTATCAGTTTCTGTGCACAGAAAATATCTCAGGAAAAATATTGCAGCTTTACACTTTGTAGGTAAACAACAATAATAACATTAACAAAGTTACGCAAATAAAAAGTCTTCAACAAATATGTCTGATAGGTACTCTATATGAAAATGAACCTAATCTGACTCCTAGTTACACCCCAATTGCCTTTTTTAAAACTGAATCAAAAAGACAGAAAAACGACCCTATAACTATGGCAAATCGGGGAGGGGGTTGGGCACGTCTGATGTCTTTATCTGATCATCATTCTCAATTTTCCTTTCTTATAGAACAGAAGACGTCATTTTGAGCACAGTTTATACTGGGTTACCTAGTTTAGATTTGTTTTGAAAAAAGTCGCAAATACATGGGCTGGTTTAATCGAAATGTTGTTATTACTAAGCTTTATTAGGTATATTTTTGGTGGAACAGCATTTGTAAATGTATAATGGTATAAACACAATAAAATGTGATTTTGATGATTTCAGGGAGACACAGGGGATCAAGGACCCAAAGGTGATGTCGGAGAAAAGGTAATCAAATGTATTTATTACTAAAAAAGCAAACCTTGCACCTCGGTTGTTGGGTGTTGGCAAAATACTTAAATGTAAATTGTCTGTGTAGTGCATTTTATGTTTGGATCAGTTTGAGCTAGAAATACATTTTGTTGACATTTACAAAGTATATAGCAAATGGTGGGTAATTTGACAAGAGCAGCAGTTCCATAACTATGCTTAAAATGTTATAGCTACAGAATTGCATAAATCCAATCGTCTCGCTTCTAACAAATAACTAGTGCGAACAATAATAGTCCTCACCCCTCAATTTACAAGAGAATCACTGAACAGGAATCCATTCAACCTGGATTTAAAATAAACGACATGGAAGGCAGAAGCATATTTGAAACGTTCTTATTTAAACACAAAAGCCCTTTTTATGGCAGTGATTAAAAATGTCTTCTTCTATCTTTAATGGATTTCCCTTAAGGTTTATCTATCGATTGTTTGTTCAGTTAATTAATAGCTCTGTTGCTACATTAAACATTTAGTAAAAAATCATATTGCAAGTATTAGCAAGTTTCTTTAATTGTGTCCTATAATGTACTCAAGCTAAAAGAATGCTATGGAGACATCTATTATGCATTTTGACGTATGATCTGTGGTGTACCCCTTTTATACATCGTCAACTTCATGTCAATTTCAACTTAATGTCCTCCACAGCACCCTTTATTGTCTGTGTATTGTTCTCACAATTGGCAAGATATTTTTCTGATGCTGCTGTTTAAAATGAGTGGGAAACCAATAATGTGTAAATAATGCGAACGATTTCAAGGCCTGGATTTTTTGGAAGGTTTTGTCCAAACCAAATATATCTATGTTGGTTTAAAAGTTGAATGTCTACTTTAAAATTCATTTTTTTCTACTTCCTTGCTCTAAAATAGAGTAGTGTCAATTACAAATCATAGACATAGAAGACGCTGTTTCGTTCTTCTCTTTGTGTGGCATAACTGGGATATTGTGGTTATTGATCAAAGAGACTTACAATCGGATGGTTAAGTCAAAAGTTCAAATTATTGTTAGAAGGTAATAAGATGAAAAGCGAGCGAGGTTTTGAACTTTGCCTATACAAATCTGCAAAGTTAGCAAGTTTACCACTGCACCCCATTTGAGAAGTTTGCAAATTTTATAAACTTCACTCAGTCACACATGAAGAAGTTTTCAACAAAGTTAAAAAAAGTACGAAAGAATATTTTAGCAAAAACATTTTTGTTGAATAATTCACCCTCTAGAAGTCTTTTAATGTGTATTTCCAAAGACATCAAGTTTGCAGGTTTTCTGCTTATATTGGTGTTGTAGAAATGTAGAAACTTGGACATTGTATGAAGATTATGAAATTTAGAAAGCATCTCAAATTCGTGATGGAATATCTTTGCAAAGCCCTAAATGGAACCTCAAGTAGGTTTTGAACTCTACACTAGGCTAGTGGCAAAGCAAGAACCCCTGCTAGGGTGATGAGGGCTGCATGGCTACACGCTCCTGCCACGTATTATGCTTTTTTTCTGCAGCTGTCTTGTCCTGCATTCAATGACTTTAGGTTTTTATTATAGGCCCTCCATAACAGAAACAGCTTATTTCCGCAACATCTCCAGCACCAGCTGACAAGTCTCCAAAACTCAAATCTCATGCAGTGTGACATCGTATTTTTTGTATAAGCTACATTTATGTTTTGTGATCCCTCAATTTTTCCTTTCATACCGCAGTCTGTTATCACGCGACAGTAGCTCTTGGACAGCTTCTGAAGACCAAAACCTATCAGGCGCACACAATTTACCACATTTGTTTCGCTATGGAATGCGTTATGAGCAATAGCTCTACATAGGGGAATGGTATTCGATTACCATTTGCATGAAGTTATCAACCATTTTGAAACCGCTTACAGGCATTTAATAGAGTAATGGACCGAGATCATTAATCATGGCGGAGAGATGCCAGTGCACGGTAAAGAGTTACTTTGTCTCAAGGGCGTCTGATCCTACTCAATAATTGGAATAAATTGCTGGGTCACTTGGTTGCTTGAGCCAGCACATCATAGCTTCTTTTAGCTGCTTAGCAGCTGACACGCTACTTGGCAGCCATTGCACGAGCCATAAATTATATTCCGTCATTTCTATCACTCTGGAGACCCAAGCGTTGCTGATGCAGAGGAGATGTCCAGTCACACTATAACTTTATGAGTCTTTTCTCTTGATTTAGGACAGAGAGAGAAGGAGGACAAATGGATGTAGCATCCAAGATTAATACAAAATCCTCTAGGCTTGACTAACTGACCCATCACACAGTGACACAAGCAATCCCATGCTCATGACGTAAAGTTTATCATCAAAACCTCGTGCCAAAAACTGGGGGACAGAGCATACTAAAAAAAAATTACATTTATTTATTTGCTCTGTCCATCCCTTTGACAATACATATTTTGAAAAAGGTTGTAGTCTGGAATATCAAGTAGGTAATACTGTGATACCTTAACATTGTTGTCAAAATTTCGAGGACCAAAATATCGAAAGGTAAATGCATATCACAAAGTAGAAGTTAGATGTGGCGTAACGGCCAGGGATGCCGAATTTGAAGCTGTGGAACCAGGTTTGAGTCTTTGCGTCGGCACAATATCCTGTGATCCTGGGCAAATCACTTAATCTCCCCATGCCTACCAAACAAATTTCATCTGTCCTTGTGTAATATAATTGGTGCTCATGTAAAGCACACCTGTACCTTTGGGTCGAGTTTGCTCTAAATAAAAGTGCATTATATATATTTCAGCTGCAAGGTAAGCAAAATACCAGACTCACAGGAGCAGTTCATCCAGAGTTTATTTGGTGTAAATACACACAGACGCGTTTCGGTAACCGCCTTTCTCAATGTCAGCGGCCGGCCCGAGACGGCGCCATTAAATACAAAATTCATTGGTGCAGTATAATTCATCAACATCAAAAACGAACTACAGTCCTAATGGTTATAGTCTTGTCCATCTTAAAACATGCATTGTTACACATCCCATTCCTCTAATCTAATTGTTATATACAAAAAGAAGCCCAAAATTAAGCCCTGCATGGGCAAAGGGCACCAGATGATTGTGGCGCCACCTGTATTACATGTGCTAGTTAATTTCATTATTCTGCCCTGTATGGGCATAGCACGTACATGTACTTTCGCTTCAAAAATAATATGTACACAATTAAATATTATGCCTCCCCATTCCAACGAATTTACAACCCCCTTAATTGTTTCATTAAATACATAGAATCAAACCTGCTTGAGTGTCCGTGGATTTTCTGCTAAACGGTGGAGATTAATTTGGATATTGAGGGTTACCCGTTAGCCCAACGCGGTTCGCCCATGTGACAGCCTTGGGACTAACCGTAACTAGTGAATTGGAATATATATATATATATATATATATATATATATATATATATATATATATATATATATATATATATATATATATATTAGCAAAATCCAATTATCTCCCAGGCCGAATATATATATTACAAAGGTGTTGCGGTTGGATCGACTTGCATCCAAAACCCTAGTGTTGTACATGAAAGGGCCTCCGCTAACACTTGTAAAATACACCACTAACTTTCCTCTTCAAGGAAAGAAATGGAACTCTGAGATGGGAGAGTGTTGCCACAGTTTTAATCAATTAAAACCCGCCACACAGGATGTGTTTCAGTTAATCAACAACCTTTGTCACCTAAAGAGTGCCAATCTGAACACACCATATTTACTTGTTTCATGATGAACATAAACAAAATACTATTCGGTTTACTGCATACAGCTCTACCTTAACATGCATGCCAAACGATATGAACAACTTGGTTCTGCTGTAATTTTCATTAAAATATATATATTTTTTATGGAGGTGGAACTTTGAATTTTCATTTAGTACTAGTTACTAAATTACCATTTTGCAATCATGACACAAGGATTGCTGTGGGGATTTCTGAGATTTCTTCCCAGTCCACCACTTTTTGGCGGGTGTCCTGTTCCACCAATCACTAAATTAAACCCTAAATGTTTCCCTATTGTCTTGTAGGCTGCACCAATGGTTACTTGGCTTCTAAACAGTAGCATCTTCTTTGTCAATGTCACCTTGTCAAGGTTCTCCTAGAGGATATCAGGAATGTCAGCAATGGTTGATGATAATTGAGGTGTCAGACAGGAGGTCAGGGATAAGCAGCATGACTTGTCATTGAATGAGCAGTTATACATGCAAGTTCTTTACTTCTTCAAAGCCACAAATGTAATGGTCATTCCTTTCTTTGTTCCTCTCAGGGATTGCCTGGTTCTTCTGCTGCTGGTATCAAGGTAGGTATGGACAGTTGAATCTGTTGTTATACATGTGGTGGACAGGTATACCCTCTTTTGGTAGTATCAGATGTGCTCTGCCTTCTCTGAAATTAATATTTTAATGTACTCTGATGTTTCTTTGTTTTTTTATATAGGGTGAACCTGGAGAATCTGGTCGCACAGGCCAAAAGGTACAAATCCGAATGGTTGCTCAGTGTTCATGTTGATATGAAATTATTATACCATGGTTCATAGAAATAAACTCACTCAAGGGAAATATTGACAGTTCATTTAAAGAAACTTTGTGTCTGATTTATGATTTGGCAGAAAGTATTTCATCCCTCAGAGTAGAGGAGGACATTGCCTCCGCCACCCCAACAGAATACTGTCTGCCAAATTTAAAGATGGCCACTTACCCTGCGGTTATCTCTGTACCTTAAAGGGAAGAGCCGACGTGGTTTTCTTCAAGTTACAAAAAGTTTAGTGTAAGGCCACCATTGGTTTTACTAGCTGAACATTTAACTTTTTTTGGTTTTCCGAAACATTCTCCGAAAGCAGGTGTTTGTTTCTGAAAAACAAACACTGACCCTACATTTTGGGATTTCTCTCCCAGGATGTTTTGGATCATTTTTTTTTTTTTGTGTCCCTCACCACAAAGTTCTGCCTGGTATGACAAACAAATAAAAAAGGACATTACACATCCATCCTAAATAGAGTGGGCAGTGTAGTGCTTTTCCTCTGACAGTCTATACTATATTAAGCATCGGGATGCTTTCCTTCAATGGAGTTAATGATGGCTTCATTGACGGAAAGCTTATGGTCCGCCCGTCTCTAAATGAAGAGAGTGGGCAGAGAATTTGGCAAACAGCCTCACATCTGTAACAGAGAACCCTTTCCACCAAACTCTACATCAGGCAATCTGTCTTATTTCCAAAACACATTGGCTGAAGTAGAGTGGAATGTTTAAGATGCTGACCCCACCATTTTGAGCTACGTGTATTGTCAGAGGCAGTCACTCAGGTCTGAGAGTACCACTGATGTCAGAGGAGCCATTTGTGTCAGAGGTTATCACTCTTGTCAGTAGAGTCATTCATGTCAGAGATTACCACTGCTGTCAGAGATTACCACTGCTGTCAGGTATCAGCTGGAATCAGAGGCTGCCAAAGGGTGAGAGACTACCTCTTAGGCTAAAAGCTACCACTTGTTCTGGAAGACACCATTAATATGAGAGGCAGCGACTAAAAACAGGGGAAAACATTTGCCTTGATTGGTTACACTTGCTCAGAATATTCCTATGGCATATTCTAACCTTTTCCTAGAGCCACAATGACATCAAAAGTCTGTGCCCCTTTATTCCTACCTAAGACAAATCCTTTGAGAGAAAGGGAACTTTTCTTAACAGCACTGTGGAAGATCGCCAGTGTAGTCAGTCAGTGACACTTCGATCACACTAGTCCCACACAAGCTGCAAGACACTAACCCTGGAGGCATGGAGGGGTGGTGTTGCATGTCGCTGAATCTTAACCTTGCATGATCCACCTAACTGTGTGATAACCTGCAGCACTTTTTATCCTGTGGGGGGCTGAACTGCTGACCGCAGCCACAGGGAATAATGAAATGAGAGTCCATACAATACTCAGGGATTTTATGCACAATATCCTATGTCCGAGACCCATGACGGTTAATTCAAAGGGAACTAAAATGGGGCCTTTAGGTCTTTCCTTGAAGTAACTAATAATGAGGAAATAGGTTTGTAAAGCACTTAGGGGCCCATTACGATGTCGAGCGGAAAGCCTCTGCCCGACAACGACTCAGATTCGGGACCAACTGAATTGCGGCCGTCGGTTCTGGCCTCCGTATTACAATGTGACCGAACACTGTTCGGTCGGATTCCCATTGTTTCCTATGGGAGCTCGTGTTACGTCTGAGAACGAGCCGTAACACAGGCTCCTATGGAGAAATGGTGTGTGTGTGTAAAACCCTGCACCCTGTGGCAGGCACAGTGCAGGGTTTTACAGGAGAGTACCCTAGGTACCCCCTCAGCCAGCACCGTAGGCCGCGTGGCTAGGGGCTCTGCCAGAGGCCCCCAAAGTCACTTTCTGACAGCCTTTCCATGTTGGAAAGGCCGGCTTGGAAAGGCTGTTGGAAACCGTCATTGTAATCCTGATGGCGGAATCACCGTCCATAGGGAGTTATGGTGCGGTTCCTACCGAAAGGAATACTCTGTGAGTCAGTCGGAACCGAATTGGGATGAGCGGCCTGTTTACGTTCCGACTGCGAGCAACGTAATCGGGCGATCAGAATGTAAAACAACCTAATTGGTCAGAGGGGCTGTGACGCAGCCTGGAAGATTCTGACTGTCGGGAGGAGGCTTTCCACCCGACATTGTAGTGAGCCCCTGAATGGAGAGTTAATCTTATTTGGCGATTGCTTATGATCAAGACATACTTGTTGTAACTCGAGGTTCATTAAATAGATAACTTCTTTCCTTCATGGATTGTAGACATCCTCTTGAGTACTGAGAGGGAATACAGTCAGAAAGGACATCAAGTAAAAGACCAGCTGGATTTGTGGTTGCACATACGGGCAGTAGAGATAACAAAGTCTGAGATAGAATTCACAGGCATGCAATATGAAGGTTTTAAGCAAAAGGTCAATGCTTAAAGAATCTAAGTTGTGAGGTTTCACTAAGACCAACAGAGCAAATAAGAATGGCCTAGCACAAAACGCTAATCTATGGTGTGAGACACATACATCCCCAGCTAATGAGATGTGAGGTCTTTTTCACCAAAACACAATGATGGGGTTGTTTACTAAGGCACTAGCTTTCATTTGGTGTAAAGCACTGCATCAGTTTACTTACCATTATAAAAGCCCTAGGGTGGAGTACAAAAATGTTCTGCACCACGCGGGTGCGCACACAACCCTCAGGGGTGTTGCTTCGGGGGGGGTGTTGGGGTGTTACACCCGCCTAGTAAATATATTTTCTGAGGAATAGTTGGGTACAGGTACTTTCAGCCGGGTACTGTGAGGTGTCAGTCGGATTTCACCAGGATATTTTGCAAGCACAAACTGACAAAAACACACACTCTCCATCTCTGTTTTGAAAGTTCTAAAAAATGTTGATTATTTTACAAAATAATGTTTTCTCTCACATAGTACTCATACCAATCCGCATTCCTCTCTCTTTCCGCTGCCCCTTAAGCCCCTCTCATGCACCCTGCTTGTCGTATAATGTATTTTAACATTATATGCCAGCGTGATTTCGGGAAATTTGAAGTTCACGCCCCGCCAATCTTATTGACCAAGCTACGCCCCTGAGAACCCTTAGAAAATAATCCTGTCTGTCTGTTACAATGAACCATGAGTTGAATCAGCAGCTTCCAGTGCTTGCCTGTTAAATGTGATGGCTCTGTCTCCGAAAAGACACTGTACTATCAGAGCACACGGCAGGGCTTTGTGATAGGTAAGAATCGTCACCACTGAGCTTGGCGACACTTCTCTTGTGACAGCTCATCACCTTACTATCACACTGAGCAACTTTTTCGTAACAACAGCAATGGATTCTGCATCTTCGTCCTTGAAAAGCATGGCATTGACATGATTACATTCTGGGGTGGACATCTTTAGTCCATTGCATACTGGTGCCTAAGACTAACAATGCCTACTGCTAGTCAGGTGCTGTTGTAGCTACTCCAGCAGGCTCCCCTGCTACCAAGACGTGCTCACCAGTTTCGTATAACCATTACAAGGGCACCCAAGAAAGAGACAGAGACTCTATCTAGACATGGTGATGGCCAAATACATCTACAACATTGTGTGCTGGTCCAGTCACCCGTAACCTCCACCGCTGTCGAGCAGACCTCGCTTATGGACCCACACGCAGCGTACAGCTGATACTCCCTAGCTAAATAAATGAACAGTGTGCACACTGCAGACCAGACATGTGGGGAATAAAAACACATCTGAAATGTAATAGCCATATTACATACAAATGCTGTAGACTACTTTGTGCTTCCCTTGAGATGGTATGTGTTTATGTATGACTGTGTAAAACAAGTGGTTTCAGTTTCAGAAATGAAAACAAGATATCACATGGCTTGTAGTTTGCACTTGATTAAGTAAAATTGTACAGACTGTGAAATCTGGACCTAATGATGGCTCAGCAGATCAGGCTTCAGGTGGTACGGATCCATAAAACATGCTTGAATGTAAATATGCAGAACTTTTTATCTCAATGCTTACAGTGAAAACTCTTTCCTCAACTCTTCCTTCTACTTACTGCCCGTTGTATGGCAAAACGCTGCCATACCCTGAATGTGTTGATGGAGCATCTAATAAAGCTATTAGCGGTAGCATCTTTCAACAAAATGGTGCTGGCTTTCGCCACCTGCTTTTTTGTGAGAAACTAAAAATGTGTCGCTCAAGGCCCTAAAACAGATTTACACAAAGTGGTGCAAATCAGAAAACACAGAAAGAGTGGACATGGCATGTAAAAGGGTCCTTCCAGCCGCTTATTAAATGTTAGTTTATTTTCTTTAAACTGTTGTTTCTGTTAGCAGGAAAAGTTAAGGAAGTTGATCTAGAGACACACGCCATGAATGGCATTGTTTGCAAACCAATGCAAAACTGCCTTAGTCCAAGGTAAAATATTCAAACCCCACAGCTAAAATACAATGACCCACAGCATTTATAACACGGTGCCCAGTTATTCAATGGTGATGCACAGTTAAATAAGCCTAAGGCTCAATATCAGATAGTGAGTGGCCTTCGAGTGCTGCAACTTTAACCTGGTTACACCCGTTCCAATAGGAGACAGTACAACTCTTTAAAACAACACCAACTGCAGTGATGGAGTCATGGCCGCCATTTTCAAGCCAACAAGCTCTTGTACCTTGTAGGAAAATTACTCAACCTTCTCTTCTTTTAGCCACTGAAGTGTTTTTTCCCTCAATCACTTTATCCAAGAGCATTGATTTGTGGGATTAAAATGAAACAATTCAATAAACGCGGCATAATATGCTCAAAGGTCCGAATCGTCGTCCGAGTACAAATATTCGCCTTGTCTGTAACCAGCATCCTCCATTTTGTCTCCTGTACTTTACATATATTAATTAAAGGAGCTGGTTGGGCCTGTTTATAAACAGTCTTTGCTGCACTTCAGGCCCTTTGAGGGCCCTCTTACGAGAAGAGATAGTTCCAAGCGCATATTTTCATATAAGGCAGCCATTAAGTACTTTTAAGACAGCAAGCTTGGTTATTAGTTCAATGGAAACCTATTGAGAGACTACAGTCAGGCACAGCTGCTCCAATAGGGCTGTATTTTCTTTCAAAATGTCTGTTCGGAAGAGCCAGGTGCCACTTAATGAAAACATGGCATGCTCTCTGCTGGAGCATTTATTCTAAGAGCAGAATTTCAAAGACTGTCTCCGGCATGCCAGTTTACCAAGAAGAAAAAGTTAAAACTGCACTATCAAGTGGCAACCCAGATGCAAGGCAATACTTTCCACTAGATGTCCTTTTTTTCGAGAAACATGTCCAGGTTAATGGCGTGGCAGCACAGACACTATTATTTTTTTTAAAAACAAATTTTTATTGTCATATTTGCATAAGCAACACAGGGCCCTGTCACCCAGGGAAGCCTGCAACAATAAATAGCACAGTATCCATTGCAATTGACATTTTCATGGTGTAAACAAACATTACAAAAAGAAACTAAGAACCACCCCCCACCTACCCAACTCTCCCCTCCCACTCACCCCTCCCAGCCCCCCCAACCCCCCCCCCCCAGCTCACAATAGGTCCAAAAACCATACACATAATAGGATGGAGGCAATCCATGCGTCCCGTCGGTTCCATGCTCCAGACTCTCCCACATAGCCCCTCTCACCCATCCTGAGGGAAATCATCCTGCTCCGCCGGGGGCTCCAGCCACACCCCCCTGTAATCTGCCCAGCGTTTCCAAATTTTAAAATGCTTCCACGGGCAGCCCCTAGCTACAAAGATCAGGCGCTCCAGGCCCATGTAAAAATCCAGACCCCTCTTCCAGACCGTCATCTTAGGGGCACGGGGGTCTTTCCACCCTTTAGCTATGTCTCTCTTAGCAGTGGTAAGGCCTAGTAACATCAAGTGTCTCTTGTATAAGTTGCCCCCAACCCCATCCATGACATGCAATAAGGCAAATTGTGGCGTGTTCGGGAGCTCCCACCCCAACACCTCAGCTAAACAGGCCAGAACCCCCCTCCAGAAGCGCACCACAGTCCCGCAGCTCCACACCGTATGAAGGAACGTCCCTTCCTCACTATGACAGCGGAGACAGTTTGGCGAGGCAATCAGACCCGCCCGATAAAGGCGAACTCTCGTGTAATAGACCCTGTGTAAGTATTTGAACTGGATTAAGCGGAGACGCACCGCTATGGCGGCGCCCCTGGGTGAAGCCAATGCCTCCTTCCAATCTTCCTCCTCCAACCCACCCACATCCTTCTCCCAGTGTTCCCTGAGCTTCTGAAGTGCGGGAGAACATTGTGTGACTAGCGTCTGATATATGCGAGAAATTTTCTTTGTTACAAGGTCCCCCATAAACACTTTTACCTTCAGGGGGTTGAAGTCCGGGAGAGTCTCCAGTCCTACCAAACTGGGGGACAGGGCGTGGCGAAACTGAAGGTACCGAAAAAATTGGGAGTTGGACATATCAAAATCATCTCTGAGCTCTTGGAAGGATTTCAACGTGATGTCGTGCCTCACATCCCCTAAGGTCGAGATGCCCACATTGTCCCACCCCGTAAATCCTTGTAGGGAGACCAGTGCCGGGAAGCGGCCATTGTGCCATAAAGGCGTCTCCGCTGTCAGAACGTTCCACCACCCCACACGACGCAGGGCCTTCCTCCAAATGAGAAACACCGTCCGAGTGACCGTTGGCAGTGCACTACGCAGGGGTGCGGAGTAGAGGATCGTATGGAGTGTGTTGGAGCCCATCAAAAAGCGCTCCATGGCATAGGCCGGATCCGCACGATCGCCGTACCACCAGTCATTTAGTACCAATAGATGAGAGGCCTGATAATAGGAGAGAATATCCGATGTGGCCAGTCCTCCACAATAGGTGGCGAGGAAGCACGTGCGCAATGCCACTCGAACCGCTCCCCCCTCCCATAGGAACTGCCCCAAAAGGGAGTTTACCTGGCGAAACCAGCTCAGGGGAATTGGATAAGGGTGGTTCTGGAGTTGATATAGCAGGCGCGGAATCGCCACCATTTTGAAAATGGCCGATCTGCCATAAATGGTAAGCGGCATACGCGACCAGGTCTTAAGGTCTGCTCGTACTCGATCCCACACCGGCAGTAAATTTCGTTCCCAAGACACGGCCGGGGTATCTGACAGAAAGACCCCCAAGTATTGAAGCCCTCCAACCGCAACCTTAAGCGGAGCGGCCCAATCCCCTACTACCGAAGTCTGCTCTCCCAATACCCACAGGGTAGATTTGCGGGGATTCATGTATAGTCCCAAGGTCTCACCAAAGATCTGTAGAATTTCCAGGAGGCGCGGCCACGACCTATGAAGTTCTGTAAGGAAGAAGAGGACGTCGTCTGCGTAAAGTGCTATTCTGTCGGACGGGCCCCGCACCCAGTCAAACCCTCTCAGCTGTGCGTCCATCCGCACCCATGCAGCGAGCGGCTCCATGGCCAAGGCAAACAGGTAGGGCGACAGTGTGCACCCCTGCCGGGTACTACGACAGACACTATTATTTTGTTGTTAGACGAGTTTCTCATTGAAACATGCATCTAAAAATTGTTTATCCCGTATATAGATAGCTAAGTCTAAAATAAAAGAAGTGGTGAGTTTTAAGGGGCAATTAAAGAAAGTGCTTGTTGATATTTAGCTTTTCCCAGATGCCCTGAACTTTGTTGAGGTACAACTTGACGTCATTGTTTGATGGAGCAGTGCTTGGGCCAATCACAGCATGTTTGCTCATCGACTGCCCACCATTTTATAACAGATGGTACGCTAAATGATAGATCAGGGGCAACAATGCAACTATCACTTTCAGCCCAGGGACCAGACTTATTTTTCGAACATGCAATAGCCTATCCGCTGTGCGGCCAGGGTCATGGTTTTAAATACTGGACACATTGTCGGTGGCAAGGTAGTGGATGGGTCAGCAGTGGCATGTCTGTGGTGCATACTACTTCTCTATTGTGTTTTTGAACTTCAGTAAGTCAACAAATGCTACCTTGAGTTTTAGGTGCACCTGTGGGCCTACGCACAGTGATATTTCCATATGCATTCTTGCCCGTACATCCTTGCCAGGTCTTTGCCAAGACTGGACAGCAAATAGCGTGTGTGTGTGTATACATGTGTGTGCATTTATAGCCCACACTCTTTAAAGCCTGTACCGGTCCTCATTTTGTGAGGACTGGTGCGTTATTAGGAGAACTGGTCTTGGTAGTGTGTTTAGGTACTTTCGAGCGAGTGTATCAAAAAAAAAGAAACGTGCAGTTTTATTTGCCTTGATCCGTTTTATAACCTACCCTACCATTAAAGTTTGCGTGGAGTTAGAAAAGTAAGTACACACTTCATTACTGTCAATGGCCGGTCCTCATAATAATAGGTATGTTTTGGGAGGGTGTGTGTGTGTTTGTGTGTGTGTGTGTGTGTGTGATTGCGCGCAATCTCTCGTGTGCAAGCCAGATGAATAAATTGTGGGAGAAGTCTACATGTCATCTGTGCACCACCTCTCATGTCATTCTCCTAGACTGATGAATCTCTTCCAACCCACCCCCTTCTACAGGGAACCTGTGATATTAGCACAAGTACAAATACTTCCTTCAGTTGGCCGGAGTGCAGCAAAGACCGACTGCTAAACATAATTTGAAAATGTTCGACCTGAAATACATTGTGCTCTTGAACCACTGTTCCTGACTTTTTAATGATTGGTGGTTAATGTTACATGGATGACTGCTCTCGAAACAAGCAATGAAAAACACATGCATGTGGTTGGCATTACTCACTAGGAAGGTAGACTCAGCAGTCCTGCTGGGATCTAGTCCTCATGGGAATACATTTTCCAGTTCCTGGGCTGTTGTAAAGCACACATGCCAGCAATCACTAAATCACTTGTGGGCCTTACTGTATCCTCAGTTAATAAGGTGATAATTGTCGTCAGATCTGTATTTTTGGGGGACTTTTATTCACCCTACATCAACATAAGCGTTCTGCATTGTACATGGTTTGCTGCTACTCGCTTGTTTTTCAAATATTTGCGCATGCAGCCCCTAGCCTCGTGCTCCTTCCTGCCATGTGATGTGTTCCGCCCCGCTCCTCCCTCCCCCGTGACGCTGCTACCCGGAAGTGAAGATCAATCAGTAACGTTCTGTGATTTTCCTGTGTAGGGCGAACCAGGGCTGCCTGGGCTTCCTGGACTTCCTGGCATCAAGGTAAATAAAACCTCAACCTCTGTTTGATGGAGTTGTGTCTGTGTTCGGCCCCTGGTTAGGAGCAACCACGGACCGGAAAGGGAGGAGCTAATGGTTTTCTTCTGTGCCCTGCTCTTGCTGCTCAGTAATGAAGAACCATATAGTCACCTTCCTATCCACAGGACTATAGATTTGTGTAATTCATGCTGTTTCACATCAAAATTAAGCCTGGCACTATTGTACTTGGTTTTGGAATGAAAACTATTTTGCATTCTGAAAAGTCACATATAAATTTTGCACTCAATATTTATATACAATGCAGTTTATTTAAGATGATGCAGAGAAATAGCATTTTTTGAGTGACTGTCTTCCTCTCTGATTGTACATCAGAATCTGGTTCGTGGTTGTTTTGTGGGAGTGCAAAGGGCATAGGTGTCCTCTATATGCAATCTTATTTACAGAAAGAACCACAGACCCTTAAGTACCGTATTCTATGACAATCACAGTTGGAGAGCACACTTCCCCCCTCCCAGCCCCAGTAATGTGTGACCCCAGGCAAATGCAGGATTGCCTTTGCACAACCCCCTGTGCCGTATTACCGAGTGAGGAGCAAAGAGGGCCTCGGGGGAACCTATTGCACACTTGTTAGAATGTGGCACATGGTTAGTGAGCGCCCATGAAGAGCGCACTATGGGCGCACATACTGAGGGTTAAAACAGTGGCGTAGTCAGACCATTTGCCGCCTGTGGCGGTCCCTGCGTTTGCCGCTCCATGAGAGGTACCTGTAAGAGCATAGGGTGGCGATTCCTGCATTTGCCCCCCACGACGGCCGCAGGTAAGAGCTGGGGGAGGCCGCTGCCACCAAAACTGGTGCTGCCCAGGGCAGACCGCACCCCTTGCCTTACCCCTTTGCTACGCCACTGGGTCATGAGGAGTGAACTGGTGTAGACCTCGACCATTTGGTCTGTTTTTAAGAGTGCAGTCGGCGTACCTTTCTTTAACAAAGATACTTGGAAAAAAGTAGTGTTTTAATGTCAATGTCTTCTTTCTATATACAAAAATAACAACATGACAAAATATTTTGGTCAAAATATTGACTACCACTATTTTGTGAAGGTAGGCATATGTAGGTAAAGTGTAAATTTACTATTATTAACTCCACCTCCTCGTACGTGGAAGATATATTCACAGTATTATAGTAGTCAATATTTTGTCCATGATGTTTTGACAGGTAGTAGCGGCTGGCAGGGAATAAGGGTGGTGAGGCGGGTGTGGAGGGGCATGGGGATGGCGAGGGGGGAACAAAATACACACAAAAAATGCCACTTACCTCATCCACCGGCAGGGTCTCTCCTCCGCTTCTCTGCAGTTCCAGAACCAGGAAGCACCCAGGCCCCCTTAAGCCAATCACAACGCTGCAATGCAGCATTTTGATTGGTCTGAGCACCGTCGATCGGCACTCAGACTGGGACTGGGGGCCTGTGCAGTTTTTCAACACTTTTCAAGATTATAAAATAAACATTTGAAGGGGTAAAAACCACAACTGTAGATTCTCAAGGAGTTAAACTCCAACCCATAAACAAAATTTTGCCAGAAAATGTTCTTGCAAAAAAAAAATGTTTTGTTAGAAAATTCTCACACAAGATTTGGAATTTGTCCGTTCGCAAAAAGGGCTAGGTGCAATTTTTTACTACGCACACCTATAAAGGCAGATGAAAACAGAGCAATTAAACTGTTTAAATGTGGTGGGTTATTCTCTACAATCAAGTAAACCTTCTCAAAACATAGATGAAAGTTTAGAGGCTGTTTATCTTCTCACTCCAATGGCTAATTTGATCTAATTATCACCATAATCTGTTTAATGTCATTTGCATCACTGATGATGGTCACTTCACCCAGGTGTGCATCTCCCCACTGGTGTCGGAACTTAGACTGGACCTTGGCTACCAGCTCTCCTGTGTCGGCCAGGTTGGATTTGCATCTGCCATCAGTGTAGAATAATTGGTGACCTGAAAGTTAAAACCTACTAGCTTGTGTAAAAAGCTCCTAAAATTAGGCTTAACATTTAAACCACCAAGCCACCATAAATCGCATGTGCTCCGTTTACAGTATTCTGAATTAGAATATTCAGCTGCCATTATTTATAGTTCTTTCACTTCTGTTCACCTGTCTCATAGAACTAGTAATATAAACCCCTCCCCCTCTCTTCTCAGAGCTAACTGCTTATATCAAAGCCTGTAGTTATTGGAGTGGGTGTTATTAGAAACATGGGAGAAAAAAGCAGGAGAAAAGATGGATGGTTTCCCAGTGTCACCTTAAAAGGAGAACCAAAATCATTGTTATTAAGAGACATCTAAGGGACGTGCACAATGACGCTGGTGATAAATGTAAATGATAGAAAAGGTGGTGCATGTGCTGAGTTCATTTTCACTGAATGAAAAATTATTAATTGAACACAACCCAGATTTTTTAATCTTGGAAATTTAAATCTTTATATTGAAGAGCACTGTGGCATCTGAGCTTATCCCTACAACTAACCACATTACATTTAAATCATTATCTGTTTGCAGAGTCCTCCATCATTTAAACTGACTCTCAGATTCCTCCCTGGCTTGTAGAGAGTTCATTTTGTAATCTTCCTTGCTTATTTTGACCGCAAGGCCAGACGATATGGCGGGTTGTTGGGTTGTAACTTGTATTTGTTCCAGCGATGTAGGTTAAGATTGAGGCCCTGGAAGGCTTTTTTTGCAAGTTGCTATCAATTTTAGGTGAAAGAAGGTATATTTATATTTCACAGAAAACACAAATTGTAATTGACGGAATATGATGGACCGTAGCGGCAGCCATTGCTCCTCATTCCCAGGAATGAGAGCTGTAGTTAGACCCAGTCTTGCTTTCGACAATAATTTATTTTCGAGCAGAGATCCCTGGTTATGTCCTTGATGGATTTTCTGATACCCATGATCATCTCAGAAGTCACTCATTAGAAAGGTTGGCAGCCCTGAGAGTAACCAGTAATGAGGCTCTTATCACAACAAATGTTTTAGGTGGTAATCCGGTAAAGCTGCTCTTGTTCTGGCCTGACTGCAGATGAAGTCACATGGTAATGAGACACCAGCTAGCGGGCTAAAGGTGGAGAGACATTGTGCATTGATCACCTCCCCAGGTCATATAGCCGGAGCCCCTAGAAATCAATGTCTTCTTTTCAGGTGCCACGTGGCACATTCTATGAAGCTGGAAATAAGACCCACTTGGGGGCCTTAAAGTTTTGTAAACCATGGCTTTCTTAATTTGACTTTAAATCGATAAACAATGTAATGCCAGGCACTCAAGTAAACTGATCAACCTCCTTCCTTTTAAATGTTACAAAAATACATGGTAGATGGATTCACAGACACATATAAAGTACATCTCATTGCCAAGAACAGTTCTCACCAGGATCATGAGAGGCTAGGTTGAAGCAGAAGCACACTCAACTAGTGGAGAGGTGTGGCGCAGAGGACAGGGCAGCTGACTTCGAAGCACAGGGCTCGCGGTTTGAACCCCGACTCCGGCAGTAGCTCAGCTCAGCACCAGGTGACTCTGGGCAATAACTCACTTAATTTCCATGACAGTCTCCAGCGCCTTGAGACCCGTCGGGATGAGTAGTTCACGCTTTACAAATACCAGATTGATTGATTGACTCAACCAACATAAAATCAAATTGTTGCTTATTCAATTCATTTAGTCAAAACAATTATGGAAGCCCCAAATGTATAACTTTAAGGCTGCACATGTTACTGGCTGTACCAGACCAGCCCTGCTGCTTTCTTTCATGTGCCCTTGGAAACATACCACAATGGGAGACTACTGCAAGGACACGTAAGAAACCCACTGGGTGTGGTAGTAGACTATCCCTCTCAGAACATCGTCTGACATAAATCTGGGAGTGGAGTTCACTTAAACTACATTGCATTTTTCAAATTAGTGTGGTTTGTAGAAGGACAGACTACTGGATTGGAAGAAGCTGGACCAGACAACATGGAGCCATCTGATAGCCTTAGGCTTGAGTATTGAATTTTGATCTGACTACAGAAATATAAACACATAGCCAAGGTCGGATACTACTCTGTGACCATCCAGTAAGAAAGTATGTGCTATCATTGTGTTTTGAAGAGTTTTAAAAGTAAGTCTAATTGGCACCCAGGGTGCTTTGCAGTCAGTTGTGATAGTCCTTTCTAAGACAGAGCATTGCTAGTCATTTTTTTAGTAGAGCTTTTCCACAACCACCACCTGTAACAACACTATGCATCTTCTGAATGCAGGAAGGGTCTTTACTTGAATCTAATCAATTAACATATTGTCGGTTAGACATGGGAAAATAGGCTTATGGGAGAAAGAGTCTTCCTAATGCGTGTGTAATCTTTGGCCCCCTGCTTTCCTAAGCCTTTGCATAATGTTTTGGCTGGCATTGAGGGTTGAGGTTTGCCACATGGGGAGTACAGGACAAAGGATGAAACAGTAATATCAAATGTGTGTTATTCCCAGAGAAAGTGTTTTGGGGCAAATAAAAAGCAAATCAGTTGTCTCTGCCTTTGAACTGCATAGTGCTCAAAAGGTGCTGCCAGATCTGCCTCAAATGCAGGTGACGAGCAAACTAGTAGGGCCTTTGTACCAACAACTCTATGGAGAAGAACCCTCTCAGGTCAACCTCCCAATATTTCTAGAGTGAGAAATTTAAAGATCTCCTGGCGCTGCAGACATTACATAGGAAGGGAACAGACCAGGCTGATAACGTGTAATGATACTGATTTCTGTACATGGCTGCGCATGAAGTATATTCTGACCAGATGAGTGATTCTATTTGCAATAATGCCCTTTGCACTTAATCATATGAAAGGAAATGTCTGTTTACTCTGGCAGGCACATCTTCTTTACTGTTTCTGAAATGTTATCGTATTATCCTGAAGGAATGGGGTGAAGATTAGTAAATCTATATTGACCTAAGTATACCTACCTTCATAATATTATGGTAGTCAATACTCTGATCACAATAATTTTGTAGGTTGACATTTTTGTTCTCAATAGACTGACATACACTGGTCTAGAGAGATGCAGAGTATCACTGACATGTTTGTGTTGGTCAACACCGCAGCTAATAAATTTAAGTGATCTGAGTGCTTGTCCAGTGTATTTCGATGTGTTTAATAGTATTATTCATACTGATGATAAACTGACCTCTTTCCCGGAATTCTTTACAAATGAGTCAGTTGTGTCTTTAAACGTCAACAGGTGCATTAGAGGCTGTTACCATCAGACAGAGGCAATCAGCTGAGGAAAATTCGAACACAAAAGTGTGCTCAACCATGTTGGCAATGTTTTCTAGACCCTGCTAAGAGTGATGTTCCCGGACAATAGCATTGTCCTGGACTGTCTATATGGCACTGATAAGATATGGAAGCCCAGCTACAAAGCTACAGATTCTCTTACATCATAAATGTTGGCCCAGAAGCCTATATCCTGCCTTTTACCCCGGTGTACAAATGTTAAGTTAGTCAGATTGCGTGTACTACAATGTAGCATAGAAGCAATGCAATCACTGGCTTGTGGTATTCCAACCAAATAGAACATAGAGCATTGTAAAGAATATCGATGTTAACGATAATTAACTGTGCCGCTGGCAGAACATTATATGAAGTTAATTTTCCTATTTGTAAGTACTATTTGCACATTTATTTGAAATAACAGAACCCAACACTCTGGGACCCGAGCACCTAACAGTACATGCATGTAAAATGTTTTTAAGGCATTCTTTTGGTCTGGATTTTTGGAAACACAGTTGTCAGATATATATGTGTTATCAATACATAGAGAGGCTTTGAGCCCACCCCTTTTAGCGATTGGTTTTCTTTGACCAGCCTTTCAGTAATTGGCTTACTTTGAACAGTCTCTTTCAGCCGTTGGCTTGAGATTTGTCAATCATAATTTGATTCAGGCATTTGTGGTATTTATGTCTCATGTAATGTCATTGGCTATTTGGTCGTATCCTTCCACTCTTCATCGAGTGCTTGCTTTGAACTACACGAGGGACTACATCTCAACTACAGCATTCACTTTCCACTCCTGCTAGCTTCTTTCTGCATGTCCTGTCGTAATACCGGAACTCTGCTTGCGGTAGCACATTAAACTCATTGCTATGAGCTTGGCCAGTACTTGTTTCTTTTGGAAACCTCGCCGTCTCCTTTGGAATGAGATATTAAGTTGGGTTTAAAACACTATACGTGGTGCACGGTATCGCGGTAGCTCGTTTCAGTCAAATCCACATCACATTTCGATACGTGAAGAAATGTAATACGGCGAGAATTATCCCAAGTGTTATGAAAAAGCAATGCTTCCTCTTGACCTCGTAATATCGACGTTAATGAAATCCAGTTTCTGGAAATGACGGGTATGCACTGAAAGATATTTCAGAGTCTTTCTAACCACTGGAGGGGAAAAAAATATTAGGTTACGTGTTCGCAGCCTCGCACTCGCCCTGTAATTACTGAAGCAGCTCCAGTAGAAGTGCTCTAACTGCTTGCACGTGACTGGGCTTGGCGCGCGCTGGCTGGGATGCTAGAACGTTCTGAGCCGTTGAGCGCGTGCCCCCTTCAGTGAATGACAACGCGCTTCTGCGCCTGAACGTAGCCTTCAACTTTGAACTCTCACGTGTAGTGTGGGTAATAATCTCAAATACGTCACGTTTTTGATGTGCCCGATGTTGTAACATGGCCACTAACAGCGACAGCCACTAAGTGTTTGATTTAATTTACCTTCCTTCGTCTCCAGTTTAATTTTATGTTATTGTTTTTTTCCTCGATTGCATTAGTTCTCCACTCTTGTGTTGTTTCCCTTCCATACATCAAACCTCTTCCAATCCCTCACCCCTTCTCTCTCACTGCATTTTCTCTGTCATTCCCTCACACTCCTTTTCTAAAGCTGCCTCTCTTTGCCTCCCTCGGAGTCTTTCTCTGTTTCCCCATTAGTCTGTGTCTCCATTTCTATCGCTTTATCTCTTTTACTCTCTTTGCTTCATGCTTCACTTCTCTCCTTCTTTCTCTTCCTCTCTCTTACTGTCTCCTTGCCTATCTATCCATCCATCCATCTATCCATCCATCCATCCATCTATCCATCCATCTATCCATCCTTCCTTCCTTCCTTCCTTCCATCAATCCATCCATCCATTTATCCTTCCATCCATCCATCCATCTCTTCCGCCTCCCTCTGATTGTCTTTCTCCTCTCTCTTTTTTAAGTTATCTATTCCTCTTTCCTTACCTTTTCCCGCTGGTTGCTGTGTTTTGTTTTTGCCTGCATGCTATTCCGGTTTTGGGAATTATTGCTCCCTCCTGCAGTACATGTCGCTGAGACATGCAGGAGCTAAGGACTGCCACTAACAGCGAGGGATTCAACTTGTGTTTGGGCAGAAATTCACTCAACTCTCACTGATTGGCAGTAGCTGGCATTCACCGTTTCATTCTTCTTAACACAAACTCTTTCACCGCCACCACCACCGTTGCGTAGTGTACGATGTAAGAGTTCTGTAGACAGTGAATTTCATGGACAAAATAGGGGTTCACATATGAATTCAACGAAAAAGTCGTGAACTTCATATACATATATTCCTACATTATTACTTTTTTGCTCATTCATGTAAATAAAACTATGACTCGTGCAAAATGGAATCACATGCATTAGGGACTTGCACACATTTTCATAATCCTAGGATTACTTAATGTATGCTATGGACCTCATTCCAAGTTTCCCGTTAATTTGGGGATAACACCACACCTGGTAAATACCAATATGATCTGGTGCACTATTAAACAGGTGATATATTGCCGCACAATCTGAATTCCACATCTTGGAATTGGGGTCTAAGCAGTAATACCGCTTATTTTCCCACGTTGCGAGCCACAGAACCCAGAATGTACAGTGTTTTTCCCATAAAAAATCTCCAAGATTTTACCTGACAAAATTTGTGCAGAGAAAAAGAGTGGTATTAATGCACAAGGTAAAAACGATTAGAGCACAAACTCCAGTTTGAGCTCGAATCGGGAATAGAGAAACGTTTGCAGTACTTTGCGCCCAAATCAAGAACAGGGCATTTACATGCTGGACTTTAAATGTGCGTATATTCTAAATGAAGCTATTTCATAGATTGGCTACTTAATGGAAAAATATTATATGAAAAAAATCATACTTCTTTTGTGCAAAGGTTATATTCAGAATTTGTGGGACAAAAGGCCAGAGTCTCTTCCATACTATGCGAATGAATGTGGCATGTGAAAGCTAAAGGTCTGTTATTATATTAGATGTGTGAGTATTCGCTTATTATTCTGTCGACGGGCAGAGCAGACACAATCATTCGCAGGTCAGGACCTGTCAGAAGAAAGTTCTTTTTATAGCACTGTACTGTACTATTTTAAATTGAATTAATACCTTCTGTGTTTATCTTTTTAAGGGCGAACCAGGGTTCCTTGGTCCTCAGGGAGAGCCTGGGTTGCCAGGGTTACCAGGGACAAAGGTATGTGCTATTTTCTTCCACAATTTATTTCTGTTTTATCCTTTGTTTGGGGCGATTTCCATCTTAGACACCTCAGCTGTGCCATTCTTACTGACCTCCTTCATCATGTGCAGTACAGTAGTTCATAGATTTGCTTCACTTTTTTTGAGCAGGCCTGCCTGACTAATGGTTCATGCCATACCTTAAGAACTGCAGTAGAGGGTGGTGGAATGGAATACCCAAAAAGGAGGCATATTTAGATACTCAACTTTATTAGGTGCAGTAGCAAGGGCCCCTCTGGAGATTGATTACTATATAAAAGTGGTGAGTATGCCTTGGAGACATTTAACTAATGATAACGCAGTTCACGTAATTTTGGGGATCTCGCATTATGCTTGTTACACAAAATTCCTGAAATTATGCCATTATGCCACAACGTGTATTTATGCCTCAGTTCACTGGAAATGATAGCACAGGAGTGCAGGAACAATGGAAACAACTAGGAAATGAGTGGCTGTTGTTTGCAACAATCGCGGTTTTCGCAGTTGTTTTGTGCAAAATGTGTTCCTTGTGGTTCGTTATTTTCCCAAAATTTGACGTAATTACGCAAAAGGAAATGACTTGAATTTCACACACCAGTCAATACTGTTTTATGAAATGACCAATGGGGCACACTGCCTGGATTGTCTAACTTTTGCTAGCCAGTTCCCAATGTGAGCTCTATGGGGACCGTATAATAATAAGTTACAACCTTCTTGTGTGGAAAATACAGATTTGGAGTGCTTTTTGTATGGGATTTGCAAACTGATATTATGGAAGTGCCCTCACATCAGCGTCCGTAATATAGATTGTGTAAAATACACAATTCATGAGGGGTGCTCACATATTTGTCATTTGCATTGCCACAGCACATTTTTGCATTACAGAGTTTGCACCCAGACAAACCTGCCTGGAGCAGACTCATACCTATGCCACCCAGGCAGAGGTTTATATTTTGCACCCTCTTTAAAGAGGTCTTTTGGGCTTTTAGAGTCAGCATAATGGGTACTTGGGTGGGCCACCCCGGGAGCCCTAGTCTCCAGCCAAGATTCATGTCAGGTATACCTGCCCTTGAGAGGGAGCACAGTTGTCTGTTCATGGGTGGGTGAAGAGTTTCCACCATCAGCCACTTCCTTGAATGTTGGGGACTGTCATGGGCACACTCTGTGAGCACCACTTTCTCTAGCATTTGACAACGCCGAGCCCACCTGCTTTCAAAATAATCTCGTACTTGAGACTCACGCACAACAACGTCATAGTCAATCTGCAATTTAATTTACCCAGCAATCGCACCTATCACTTACTCCCGTACATCACACTGCCAAGATCACCAGTATCAGAGACTCCCACACCACTTAACTTTCTACCCTCCCTTTCCTTCCTTCTCCACCACAACACCAAATGCACTTAATTGCTCTCTCTCTGTTTTCTACTACTTCACCTACAGAGTTTATCTATATGTTCAAAACCAAAAATCCAACATGCCCACCTTTTGAGCTCCTCCATTCAGAAGGCTCTTTCTACCAAGGTCTTTTTCTGTCTACAATCTATTTTATCACTCCCTCTTACCTGGATTTTATGCACAATGTTTCACACCGGCTGTTATAGCACCCCTACAAAAAAGTCCCACAGCTAACCCTTAATCTACCATCTACTATCACAACTTTGTTTCTTCTCCAAGATACTGGAATTCCTAGGATTCAACTGCCTTACAATATCTCTATCTTCCAGAATCCTACTCAGTCCCTTCAAGTTGAGCTTTCATGCCCACCATTCTACTGAAAATACAATTAAAAAAATATATATATTTTTAATTTTTTATTGAAGTCCTCAAAAACAATACAAAATTATAAATAATATACAGTTCATCGACAGTACTTCATCTCATTTAGTCTTAACAAATTACATAGATCTGAAAAAGAAAACAGATATCATACACCACGCATTATAAAAAAAGTTATTAAATTCACAATGTCTGCATTTAATATGCTATAGAGCATATAAAAAAGACTATTTCCCGTAATATCAATGACTGCTCTCAAATCTTTTAATCAAAGAAAGTTCCCCAAATCTTCTCAAATCTTCTAATACCCCCTGCTCGTTGCGCGAAAGTCCTCTCACTAGATTTAACCCATTTCATCCTATGTAGCCATTCATAAAAAGATGGGATCTGATCTGTACGCCATAGTTGTAATAAAAGAGATCTAGGCACTGCCATAGCAATATATAGCAATTTAGCCACCTGGTTGGGAAAAGAGAGATCAGGATCATAACTAAAGTGAGATCAGGATCATAACGAAAATACAATTTATTGAGCACTTTATTTCTTCTGTTCACCTTATTGTTTCTGTTCATGTGTATTCACTTACATTCCCTCCTCATTCTACCTGATCTATCTGCAGCTTTAAACCCTTCAGACGTCCCCGTATTACTTTCCTTCCTTCATTCTTTTGGTATCAGGGGCGTTGCTTTGTACTAGATCTGCTCATATCCCTCAGACTACTCCTTTCAATTGGCATGGGATTCAAAAGGTGCCCCTTCCAGCTTTCTACCAATCAGACTCCCTCCAAAGTCCAGCACTAGCACAACTCCAAATCTTTTTATAATTGCAAATAAAGTACCTTCCGTAAACATACTTTGAAACATTGTACAGCTTACTGACCAGAACTTTTCCAAAAGCCATAACATAGTTTTCTGAACCGTTTGAATTTGGGAGGCACGTGCAGTTCCACCATTATCCCTCCCAATCTAAACGTCTTTGTTTACATGTTATTAGCTACTTCAAGAACACTCTGCAGATCTATACTTAAAGGAAAGTATCTATTTCGACTCTTTTCTACCTTTGATCACCTTTATCGAATGTATGGCAAAATTGCAATAAAAACTGCACCCTTTCAGATTTCATTTCAGGTAGATTATTAGGTTTTTGGTTTACTATCTTTTTTTCTCTGCCACCCACACACACACTCGTTTTCCCTAATTTTCCATCCTTCTCTTATCATTGTTACATGTATATTTTAACAATTATTTTGTCCTGTGTGTCCCTGCCTTCCCCTGCAATGAATAGTGCTTTCTACCTTCTACTGCACAATTTAAAATTCTCTTAATATTACTTGGTTAATTTATTTTTTCTTGATAATTTATACTAGCTGTGTTTACCTTTTACACATATTTGTGTACGAAGTTGTAATAGTTCATAAAGATATATATTTTTTAAATCACGCTAAACCATTGCAATTAAATATTTTTTATCATTATTCTTGAAAACATGTGCGGTGCAGTGGTTGATTTCTTCTTTAGATTCAGGTTCCAAATAGGAACCTTTGATTCTCGTTCTCATATTATTTGGTATTCGTGGTCCCACTGTTCCTCCAGTCCCAGCAGTTATCAAGGAAAATCTGAAATTGCAATTATTTCAATTACACCAGATGGTCTCGCTAGCTCTTTGGAAGCCATAGAATAATGTCCACATGAGCAGCTTGAAGGTCTTTTACTCATATGAGTAAATCTCATGTGTCCATGATTTTGCCACCTCAACGTATCCCATTGCACCAAAGGGTACATCATTGCCTTCATACAAGCCAAAGTACTCTGCATTCAATTATATAGCACTGCTCGGAAGAGCCTGTTTTCATTGGTCCCAAATGTTAAAATCTGTGCCTACTGTGTAAGGCGTCCTGCAACAGTCTTGCTTTATTAATGATACCTTCAGTGAACCTGGTTTGTGTCTTGACACAGCCATGTTTTTTTATTAAATAATAATTGGACCCTTTGCCTCCTTCTTGCTGTTATTCCCTATCTTAATAACACAAATGCTGATGTTATAAAACGTTAAAATGCCTACTACACGGTGTGCTGCATCAAGCACAGAGTGTATTGTCTTCTCGATTTAGCAATATTTCAGTTCCTCAAACAAGGATCTACATTCAAGTCAAATGCATCTCTTGTAAAAACAAGCCTTTCTGCCAACGCAAATATTTTCCTAACTCTATTACATTAACATAATTTTCTATCCCATTTTCACTTATTGGGAACATGTATTAATTAGTTTTGAATTCATACCATTTTATTTCTAGTAGTCACCAAACCGCCGTTCCTTTGATCTCATGTTCAATTCTGGCTTGACAGCCGAACTCTCTGCCTACCTATTGTTATCAGTGATTGAAAATATGCATCACATGGGCATTGGCTCCTGCTACAGGAGGATTTCTTGCTTACATTGGCTATTTGGGTTGTAACTCGGTCGCCAATCTTGTGCCCGCATTGCATTCCACGAGGGACTATTATACTTCTCAAAATTACACTGAATCATCATATGTTGATTTCTCGTAAACTCAGTGTATACTGAAAACAATAGTGATGTTATTTGTTTGCTCCAGCACTCCTTTTAATTATGTTTTAGTCTGGACTTAAAATGCCATCTAGACTGATTGGCTTTGCAAATGCTTGTTGTGTTTCTGTAACTTGTTTTTCTCTACAAGTCTGGAACTCTCTATGCACACTGACCCCTTCTACCATCCCCACTCTCCTGGTTTCTTCCTGGACTGCTGTAGAATCTGGTTGTCCAACAGCCCCCCTCAGTCTCCTCTTACTGTAAGATTTAACATCTAGGCAGACCCTAATGGTTAGTTAGTGGACGACAGAAAGGGCTCTCCTCCCCTAGTTGCCTTTGTTGTATGCATGTCACAAATTTTACAAACTCTGCAGGGAGAGGAAAAAAGAGGGGAGGAGCGGGCAGGAGTCAGGGGTCAGGGGAGAGAGCCCAGGTGGCACTCTCAAGAAAGTAATGTCATTTTGTTGAGAAAAATTAGGCAACCTCTGTAAAAGAAGGAGAGGAAAATAAGGTACAAATAAGTAATACACATTTTCCACACCTGCAAAAATTTAATGAATATATACAGCACAAACAAGTGATTGCAAAGCAATCCGCAAAACTTTTAGACATATAGGGCCCTATTTATGAAGGTACATGTGTGTATATAGACTTACTTTGCAAATGTACTCTTGCACTTATGTATAAATCTACACTTTTATGCTAGACATAATTTCCCAATGTAGATATACCCTGAAGAGTAGACTTAAATGTCTCCACCTTTCTATGTGGTGGGTGGGAGATTGACACTGAAGAGTACATTTACACGTTTTAAGTTATTACTATTAAAGTTTCACACATAGGCAGAGTTCTCCACCATCATGGGAGGAGCTCCCTATGGTATAGTGTAGGGAAAATTAATAGTTTATTCATTTAGTTAAAAAAAGATTCGAATATAAAATAAAATTGTACATTACCTTAAAATAATTATTAATAGCCTAAAATAATTATATAAAATGTAACAGCTATTTTCATCAAATACATTTTTTATTAAATGTGTAAATAATTATAATACTTACATTTATTTCATAAATATTATTTTTTAAATGAAATGTAGAAACAATCTCAGCAACACTAGCATATTCATATTTAATTGATATTGAATACCTTTAATTAAATGTTATTTAATTAATTCAAATAACTATTTTTTGAATACATGTTTAATTTAAAAAGTTGTTATAAATCAATCATTATTAATTTATTATTATAAATTGCTTAATTTTATATACTATAACTTTTTAACACTACCAAAATCAAATAATTTAATTAATTTTACATTATTTTTATGGGGGGGTTCAATTTAAATACCTGTATCATTATTTTCCCATGGGAGTTTTTGCAGTACCAGTGACTCACCATATGTGGTACTAGACTTACTCCAAGGATGTGCTGGAGTACAGTTACACCTATTTTGTGGCCTTTTGGGACGTGGTAACTTTAGAAATGTAGGGCCCAATTCACAAAAATAATCTGAGACAAAATTCCTAACTTTACGACTTTCGGTATTCACAAAGCGCATTTAGGAGTAGTACAGTTAGGATTCTTAACTTTACTGCTCCTAAACTGAGACAAAATCCTAACTTTACGACTTTCGGTATTCACAAAGGGCATTTAGGAGTAGTAAAGTTAGGATTCCTAACTTTATGACTCCTAAATGCCCTTTGTAAATACCGAAAGTCGTAAAGTTAGGATTTTGTCTCAGATTACTTTTGTGGATCAGGCCCGTAGTTTGTGAATAGCAATAGGCCATCTCTTGTGTGGGTATCCATCCTTACCTCTCCCTAAACCACTCCTATCTTCTCCCTAAGCTCCTCCTATTTCGTATTGTGTATTTCCCATTTTCCAACACCTGCCCTATTTTCCTCCCACATTTACTACACAAACATATACTTAGAGTTGCAGAGAATTTAACCACTTTTGAGGAAAGCCCCACAAGGAAAATATAGGAGAGTTTTGAGGGGAAGAACACCATCCCTAGGTTAGTGAATAGCGTTTTGTAGTATGTGAAGTTGTACTGTACTTAGTAGTACTTCACGTACTACAAAGTGAAGTTTGTGAATAGGTCCCATAAAATTTAGAAACATTGTGACAATTTAACTTTTTGCACACAAATAAAGTTAATGCATTATGGTAACATCACATAGCATGTCAAACCTTAATTTTTCAGTGTTTGGGATTTTTAGCTTAAGGTCTGGTAATATTACAAAATAAAAGGATGTGTTCACAAAAACTACAGACTGACCCCCAGACAAAGTTCGAATGTATTTGTTCATCTGCCTGTTGATTTGTGTAAGGTTTTCTTATATTATTTGTTTTAAGATGGTGTTTTATTTTTTGCTTGATGATGAAAGGTAAATAATGTTATGTTATTTAAACGGGAGGTGGACATCATGGAGGGCAACAGAGCACATAACTGATGTTCCTAATACAATTGCAAACCCTGAGGTGTGCTAACATACAGTGACTATCTTAGATTACCCTCTCATTCATTCCTAATTATTCCAAACAATAATTTGAAAAATATATCGAAGCACGGTTAGCAACAGGACATGAAAAATGAAAAAATGAAAAGAAAGCATCTGTGGGCCCCTATTTTAATATTTGATAACCACACTATATTCATACACAGGTTTGGTGTGGAGGCAGGAATACATCACTGACAAATAATAGATGGACCGTTCAAGAGAAATTACAGGCCATTAGTCATGTTTAGCCAGGGCGCATCTGTGTTGTGTTTGGCATGACAACAGTGCTATAAGTGATTAGGAGGTGGGATGCAGACAGAGAGATTATAGGTGAATCTAGCATGAAGAAAGCACCGTGGCATGCACTCTGCTGCTAGATTCATCACAATAAGTCAGCCATACCAAAGGCCCCCACACATTGTGATTGCACTGTGTCGCTGCCTGGGGGCCTTCCCTCTCAGTGAACTGTTGCTTTTCCAACAGTATGTTGCTACTCCACGCCTGTATCCATACACGCGCAGAGGTACAACAGAATAGCGGGCTGGGATGACGCTTCCTGCCTCTCTCGTACCGCCATCAGTATTGCCTCGATGTTCCCTACCTTAGACACCATGCTACCATTGTGAATTCTGCACTGTGAGTATATTGTAGACTTTTTATCACTATCCCACTTTAAGGGCTCTAAAGTTTCCCAGACTGATAAAAATGACTTGGCAGATGAATATGTCAGCTCTACTGGCATGGCATTGGTGTGTCCTAAAGTTTGGTTGATCATCATCTGTTCACGCACCAGTCTCAGGTGCCCCGCAAGTGTCCTTTCAGTCAATCACAGGATGGGTCGTGTGCTAGGTTGATTATGGGCTGTACATCATTGAACCACTTCCAGTTCTCAGCAGAGTAGAAATGTGGGTCAGTGTGAATAGCTTGGTTCATGGGTAGCATGGTGATGGCTAAGCTCAGGGCAGAACCGTTTTATGTTAATCCCCCTCTACCCCGAACAAATCAGATCTGCTTAACATGTTACATATATCACATTAGTGGCCCCTTTCCCATGCAAAATACCTGAAAGCAATTGTAATTTCAAAGAATTTGTGGACAAGCAGTGGATGTATTTTGGAACATTTCACTAATTAAGACTCAGACATCTTAGGTTACGATTGAGAGTCTAGTGGACAAGGTACTTTGTCCCGGTGGGACGGAGTATCTTGTCTTCCAAACTCTCAGTCCGCCTGCCCAATTTAAAGTTGGGAGGACTGCCAGGTTTATGTCAGAGGGCTTATTCTTGCTGTCCTTGGTGAATGACAGTAAAAATAGAGCAAGCACTGGCAAAGCCAATAGGTCTCCTGTGGAGGAGCTATTGGCTTGGCAATCAGGTGGGGATGGGCAACTCGATGGGAATCAGAGGGGACGGGGGGGGGGATAATGGGGTGATTTTAAAAAGTGGTATGAAGTGGCCAGCGCAGGTCACTTCATAATACTTTTTTTCCTTCTGTCTGGAGAATAAACAGAGACAGTATGGGCATGAACCCAGGAAAGGAAGGCAGTGGAGATAAGAAAGAGGGACAAGTTAAGAAGAAACAGGGATGGTGTGGGGATAAGGTAAAAAAAAGCGATATGACGCAGCCAGAGTTATCCACGCCATCACACTTTTTTCAGAAGAAATAGTACCAAAGTCACAGTGTGAGCAGCTAATGCCCTGCAGAGGTACGCTAATCAAGCATAATGAATCTGTTGTTGGCCTGTGTGCTATGTAAACAAAAGAAAGTGATGCATTGCAAGTGCTGCACAATTAGAAGGCAGCAAAAATAGTGACTGATGCTAACGAATGGTAAACAATGGCCAGGTTCCAAGCCCATTGCTAAACACAGTTGTCTCGCAAACAAGAGCGCTTTCACTAGTGCATGCTGACACAGGTGAGACCTAAAAATGACCTCCACGCCATGGGAGAAACTCTTGTGGTGTTGGGGACCATTCGTTATTTTCTTATCCAACTTCCAACTCCTGCTTTGGGAGTTAGAATAAACTTTTAAAGGTTTGCTGTATGAATCTGTCACCAATGATGGAAGCATACCAAACTTTTAATTGGCTTCATATGAACAACCATGACTGGTTCAAACAATCCTACAGAGTTAATTTTAAGGCCAATTGCAAACTCTACATTTTGTTGGAGGAGTAAAGGTCGGGTGGCAGACGTGCAGTCCTCCGCCACCCTGACTGCCTTTACTCCATCTTCCAAACTCTGAATAGGGCCCTTAATTTTTTCTCCTTTGCATTTAATAGCTCAAATCATTTGGCAGTGATTCATTTTAAGCTATTATGAAAATCAGTTTAATTTATTTTCAGCTATTTTATTTTAATATGTTCAAGGCATTGATGGATGAACACTGCCAGGAGGCACATAGCAGTCTATCCAGAGCATTTGACACAGTTGATCACACATCATTCTGTTTGACCGTTTCGCTGAAATTGGAGTGAAGGGGCAAGTGTATAATTGGATGTATTAATTTCTATCAACTCATTCTCAGCAGGTAACTTACCTGCTCACCTCAACTCAAAAGACACTCTCATGTGGAGTGATTTTTAGGCACTACTTCAAGTAAAATATTCTATTTTAGGCCTTCAATTTTCACACAGGCAAATGACAGAGAGATTGAGAAAAACATAAATTAAGCAAATGTTTTCTATAATTCTGAAGTGTGCTGGAGACAGAGAGTTCAGTAGGATCAAAACACTGTACTTGGTGATGCACAAATAATAAATATTCACTGAAACGCAGATACAAACATTGTCAATTTTGTGCAATACAGTTCTATCAGAAACACTGTATGTCTGTGTAAATGTAGTGTCCAGCTGAATGAAAAATGTGCTGTCTGTAAATGACACTGTACTACCACACAATGCTTTAGTTACATTAAAAAATCACCTGTCACATGTCTATTAAATGTAGGTGGGTCTCGAACTTTTGTCATACTAAAAAGAGGGTAATGGATTTAAAATGTTTGGGAAGCACTAATGTAACAGATTTATAATTAGGATACGCAAGACAATATTTATCACAACTATCCAATACTTATACACATGCTTTTGTATTATTGGATATTTATTTATTTGTGGAATATTTATAGAAGAGACCTAACTGCATGAACAGTGGGGCATGTTATAAATAGCTAAAGACAATTTTTAAAGGAAGGTGCATTAGAGGAACAAGTAAACGTATATTGTTATGTGTATTTGTATAACACACTTTCACCCCTGGGGGTATCCTGATCCTTTGCAGGTGTGCGAGGGTAGCCCTGAGAATCCTAACTTGAAGGGCCAGGTTTTCAACTTCTTGCAGAATTCAAGAAGAGATGAGGAGGATCTAATGTGGTGTGGAAGGTCGTCCCATAAAAATTTTTTAAACTTTGCTTTATTGAGTTTCTTGTAAAACATGGAAGAAAGCAAAGAAACAAGCAGTGCAAAAATGTGGAGTTCGGTCCAATAGTAATATTGCTCCATCACATCCAGCCCACGCCATAATCATCAGAGCAGTACAATTACATATAGGTCTTTGGTGGTATAAAAACATACATTTAGACTAATAGAATGATGAGTCTAAGACATTACCCAGTTCTCAGTGAAAACAGAAGGGTATCAGTCCAGCTGATTCCTGTTTACCCTCTGCAGGGAAGGATGTCCAACTTATGACCAAGACGGGGACCTACATACCCTGCGTTCAGGTAATGGGGACTCTAAGTCCAAGTCTATCATCGAGTAGGGAAGTCTTGGCAGAACACCCATCCTAGGAAATTAGGTTGGGGAGCGCTCAGTAGAAGTACACTGTACCCAGTACTTATATGCCAGCATTTATACACTGCTTTAACACAATGGTGAAATTACAATTGTTCATTTTTTTTACCATCCATATATTGCTTATCACTTTTATCTGCTTCTATTAATCACAGCAGCACAGATATTCTATACAAGAATCACAATGGTTCAACAAATATTGAAAACACCCCTTTGTGTATTTCTTTTATATCTCTCTGAGTGAGCACGAGTGAGTAAAAGGTTGTAGATCTGTTACCACTATTACTTGGGGAGTCAGGGTTGTCACGTTCTGAGTTTGCCCAAACCATCTGTTACCTTGCCAGGTTTAGAGGTACTTATGGTGGCTTTGTGAACTAGCAGGTCTATAGGCCAACATATCCCGAGGGGGGGGGGGGTGGAATCAGACTGGCACCATTCCAACGTTTATGTTGTCCAACAAACAAACAGTTGCTACTGAAAAGTGGCAACCATATGACATGCCCTTATAGACAAAAAGTTATCCCCTGTACAGTTTCGTTAGAAATATTCAGAAACATTGCCAAAGTCAAAAGTCGGCATTCAAAGTCGGAACCATTGGCTTTGGCTTGTTTCAGGCTGGGCTCATATTGCAAAGGGGTGTGAGACAAGCAATTTCTTCACATGTAAATTGGTTTCCCTGCAGGAAAAAAGCACCTAAATGCATATTTTTCTCCAGCACGTGTCCTCCTCCTCAACAACGCGCTGCAGAGTGCATGAAGGAACTCAGTTAAACATGGATATCTACAAATTGTGCAGCTGTTGTGCTTACACAAAGAGTTCTGTGTGAAAACCTAAAAAGTTGAACATTTACGGAAATCATAGATGTGTATCTTCATGGTGTGTATTTCTGACTTTTCAAAAAAGATTTCTGAATTAGGCCCATAAGAATGTTTTCCTGCCCTGTTGACAAAGACATTTGATGAATAACCTCTATTAAAAAGCTGCAAAGTATATACTGGTTTATGTCACTTGTGGTAGCCCCAGGTCATGATTTCATCTTTACCTTTCTCATCAGTATGGGTGAGGCGAATATGGGCTTCTTCCGATGCTCCCCATTACAGAGATCCTTAAGCCATGAAGTCAACAGCGGCAACCTGTCTCCCATCCACCTAGTGGCCATTCTTCATTTCTCTAAGAGCAGAGAAAGCTGGGCCAACCTGTAGGGAATCTTGCAGCCATTGGGTTTCATCACCACTCCCAAGAGGCAAGCCAGCGGGGTGAGGAGGACCTCCAAGCCAGACACTCTTACTATGGATGGCACCCCAGTCCTCCAGAAATTCTGAATCCTAGTGCAGTTCCAAGCCAAATGTAGAAAAGAGGTCCCCAGCTCTCCACATCACGTGCAGCAAGCTTCTCTTAGGGGGTCTATCATGCTCAATTGCCGTGGGTCACATAGGTGCAGTGCATGATAATAAAAAGCCGTAATTTGAACCTGTGTTTACATGACACCTGCCTCAAAAAGAGGTAAGCCAGTGGCTGAAGTGGGCTGACCCTGTAATCCATGGTGTAGGCTGAGGTGGGCGAAGCAAAAATGTGAATGACGGATCAATGGATGAAGGAAGATGGTTGAACAAAACCTATAAATGAGTATATATATATATATATATATACATATAAACTTTACAGGGCTATTTTCATGCGTGTTTCCAAAGTGGAAAATAGCCTGTAAAATGTTGCTGAGTATGCACTAATCTATGAGTTCCGTGCCCCGGTGATGCAGAAATCCCTGTGCCTACTCCAAACTTAGCAATGAAGACAAGCTCTCATACTAGCCGCTGATCCAAAGCACTCCACTCCTCTATACGAGCAGATCTGTATTGAATCTGATTTTATTGATCAAGGTGGAATGTAGTTCCAGCCCAATAGGAGTTATGAGATCTACAGGATGACCTCACATTGTGTGTTTTCACCTGGAAGCCGAAAAATCGTAATGTACATTTGGGGCAAAATGAGGAATTACTGGTGGATAAGACCCCAAATTACAGATCTTCCTTGTAAGTCCTCATTTGCTAGGGGACCAATAGTGCCCAATGAACACTGTGCCAGACTTTCCCAGCCCCGTATTTACTGGTACTCCATGTATATGTAACTATAGAGGAGGGAAATAACTGCCCCATTTCCTGAGCTCCATTTACACTTGGGGCCTAAGTCTAAAGTGCTAATTTACACTTCTAATGATTTACCAACTTGTAAAATTAGAGGTGGGGTTACATCTGCTCTCCTGGGTGGGATGTAGGCATTACAGGGTGGGTGTGCCTTGGAAAGTTTGGGAATACACACACGATTATGAGTTTGTTGGTGTTTACAACACAGCCCATTCACAACCTGGATCCAGTCAGCTGCAGAAAATGTAGGCCATATGTCTTTAGACACCTTGTTCACATGGTTTGTAAATGGGTGAGACCATGTTAGGCCTTCAACTAAGTAAGTATAGATTGTCTATTGATACTTGATTACATCATGCCCATTTGTAGAGGTGGGTGAAAGTAGACTATGCACAGGAAAACATCTCTGGGTTCTAATGCAGCATGGAGAAATTGTCAGACAAATGCATTGCTGCACTGTATTTTCAAATAAAAAATATTTGAGTAAAAAACTGATTTCAACATAAAGAGTTAAACTAAAACACTTGATAATGAAGAAATGTTGGTGTTTTGTCCCTCCCAAGTATGTCAGAACTCCTTTCCCGTCCTTACCCTGCGTATCTGTCTCTCGAGACTCAGGTGGTGAGGGTAGAGGGCAAAGGTCATGAAAAGGCTATGGGTTATGTCAGGGTATCAATGTTGCAAAATGGTGGAAGTGAGCAAACACACCAGTTTTTTCTTACTAAGGCAACTTCTTCCCACAGACAAGGGGAGCATTAGTTAATATGTCAGCAATACCATGTTTGTGGAGACTCAGGGGTTATCCTATGTTTACCTGTTACTCTGATCTTTGACAGGGGGAGAGAGGAGAAGCAGGCCCCCCCGGGAAGGGCGAACGAGGGGAGCATGGAGCGCCAGGGCCCAAGGTCAGTCTTACTAACATTCAATTCTGCGGCTTTGGGGGTTCCTAAAGCCTGCGACATCTGCTTTGAAAAACTGTTCGGGTTTTAATGAGAAGACAGCAGCATAAATCACTGGGCCGGTGCATTCGGGCTAGACATGATTCAATAGGACTCCAGGCAATACACTATTTGACTTCCAGAATTGAGGCCTTGACTTTCTAAGGAAATGGAAATAGAACAAAACCGTATTATTATCACAAACAATTTTGACATTAACTTTTAAAGTTCTAATTCATCCCTGACAGCATATAAATTGCAGGAAATTCCGGCAGCATGTATAAAAAACTGCCCTTCTTTCCTGTTTGTTTTGAATTATAATGGGATTTACACTGAATGCATCTGAATGTTTATTGATTTGGTTTCTAGATCTTTCTCTCCAGTGAGTTTCTAGCAGCTGTTGGAGAAACTCTTATATATGGTGACACACACACTAAATTGCTGGATATCTGATTAAAAACATGGCACACACCAAGCTTGTCCAATGTTGATCAGCCGTGGCCCATGCAGATAAGAGTGGTGGGGCCGGGATAGAGGGGGGGGGGGATTCGACAGACGACCATGAGGGAAAATTAAAGAAATAATTAATTTTCCCTTGTCATCGTCTGTTAAATTACCCCCCCCCCCTCCCCAAACAGGCCCCACCGCTCTTACCTGCATGGGCCGCGGCTGATGTTGATTACAAAGTCAAGAACCGTACCCGATATTCTGAATATCCATGTGAAATTGCTTTTGCACAGAATGGAGCTTTTTCAAGCAGGCATGTTGGAGTACATAAAGTAGTATTGTTGTGGTACTCTTTCATATTGTCTTCATGTCTTTGTGGAATGACCCAAAATATCTAAAATGGGACAATTCTGTGAATATTCATATGCATTTAGTAAAGGACTGTTCCCTCCTTCCAGTTTTACTGATAGGGAGTGGATCATTTGGGGGTTGATTCAGAAAGTCTTAGAAGAGTATGTAAAAGTTCTCATAAATGCTCATCAGCCTCTTAAAATTAACTCTTTAATATCACTAATGTTTTTTCAAAAAATCTGGCCCTCATGCGTCAGCGCTGGAAAGCTCGGTACACACCATGACAAGATACATTTCCTTCTGCATGTGGGAAAGCATGCGCCTACAGATGCAGTGATGCAGATGTTATAGACTGGTTTTGTCATAGCACATCCAAATGTAATATAGATTTTATAGAAGCAACCCAAGGGAAAGATGTTACAGCTAATTTGTATGATAAACCCCTTCTTCTTTTTTACGATAATTCAATGGCATTTTACCCTTCGGCTTTGAAACCATATCTGCCGAAAAGTTCACCCTGAGCTATCCTCCGTAATCGAGGTAAATGAAAGTTGGCCATTATCTGATTTCTAGGACAGCTAGGTGAAAAGTATCAGTCCCATTGAAAGTGCCATCACATTATTTTCTCTTCCTCTTAAATTCTTTGGTCCTTCTTGATTTTCCATTTCTTGTATTGGGCCACAGAGGACTTTGTTGATGAGACTTTGCTTGGCAGGACACTATCATCAGCACCTCCTGCTGCCACGTTCCTGGACCACACGAGTAAACTAAGAGCTTGAATGAACAGGGGTGCTGGCAGCTCTTCACTGAATAGAGAATGGAATTTTGAAAAAATCACAAACAAGAAGCATTTGTCATTTTAAGTGTTTAGCAAACAGTGAAGTAATGTAACAAAGTTTGACAGCCAATTCCTCATGTAAGTAAATATACATATTCATGCACCTATTGCTCCAAGAAACGGAGAAGAGGTCTGCACTAAATTAAGGCCCATACAAGACTTCAGACAGTGTCTAGACATGGCCCACTTAAAAACCACCACCTTCTTGCTTGAGTGCACCTTTGATTGAAACAAACATTCCAAACAAATTGGCATAAAATGAAAGGTGACAGATAACCACAACCCCAAACCAACATGTTGTCAGTAAAACTGAAATGAAGCAACCATGAGAAGTAACCCACTGTGGCATCTAGGTGCTACATCAAGCCTCTTAAAGGAGAGAACAGCTATTCAAGATACGCATAAAGCACAGTATCAGAGAAAAAAAGGGCACATATCATAACTGCAAAAGGGGCATTTGACAGGTGTGCAGGTGGTCTTGTGCCTTGGCACACATATTGATTCAGCTTCAATGCGGGTACAGAGTGATGTCAAATTTTTCCATGTCAAGAGTGAATAGTTTTTTCTTGCATTTTGGGACCTGCGGTTTTGCTTAGCTCGTTGTAAACTGAATATTACTCTTACCAGAATACAATGGAAAAACAGACATGGCTGCAACTGGCACCTGACCAGGGATATCTTTGGGTGTTTGAATGCATACCCTGGTCACATTTGTGCATGCTCGAGGGGTTTTCTTGGGGGTCACTCAATGTGTGATGAGTGTTGTGTGCACATTGCTGCTCTTTTCCCATTCCTAACTTCTTTGTGCATTCTCCCTCACATGTGGGGTAATATGTTATGTTCACCATGCTACCATAGCTTCAAAGGTCATAAATGTGTAGATTGTGATGCATGTTAGAGAAATGGATTCTGCTTTTCTAGAAGGCATGGCTAATCTTCGACTGTCTGCTCTTCCTTTTTCCGACATGTATGCGCTCTTCTCTTTCCTTCCTTTTCTTCGTGCTTACGGCTGAACAGGGCGAATCAGGTGAATCAGGAGGTAGAGGTCCCAAAGGGTCAAAGGTCAGTAGAAGTTAATGTGCACTTTTGTGTCTAGCTTTGTGCAATGTCTGGATTCTAATCACAAACTTATACACATTTTACATTCCACGCATCACACATTAAAACTGTTATTGCATAATTGATAGCAGAAACTAACCAGTCATATTTGAAACCAAAGTAGTGTTTGCCATGTTTTGGACGCTCCAGGGGTAGGTGCTTGGTGGACTGTCTTAACTGGAACCTAGAGACCTTGACCGGATGTACTTATGCATTTTCTTGTCGCAAACCCAGTGATTCGGTAAATCACAGGGTTTGCAAAAAGAAAATGTGGTTTTCTAATATACTAGGCCAATTTAGTGTTTTGGTAACATGCTACTGAATCACTAAATGAGTTCAGGAAATCATAATTAATGGCTATTTGGAAGAGGCATGTTTAGGTCGTCACTTTCAAATTGCAATTCCTCACCAAAATGCAGTTGCAAGACAATAACACTTCAAAGGAGGTGGCAACCCGTTCGCAAACAGGAATGGGTCCCCATGGAACACATGTCACAAAACATATTTTGTAGTAGGAGGCATTGGTCCATAGCTCAAACAAACTTTTCTTTTTTTTGTGAACAAATACTTTTTTCTTTAAGGAAAATGGGACGCATTTTGATGGTTTGCATCTTTCATTTAAAAGCAATCATAGACATGGCGGTCTGCTGACCCCAACAATTCACCATCTCTGTGACAGAAGCGAATCGTAGTAGGTTGCAATTTGTGACCTGCCTCATTAATATTGATGAGTTTGGTCCAATTGCTACCCACTGCGATTTGGGATTAGTACATAGGTCGGTTGTGAACATACAGTTGGATTAGATTAAAGTCGGTGAAGAAATTTTTGTGAATCAAATGCATGTACATCTAGTAGCCCCCCTTTTCTATACCTGGTTTTGGCACTTGTTCAACAGGTTGTGGTGATTCTGAGCTAACCACGTAATCCACCTCTTAAATGTGCAATTTATTTTTGTTTAGAACAAACTTGTGCATTTTGCCCTCATGTATTATTTCAATACTGTGTTTTCCCATCACGTCTTATTTATTGCAATCTGATATAAAGCAGGTTCTAAGCCCGTTCTGTGTATAGCGGCTCATAGTCAAGATGCTCTTGGTACAATAACAATATTTCTCTGGTATGATGCTCAATGTGCTGTATCAAGTACCTCAAAAAGTGACAGCAGGTATGCATTTAGGGTGTTTTGTTATGGGATGTAGACTAAAGATGTTATGTGCCCTTTGTTAATGCACCCTCCTCTTTGATGAAGGTCACTATCACCTTATTAGTGCATAGAATATATTTCTGCTTTCAGACTTTCCGTCTAATTCACATTAAATCACAAATCTCTGCAAGCATCAACTAAGCCAACTTAATGCAGATGTGCATGACTTCTAACCTGGCTCATAAAAAACTGAGATGTACACAATGGGAAGTTACACTTCTTGTAATGTTCTATCATGCGCCCGCATTGCCTAATCCCTACGTGTGAGGAATAATCCCCTTGTGTAAAATCTGTGGGCCCAATTCACAAAGGTAAAGTTAGACCAAAAGTTTAAGTTTAGACTTGAAATCTAAGGGCCCGATTCACAAAGGTAAAGTTTGACCAAAAGTCTACCTTTAGACTTGAAGTCTAAGTTTGCACCTAAAATCTAATTTTGCACTTGAAGTCTAACTTTACACTAGAAGTTTAAGTTTAAACCTGAAGTCTATGTTGAGACCAAAAGCCTAACTTAGACCAAAAGTCTAACTTTACTATTTTCCAGTATTCACAAACGTATGTTACTACTAGTAACTTTACTACTAGTAAGTTTACTAGTAGTAAACTTGCTAGAAGTAATTTACCTTTGTGAATACCAACAAGTAGCAAAGTTAGAATTTGATCTCGGTTAGACTTTGTCTTAATTTAGACGTCAGGTGTAAAGTTTGACTTCAGGTGTAAAGTTCGACTTTATGTCTAAACTTAGACTTATCGTCTAAATTTTCCTTTGTGAATTGGCTCCTATGTGTGTAAAGCCACACAATTTGTATTCATTAGTTAAAATCTATTTTTCTTTAAAAAATATTTTTCTTCATGAAAACTTCTTTTGTTTAATTTCCTCTCTGAAATTCTAGGCATTGTATGCACCCCCATCACATCCAGAACCACTTTTGCGTGGTTCTCAGGTACTGTCATGATTGTGAATACCCACACAAAAAGAAATCTGTAGTATTTAACCTCCATTCTATCCACAACTCCCCTGATACTTTACTTATGAGTGTATAACAATCTGCATACTTATTGAATCTTATGCTCTTGCTAGGGAGATATTTGCACGCAGAAACATGCAGACATTGTGTGTGTGTGAATCCGAACTGGATTTGCCCCTGTGGAATGTTCCAACAACCATGTCAATATGTTTGTAACTCAGGAAGAAGTTGTTAACAAGACTCTTGAAGGACACATGGATCAAATGTATGCAGAAATGTGTATAGCACTTATAGTACTTATGTAGGGCTATCAAACTTCTCTGTCTCTATCCACCTAGTTTGAATTTTAATAAAGAAAACTATAATGGGATGGCAGTCACTGAAGATATTTCAGAACATTCGTGTTCAGAAGCCTTCTCAATGCTTCAGTGTGTCTGTTTGTATTTGTGTGTGTGCAATGGGAGAATACAAGTCAACAACTCACACAGTGCCACCGTGTGTCACGCGATTTCGGCTCCCTTTATGTGGTCATTCTGTCAGAAGCTGATATCACGATGGCAGGGAAGACGATCTACAAAATACACTACATTTACATTTACATTTTACTGCACAAAGTGTCTTTTCCGCATGCCTTTGGAGGCTGTATGCAGCCGATATCCATTAAGGGGTGGGAAAACACCCTAGGACATCGACAACAGCTGCCGCAACCCTTTGTTTTTTTTTGGTTTTTTTTAGAGGTATTTCCTAACTGCCCATGACACAGGGTCTCACCTCAACTCTTCTTTTCACTAAAATCACATTGTTTTCAGCATAAAGTTTGTTACATCCCCCCCCCATGCTTTATTGGCCAGAGTCTGGAGTCCCCTTCCCACAACTTCAATTCATGCTCCCCCTGGTGGCCAACTCGCAGTATGAAGTCCTCTGGTGTATATCATGAATGATTGACTAGAAACGTCCATGATTTCATCAAAGTAGCTGTTAAAGGCATGATTTCAACTGTTTCCGTCACAAAGTAACATTTTCCAGAGGGAAAGGCAAGTCCTGCACCAGGTACACTAGTTAAATAAAGCTTCAGACCGCCGGCTAGGATTCCAGTTCCTTCAGAGTTGAAAATTGATCAGTTTTTCAGCCAGTTTCCAAACTCTAAGATAACCACTAAAATGGAGAGTACTGGTGACTCTATGTCAGCCAATGTGTTTATTGTATTTACTTTTATATAACAGTTGCACCGCAAGAACCTATCATCCTCTGATAGGTTAAGGTGTCTAGCAGTATAACAGACAGTCAAGACCTTGACCGACGTGAATACTAAATGGACATAATGTACATTATAGTGCTATTATTTAGGGGTGCATAACATTCCTCCTCCCAAAACTTTTCAGACAATCTTTTCAAAATATCACAAGTTTCGCTCTATAACAGTCAAGAAGAGATTGCCGCTATAAGGACAGTGAATATCATGCACATTGAAGTGCTTTTATTTAGGGTATAAAATGTTGCCAAGCTTTTCCTGTGCATTCTTTGCTAAATATTATTGCAAATGTCCTAAAAGATGCATTTTTATAAAAGAAAACGTGCACAAAAGTAGGTTTTTCAGAATAAATTCCCCCTCATGACAATGCTTTCATAGAAAAATGATTTTGCTGAAAAACCTTCTCCAAAAAAACTTTTTACAAGAATGTTCGCCCACGTGTGCAGTTTTGTGGAGTCATCAAAACTGTACAGCCTTTCAAAATAGTAAAATCTGTAAACGTCATAAAACTCAGAAGGTACATCTTAAATTTCACCCATCTGCACGCTTTGTTTTGATTTGATGTGAGTACTGGAATAAGACGTAAGATTCAAGACCAAGAACGGTATTAGGGTCCTCTTTTATATAGTACCATGATATTAATAGTGTTTTTCATTTCTACAAAAGCATTTTCTTCCAAACAATTGGTAATAAAAATCAGAGAACATGCAATTGGACTCCTTAGTTAAAACATGTACTATGAGTGTTTGTGGTAACCAAAACTCAGATAGGGGTGTTCTCTTTGTAAGTGTAAGCAACACTTGGGGGCTGTCTCATGCCTTATCACTGATGACTTGCAGGTTTTTACTTTGCACCTTTAATAGAATGTATGTTTTTGCGTCTGGCAATGCTTGAACATGAACTTACAAGCTAAGCTCTTGCATGACCTTGCTGATTAAGCTATTCTATGATTCTTCTTTTTTAGGGTGATGGTGGGGATCAAGGCATTTCGGGGCCTGTTGGACCACGGGTAAGTCAGCCCACGAGGAAGCGCAGCCTTTAAGGGAGACTTTATATGCATCTCACAATACTCCAACTTAATCACTATCAGCTTGTGCTGAGAAGAGCTGGTACTTTCCCTTTCGAATGAAAGAAGTGCAGGCGCTCAGTACCGGACAGTACCTACCCAATTAAAGCAGTGGACCAGGTGTTTGAATTCCCTCTGCTACATTGGGCCTACAGTATCATCGTAATCAAAAAGAAAATGGCTGAACTTTTTCAACATATTACTTCCGTAAAATGTCACCTTGGGAGCACTTGCACTTTATCAACCACCTTTTTAGACTGAGAAAGTGCTAAAAAAAATAATAATAATGAAACCCAAATTGCTGTAAAGGAAGAGTAAACGGTAGCTATAGAACATGTTTTAATATTGTATTTTTATGTTTTGTGCTACCCCAGCCAAAAGTCTGTAGAGGTTCAATTTCTACTATCTCAGAGAAACGGGGTGGTGCACTAATGCTTTATGTCGCTACAATCATCCTTGCGTTTTTTGATGTTAACAGGGTCCACCCGGACAGAAAGGTGACCAAGGAGCCACAGAAATCATAGACTACAATGGAAACATCCAGGAAGCATTGCAGGTACGTAGTGCAGTGCACTATGGGTGACGACTTGTGCACGTTGTTCTGCACCATCATCATTCTGCACTGTTGCAAATATTATTAATTCATTACTCCAAGTCGTAGACCTCCCTATCACAGTCCTGGTTCCCATCCCTCCCTCCCTGTTTCGGCTTCTTGTGTTTGGTGGTGTAGAAAGATGATCGGTAAGGTCAAGGGTTATGTGCCAGAGGATGTGGGTTTGGCCTGGAGGGTAGGGATGGGACCAAAGGAGTTTTCAGCTAGGATTATCTGTGGGGAGGAGCTATCGCTCATGTGTTTAAGGACTGTGATGGGGAGGTCTGACGAGGAGGTAATAGACCTGTGTATTATAGGCATCTCCCTTCAGTGACTTTATTGGAAAATGATGATATCTTATCAAATAGGTACTCTGCTTTACTTAATGAATGGAGTTTTTGTGTGAAGGTATCTTTGATGCCTCTATTGACGACAGAGGCTTTTCTATGTTTACATGAAGAAGTTGCAAAAAACAAAGGCTTACGTTATTGTTTCAAGAATAACTATGTTAAGAAAAGGACTGTTGCATGCACTTTTTTGTATTTGTTTTCTAATATGATTGAGCATATATCGTTCTCCTTAGAACAAATTGTGATGTACTTTTTAAATTTGCAATTTTCATCGTTTGTTTTCTAATCTTTCTTCTGCTGGCTTGTACTCTTAATTGTGGCCTAAATGCATATCCAGAAGTTACCCTTGTTGGGATTCTGGTTCAACCTTTATAATGGGCTAAACCGCTCATAATCCCAAATCATGGAGTCGATTGGCCCGCAGGACCTGCAGAATTAGTAACTATCCCTGATAGGTTCACAGACTACCTGAAGCATCCCACAGTCGTGCAGCTCCTTTCTCCCTCCTCCGCTACTTGAAAAGCACACCAGCAGCAGCACAGCTCCTTTCTCCTGACTGGAAAATGGTGCATACAGAACACACTACACAATGACAGCCAAGGAGCACAGCTCCTTACTCCCAATAGGGAGCAGGAGAAAGCGGATGTATAACGGTACAACGCGGTATAAAACACCGCAGACCATCACAAGGCAGGTTTTACAACGCAATTCGTTACAACGACTTGCGTTGGAGGGAGCTGGACTTAGGAGTAGTATAATTTACTATTCCAACTCCAGTCTACATACAGTAGGGAAGGTGTTGGATAGTAAATTATACTATTCCTTGTCCTAGAGCGCCCTCCAGCGCAAGTCGTGGTAACGATTTGCGTTGTGAAACCCGCGATGTAATGGCACTGTGGTGTCATTACTGCGTTGTAAAGGATGTTTCCCGGAGAAAGCAGGTCATGCTACAGCACAGTGGCGTCACATGCTGTAGTAGAAAGCACTATGCAGTGGCGTAGCAAGGTCAGGTGGTACCCGGTGCGGAAAATGTCTTGTCACCCGCCGGCTTGACAAAGTGGCAAAAATATGTGTTTAAAACACATATTTTTGCCATTTTATCACCCCCTCAGTGATGACACCCAGGACGGTCTGCTCCCACTGCACCCCCCTTCCTATGCCGCTGGCACAATGAATATGTAAGTCATTAATAGACACTAGCATTACACTTAGTACAAGATAGGCTGGAACAAAATGTGCAAAAAATATTTAAGTATAATAAAGTTGAAAAAATGCCTTCCAAAATATATCTGTAAGTAATATACTGAACCCAGAGTAAACATTTTTTTATACCCGTCTATTAAAAACATGCACTCGCATAATATTCAATTGTGCAAATGTACATTTCTTCCAGGCAGCAGGCACCCTGGCAAGATGGCTTGTTCCTTGTTTAGCTGCCTACCCTTCCCTCAACTTCACAGCACGGGAGACTCCCTCCCATCCACTTTAGCTGAGCCTAGGAATTTACCGTCCTAGGGCGGTTGTCCTTTAAGAAAAAGTAGGGGAACTGATAAAAAGGTATGGGCACATCATGCCCCTCGGATCCCACCCACTTCAAACTCTGGCTAAAATAATATGCTTCTGATGCCTTTCATGCTGTGGGTTCAGTAGTCTATGCCCTTGCCTCCGGGTGGAACACTACTGACCATCTTTCCTATTCACAAGCATGGCAACAGTGGGACATTCGAACACCAGTTCAGTGCTGCTGTCCCCCAATTATGATTCTGCGATTCAGACCTGCTGTTGAAGTTACTATCGACAAGTTGCACGCGTGAGTGGTGCTTAGTCCTGCTGCATGGAGAAATCTATGAGGGGCTGGTAGTCAAACTAGTCCCGGTGATTTCACCCATTAAATAAAGTAAATATTGTAGTAGCAGCGTCATCCCAAAAGAACAGCCATGTTTGTACTTCAACTAAAATGTGTAAGGCCTTATTTAGAGAGGTGCAATTAGGACATTAGGGCAACAGCCTGTGTACTCTTTGGCTAGTTAAACAGAATGAGATGAGGACTGGGGCAATTTAAAGGTCTCAATCCTCAGTACAATCCAAAACAAGGAGAATATAAAAAAACAACAGGTCTGAGGATTTACAACAACTAGATATACTGTCTTACACCCTTTCGGAGCAGGGCTTAAGGCATTTAAGTCTCCCTGAACAAGGAGGTTAAAAGCAAACTAAGCACGCACAAATAGAAAATAGTTGACCGACAAATATTTTGTATTCATATTTGGTTGAATATTGACCGGTTTTGTAACTTGTGATGGTTTTTATTAAATGTAAACAATAAGCTTGAAAATAGAAGATATCAGTCGTGTTTGGTTCATGGCTAGTAAGTAATAAGGCCACAGTTTGCTGACACCACAGCAAATGGCCACAAGATGGCGCTAGTTTGCATACATTGCCAACTAGGTCAAAAAGAAGTATCAGAGTGCCAAAATCGCATTTTGTCTGGGACTCTGAAACTCTCTCTGCACCGGAGCTATCGCTGACAACTTTTTCGGAAGTTTTTTTGGGGGCAGGTTTATACAGTGTGAACGCAGTCCGGAGATATTGGAGCTCAGGGACAAACAGGGGCTTATTTACAAGGCCCTTGCGTCACTTTTCACATAATAAAAAAGACGCAAAAGGGGCGCCTCTGCACCGTAGCTATCGCTGACCACTTTTTCTGAAGTTTTTTTTTGGGCAGGTTTATACAGTGTGAATGCGGCCCGAAAGTATTGGAGCTCAGGGACACACTCGGGGGCTTATTTACAAGGTCACTTTTTGTATATTATTATTATTATTATATTAAAAATGACGCAAAAGTGACGCAAGGTCCTTGTAAATCTGCGCCTCATTTCTTAGTAGGAACTGGGGGCCTCATTTATGAGGCTGTGCGTCACTTTTACGCCGCCGGTGCGTCACTTTTTATAATGCACCAGTGGCGTAAGAAATGCGCCTTGTTGCGCCATATTTACAAAGTGACGCATCTAGGTAGATGTGTCACTTTGTAAACCCCTGTGCCACATTATACCTGCGCCAGGTATAATGTATGCAGGGGGGCGTTCTGACGCAAGAAAGGGTCATGGAAGTGACGCAGTGAAATCTATAAGATTTCACTGCGCCATTTCTTGGCCGCTAATGCGTCAAAATCTTACGCCTGCTTCATGGCAGGCGTAAGACTGACACAGGCAGTAACAACATGGGACTTGCCCATGTGAAAGTGCAGATTGCTGGAGTTGCGCCACTTTTGTGACACACTCCAGCAATGCGTCACTTTTGCGCCTACAGATACGTCAGAAATACTGACCTATCTGTAACTCCTTGCGACATGATGCGTCATATTTTAAATATGACGCATCAATTATGTCGCAAGGAGTGCGCATTGAGAAGTGACGTATCGCTGCTTCACAAATGAGGCCCCCGGTGTTTTGTGAGTCGCAAACTTGCCCCAAGGTCATTAAACCGCTTTACATAAGCACCAGATTACATTACAGGACACCCCCCTCGTGGTTATAGTTACTTGACACCATCGACCCACATTGTTTTAATGTGTTATTTACTCATTTGTCCACAAAAGAAATAACATGAGTACTAATGTCCTCAATTAGGCGCTTTACAAATCGCATTTAACATTAACATTAACAACCTTCAAGTATTGAATTATCCTCTTAGATAAACACCTCTATGGATTTTGTCGCATATTCCGAGTAGGACCAAACAGGATATGGATTCCAAACCATAACGTTATATTTTTTGTAGCCTTTTCATCCACGATTACGTTTAACACTGAGCACGGGCATGTTTTCCTTTATTGGTGACATCGTTTGCCTTCGTCCTGCGCAAATAGATGGCTGTTGACATATTTACTGACCCGGAAGTTAGCCATTGTTCTTCAGCCTCGGCAATTGCCTGCAGAAGTAGCTGAAAGTGCATGCGGTTAAACCTTGAGCATCACCCCCCTCAAGCCGTGCAGTTAAAAGAAATAGCTCTCTCTGAGTGGTGACTGCGGCATACTAAAAAAAAAACAGCACGAAGCCTTCAAAACCTTATCCCTCACAGATAACCGAATCTCTTTTTTTTCTTTTTCCAGTTTGGGTGTCATTAAAGAAGAAATGATTTGCTAATGGCTTACATGCAGGAGAACCGCCCCCCTCCCCAGCAGGACACTTGCAGGGCAAGAGGCTCATTTGAGTTCTCTGGATGGAGACAATAGGCCCATTAGCGTTACGCAGATGACTGACTACCCGGTGTCATTATTGTCGAATGTAGAACAGAAAAGAACAAACGCCCTCAAAATGGCGCCCGGGCTTGGGTAAACATTCTTGCATCGCTTGTGAACACATTAGCTGGCAGGTTGGAAACTCGCATCCAATTTACAGCTCCGCCGGGTCAGACCTCCCACTGCATTTCACATCTGACTGCAGAACAAAACATTTTGCAATTAGCGCGCAGGTGGAAATTACCCCCCGCGTTTGAGCACGAGCCTGGCTGGGCTCATGCATCCGTGACGTTGAGAGAGACCGGAAGGTGAATAGGCACCGCTGCTTGTAACCCTCTCAGTACTAGACGTCTTAGTCCGAATGAAGACTTCATCTCACACCTTCCGTTCTGTGGCCATATTACCATTTCCTTTGACTTGGCTGTCTTCCACCCAACTTCCGGTTTTCAATCTCGTATGCCTCACCCCTCTCCGTTCACCTGATGTATTCTTCCTAACATAAAGGATCCCATGAGAGTTGACCACTAGTGCCAAAAGGACTTCCTAGGAAGAGCCAACAGTTTACACACAGTAACGCGGAACCTCAGTGCACTGCAATCGCAGTACTGAACTTAAGTAACCAACCGAAGATGGTCCTGTGGTACTCAAGGGTGGGGGGGGGGGGGGGGGGGGGTGTAGCATCCCCACTCAAAGCCAACTGACTGAGGAGCACGGTGGGGGACTGTTACTATGATAATTTCTTGTAACACCCTAAAATGTAAGCAAAGGGGTGAATTAGGTTTCATTTTGTGGTGTGTCGAGCTGAGGGCAAAGGTCTGAATCAGTGATTAAACTCTAAAGGGTTTGGTCAGGGATGCTTTTCTCCTTGGTCTATGGGGCAGCAGCTCAACTTGAAGAAAGGTTTCAAAATAATCTTCCAAGTTGTTAAAAGGCTTTACATCTGGCTTCTCGACATTGCCCACTTAATGAAATTTTGCTTGCAACTTTCCACAACTCACAACCTGCTAAGCTCTCTTAAACACCCTCAGATCTGAGAAAAGAAGCCCCGAAAGGCATCCATGACCTCAGAGCATGCGTCAAGGATTCACCCATGTAGTAGGCACCTCAGCCCGACCACAGCAGTCTCTAGACAACACTGACACAGGCAGTTGGTCAAGAGATTGAGTGGTTACAAACCTGAGAGTTACGTTCCTTCCATATTGTTTCCAATTCGCAAGTGGTTCTGGGGAGCAGTGGTCCTCACATGGATATCTGAAAAGTGGAAATATGTACCACCGAAGGAAAACTAACACTTCAACCCAAAATTCTCACATCAGGTCCTGCCATCCTTTACTTCCAGATTATGTATTTTCTGCTTTTGGAATGTGATATGTAGCTAAGTATCTCTAATATGGTGAGGTAGTGGGTCTCTTGTTTAGAAATATTTTGGGGCCCCAGACCCTCCTTCTATTTGCTTATCCCAGCCCTCCACAAACAAAGGCCCTGCTAACAATGGCCCTTGCCCCATACTGTGTCCCAGAAATCTTCTGGCCTAGGTTGACACGTAAACACAACAGGGCAGGCGAGAAAGTGGGGATCCCAGAGTTTGTAGTAGGCACAACATCTACTTCCTCTTCACATGGCAGGTCGTTATCTAAACTGACCCTTCTCATCTTCCCAGGAGAGCAAAGCGGATTCCATTCAATGCAATCTGCTGAAAAATAATGCTGTTCCAAATTCTTTTCAAATTCTTCATTAAAAACAGTTTTCACAAATCTGATATCAGATTCTGATGTGGAGCGCACTTCTACAATTGAGACACAGTCGAATACAAGCCATGAGCACAGGGATAATAAATCTGTACATAACTGTGTTACACTTTAGGAGGATGCCGATAGTATGAACTCTTAGCCTTATCATACAGAAGCCTAATTATATGACAATCAATCAATCAATCAATCCCAAGAGGTAAACAACTTATCTTGTCTTCTCCATGCCATAGCTGAAAGATTACCTTACCACCCAGTACCTTTCACCTGCCCTGTCAAAATGTGGCAGGGCAGTCCCATATTACAGGGCTACAGAGGAAGGCAGAAACATCACCATTTTTAATCCTAGTGAACATGCTTGTGGGTTTGTTTAGCAGATCTCATAGAAAACTGGATCACAGTAATAAAGACATTAAAAAAAGGCCAATTTTACCGATTGAAAGCAATGCCCTGGTCTGCAGGGGGGCACACCTTTAACTGGGTGCATCTGGCGCTGATTGGATCAGTGTGCCCTATCACAGTGAATGTGCTGTGCCCTGTGCAGACGCAAACCTGCCCTTACTCTTGGAAGAGCACATTAGTGAAAAGCATAATGGTTGTCTGAAACCGCCAGTCTGCCTTTCTCCGTGCAGGTGGAAATCCGGCCTGCTTTTTGAAAGAGGGCAGAAATCCTCCTGCATTGAATCACTGCATTGGCCTGCAAGGGGAGGGTTGGGGGGTCAGTTGTACCAGCAAGCTGCTCCTCCAGTAAACCGAAGGCGCGTCACTCCACCACTCACTGAGCAATTCAAAATGGAAAAACAAAATTATAATAATGCAACGTTATTATCATGTTTTTAAAGGTTGTATGACGTTACAACGCATACTTTTACAATGCATACCTTTACAACGCATTTTTTACAACGCAACATCCATTACAACGCATTCCATTACAACGCATGCCATTACAATGAATTTTTAAAAACGACCTCTACAACGCATTCCATTACAACGCATACTACCTTTACAATGCATACCATTACAACGCATAACATTACATTGCATGTATGGTAAGTATTGGATAGTGTAGGGGTAAAAATTACTATTCTAAATCCAGGGGGTGCAACAGTAGGGTAAGTGTTGGATAGTGTAGGGGTAAAAATTACTATTCTAACTCTAGGGGGTGCAACAGTAGGGTAAGTGTTGGATGGTAATGGTATGCGTTGTAATGACTGAGTTGTAATGCCATGCGTTGTAGTGGTGTGCGTTGTAGTGTCATGCGTTGTAATGGTTGCGTTGTAAGGGCATGCGATGTAATGGATGTTGCGTTGTAAAAGTTTAGTTGTAATGGTAGTGCGTTGTAAAAGTTGCGTTGTAAAGGTTGTTTCCCGTTTTTAAACCATACTGCCTCAGTTGGTTGGGGGGAGGACAGGGTTGGGCTGTTCAGAGCTGGAGGAGGAGTAGTAGGGACTTCCTAAGTGTGCTTGACCCTTTGGCCGGCTGTCTTGGTCTGGCAATACAGTCATGTGCACTTAGCATGTTCTCTCCCAGGGTCTATTGCACAGCCTGGGTGAGAACATGCACATCCTCCCAGGCCCCTCTGAGCACCAATTTACGGCACTCAGACCAATCACATCGCTGCTGCAAGGCAGCATTTTGGCAGGCTTGGGGATTCCGGGAGGCTATGTGCTTCCTGCTGCCGGAGAAGAGAAGAGGACGGAGGAGAGGCGGCGAACTGCCGTATTCAGGTAAGTTCTTTTTTTATTCCCCCTTCCCCCCCCTCACCCCACCACCCCCATTCATAGCAGCCGCTACTGAGTTGCACCCACTCTCCTTCCTTTCAAGAAACACCCTTCGGGGATACACAGACTGTGTAGCACCTCTATGTAGTGCACAGCCAGTGTGCCTTCTGGCAGCCTCTTTGCATTTGTGCCTGCACCTATAAAATAGTGTGGGTCAAAGGTAAAGGATTCCCTCATTTGCATGGGACAACACGCCCCTGCAAATAGGGGTAAACCTTGGTCCCATGGGCGGACAATTAGCATTTGCACAATCTGTTTTAGAGAAAGGGCCTTCAAACAGCCCCAAGGAGAGCAAAAATCAGGTACACATGCTGATTCTGCGCCCACACAATTTCTATAATGCTGCCCTACGTGTCAAAAAAACAGATAAAGAAAACTGTGGACAAATAGCAGTGTGAATTCATGACAATAACCACGAAAATGTTTCTGTACTTCAGTGATGTATCTCCATTTTCACTTACAGTAAGTTGTGATGGCAATCATTTATGTGCCATTTAAGGGAAGATAAACAAAACTATGCTATTTCTTGCAAGTGCCTGAATTCTTAACATCTTCATTTGCATTCTAAAGAGTATTCTTTCTTACATGCAACATGTTCAACCTTTTTTAATGGAACACTACTTAATCAAAAACTCTATATCTTTTAATCTTATGTCTCTTTGATATATTTTGCCAACAGAGGATTACCACTCTAACCGTCACGGTAATTCCAACTGCATGGTTTACATTGCTGTTCTGTGGTCTGTCACTGTCTTCCTTTCCATGCATGTGTTCGTGTTTTTAATGCATCTATTAATTTTATAGCACTTGGCAATATTGCTCCCTGGTCTGCTCTGTGCAGGAAGGTGTCAGTTCCTGCACAAAAGCAATCCTGCCTGCAATTCGGGTGCAAGGGTGCCTGCGTAGGCGGTAGGCAGCATGCAGTGTGCCAGAAAAAGGAGGCAGCAGAAATGCGCCATATATCTTTATGGCACATTTTCTTGCTGCGCATCATGACTTTTAGAATTTTTTTTAGAAAATCTGGGCCTAGAAGAGTTCTGCAACTTGATCACTTCTTTCAGTAGGTATTATTTTTTGGTGCGAAGCCGTGTCTACCATTATTAGTAGATAGGGCTTTGCATCAAAAACCATGGGTGGTAGCCTCGGAATGCCCTAGACCCACCCATGGGATACCCCCTTAATGCGAAGTAGCATAAAGTGCCATTTGTTTTGCTTTACAGGGTACATCTCAGTGCACGAGAAAACATATACTTTATCAACACTTTGTATTGGTTTGTGTCATTTATTCTGACTTTGCACCAGCAGCTTGTGTTGCTAAATCTGCCCCTGTAATTCATAGAGAAATATAATACGATATTCATTTGGCACAACGCAGATTCATGTATTTCCATCACTCCTTCCCTCATAAAATCTCATCACTCTTCCTTCCACCCCTCCACATTCATTTGCAGTGTGAATGAAGGGGGCTCAGCCTTCTGTGAGTCCTGGCATTACGGAATTGTTCACCAATGCTAATAAACAACTATACAATGCTCATTTGCATCTGTAAACCTATTTACACAAATGCTCGATTCGTTGTTGTTTTTAATTTCATGCAAAGTCATTGTGAAACCCAAGGTACAAAAGACACATAAAGACATAAAGACTCAAAGGCACAAAAAGACACTATGGGTCGTATTTACAAGGCGGCGTAAGCCCCTCAGAGTGGCTTAGCGCCGCTTTGTAAATATGGAGAAAGGCATAGCACCACCAGAATACCACTAAAAGTGACTTTCTGGTGGTGCTATCCCTTGTAAATATACCAATTTGAGTTTGTGTTGTTTGGGAGTTAATCTGCAAATATTGTTCAACATTTTTGAGGCTATTCTCAAGAAATATAGAAGGTGATATAGGTATTAGGTCTCCTTTTCATGCCATCCAAGGACCCAGTAGCAGCAACTATGGGAGCACCCTCCTGCCTTAACTAATGGCAGAGTCTAATATACTGAACAACAATCACAATGTCAACCAGTACCTGAATGAAAAGCTGTGAAAGCACCAATCCCATTCCTTGAACACCTTCCAAACCAACAGAGGGCGGTATGATTCTTTGAGGGTGAGTGGGGGTGTGCTGCGAAAGTGACTCAGAATCCTTTGCTAGAGGGAAGCCAATGATAGCAGCGACAGCAACTGACAACGCAAAACAACAGCATGGTTGATCAAGATACATGTTTTTGTTCAATGGGTGTCATCTATCGTCTGTAGTGTATTGTTTGGTGTATTTCATACGTGTTACTGTCGTTTTAACATGGCACTTTCGTATTTCCTTTTGATATGGTGTTGTGTATATTACTGTCTATCAAGCCTGGATGTAACCTTGTGGTTTTTAAATTACTAAAAAGTGTTTTGTGTTGTCTGACATGCAGAAATTAAAAGTTGTGTCATTGATTTCGTCAAACCTGTAATTTGATGTTCAGTTTTAATGTAGCACAGTGTGATTGTCCTGATTCACGCCTTTTTTAACTTCACTGCAGTTGTTTAAATTAAGGGTTACCAAACTATTGTGTAGGGTTATGTGTTTTCAGCCCAGCAGTGTTACAGTTCCCTCTTTTGGGGACAGTTTACATTTGGAAATTCAGACACCAATGCATCAGCATTGTCAATTGGAAAAGCATTATCCAGTCTTTCGTGCACAGCTAAACCACACAAACAGACAACTGTGCCAGATGCAAGGCTGTAAGAAACAAAAAATTAGAGACACAAAACACAGAGCCCCATTTAACTTTAGAGTCCTTTAGAATCTTCTTGAATTCAGGGCCACTACCCAGTTCTGGCTTAGATACTTTATCACCCCAATGGTTTCAGTTAGGCTCTGACTCAAAGGCTGGAACTGACAAAAACTTTTTGATGCCAGGAAGTGCAAGGCATCGAGTGTAGTTAGATTATCACTTGCTTCTGTGGAACCTTATAACTACTCGTAAACTAGCTGTGGAGCCCTTTCTTTCAGAAGTCTCCGCTACACTCAGCGGACACAGCATGACCTCAAAAAAGGAGAGTGAATGCTGCTTGGCACATGACCTAACAAATGACTTCCATTTTCAGCACCAGACTAGAGACAGCATTAACTTTTTGTTGTGGGTGCTAATGGGTTCAATGGAAGGCCACAGCGCACCACTGATGGCTTCACCGTGCCATTGACCTAAAATGATGTCATTGGTGATGTGGAAATGCAGGTGTTAAATAGTCAGATTTTCAGTTGCATGGAATAATGGCACCAACCTGTGCCTACTGCATTTATAAAAGACATGCATTTATGTGGCAACGCAAGAGCTCATGTAACATAAATACAATGCAGGCCAGGAGCATTGGCTTTGCCATTGCTTGTTCATTTGCCATGGAAGTGATTTACTTGGAAACATGATGTTTCTCGTACTCCTGTTGGAGATCACTGAAAGGGGTCACTTCCCCCCTGCCCACATATCGCCGACTTTTGAAAGACCTATCAGGTCCCACTTATCAAAGCCTGGGTATGTCGATAACACCCCTAGACGGTCCGTTTCTAACAGAGGGGTGACTTGTCTAATCTTGTTTTTCCACCCCAGAGCGGTTGTTGCCATTTGCCATAGATTGACGGTGGTGGATGCTGGAGTGTATTTTGGTGCATTATCCCCCCTCCGTGAATTAACATGCCCTCTTCTGACATCTGAGGTCAACCTGCAGGTCTCAGCCCTGTCTCAGGCACCTTAGACCTTCACTCCTTTTAGGGAAGTGAATCGAGTATAAATGTACGGAGTAGAAGTGGTTGAACCACCATAAAAGAAACAAGTCATTAGCTTCCAAGTATTCACCCCAAAGTCTAATACATCATTATTACAGCATCTATTTTTCAATCCATCTCAATCTATTGTTATCCAACTCAAAATCAGAACCTGTGTGGAAGTTAGCAAGGGGAGCAGCACAAACCCAGCCACAATTACACAATCACTGCAAACAAACTGAGATTTGAGGATGATTCTTTCATCTTCATCGACAGAGATAGAGGGCTGGCCGCACTACAAAGCGGCTTAGGCTTCCTCTTGATGGCCCATCGTGTATTTGTTCTGCATGTCTTCTTTCAAACTGAAGATCTCCATCTATCTTCCAATTGTAACAATCACCCAACATAAAGCTGGACTTCTTAAGGGTGTTACTAACAACTTGACCTTTTTTCATCAACAGGGACCTTCGGGGCCTCCAGGTCCTCCAGGGCCGCAGGGGATAAAGGTTTGTTGACTCTTTTAACTTGGCGCTCAGCCTCAAGCATGCCTGTTCAGTGTCATGGACGTTGTTAGCAGAATAAGGAGACATCAAAAACATATTGCAAAAGATACTATGATAGTATCCAGTTTTCTAAAAATCAGTTAAAATGAAACTGTTCAGTTTTGTACAAGTTACAAAAATTGTGTGTCACGTTGTCCAGTGCTTTGTGCCTGAGTCTAAAATAAATTTTAATATCAAATTCAAATGATTCTTCACACACTCTAGAGATGTGTTGCACTCCATCAGTTTACTTATATTAGCCGCCATAGTTCCAAGGGAAAAAATAGCACTGATGCTATTTCACAAAACCAATTTTCAAACTTAAAGCAAACATTGCACTAGCCGTATGTGACCCAGACCTATTATTAAAATAATACATTCAGGAGAGCTTCAACCCAGTGGCTAAAATGCATATCTATCAGAACGCCTTGGTAATTTATGTTTAAAGTCAAGGCGTGTGGAAGGTATTGATCTTCAAGAAGCTTACAAGGAGACCAAAGTGTAATAGATAGTAATTAGGAAAACCTATGCAGACCTTTGTAGGCAATCTTGTGCACCAGGTTCTTTCAGATTCAGAATGATGGTACATACCCATCTGATGGTCCTGGGAAGCATTGCGTTGAAATTGAGATTCTGCAAAGTATAATTGTCTGTATCGTGGATTTTGTAGATTAGTAGCATTTTGGTGGCTTTAACAAAATGGCAGAAAGTGCAATAGATCTTTATCTCTTATTAACCTGCTTGGTCTCACCATCTTTTCCCCAAATTGCAAAGGCACTCAAACTATATAGCTGAAAATAATATTCATAAAATAAAAGCACAGCAGTGTGGAAATGTTCTGTGTCTGTAGTATGTATATGGTTTTTATGTCAATCATGGGATTAGACAATGGTTTTAAAAAATTTTATTTGGCAACTTCAGCGTGGTTTTCCAAGGTAACGGACAAGAAGACATTGATCATTTAAATCTATGTGTGATCCTTTGTTTCATCACGAACATAGGTTGGTCAAAATGTCTAGACATGGGCGATTGAGATCTATTGGAACCTTTAAATTATGCTTCGGGAGCACAAAATAATTTTACCCTTGAGTGCAATGAGAGCGAATATTTCAAGATTTTGTTTTTGAGAATCCAAAGTTCTTATTTTTAGAAGTAGGAGTAGGAAAGGAGTCTTTACAGTGGTAGGTGGCCAATAAATAAGGCTTTGAACACCTAACAACCCATAAGATTGGGGTTGTTCACAAATATTTTGCATATCTTTTCCTATTCTGGGAACATATGTAAACTACCCCAGCAACCAAGCAAATTACGGATTTTCATCTCGTATCATTTCAGGGTACTTTACAAACATTATTGTGCAAATGGTAAGCATTGTCATTAAAAAAAATTAAATAAGGCATTTTAAGACTCAGACATTTTCCTTTGATGAAATAAAATCTTTCATCTTAGCCACCGACTTTAGGACAGCAGTCGAAGCTTGACTTCGTTCCTGCCTCGACAGAGGGAAAGCTCTTCTAAAATGCCTTCTCAAATCCACACCGATAGCTTTTAAAGCTGTTTGCTTGGCCTCTGAGGCAAACAAATCCGGCCTTATTACAACACCCTCAAACAATTGCACTGCCTACCATTTGAGGTACATATTAACCTCAAACGAGCGTGTATTACCAATAAGGCTTCCAACTTCTGACTTTTTCTCTACTTGAAGGACAAATGGCAAACCACAGGAGATGAATGAATAACACAAAGTAAATCCCACCTCCTACTTGGAATTCCAAAAATATAAAAAGTAAATCCTTAAACCAGGCTTTCTCTTACCTAGCCTCCAGACAGGTAACTAGATACCTGACACCTTTAGGCTGAACCCAAATTACCCATCATTCCGAAAAACACTGTAGAATCCCCAGTTATAGCTGCATCTACCAGATTGAAGGATGCTACTCCCATTTCTCCCCTCACCCACATGTTGCACTCTATCGCCAAAGTCTACGGCTGGAGTCAAACCCTCCTTTCTTCATGAGTTCCAACCCCTGCCGTCACCCATTTTACACTATTGACTGTCTCCACCGCTGGAACAAATCTGCCATTATGTGCTACATGTTAAGCTATTCTAATATACCAATGGTATGGTGTATATAACATGCTACACTGCCCTTGTTGCTTGTCTTCGCACTCAACAAATACATAAATTAATAAAATATTGCTATGCAAAGTCAGTATTTTTGAAAATCTTATTCAAGTACCCTGATACCCGTGTATGTATTCTATGTTTTTGTTTCACAATGTTGAGTAATGTGTGCTTTACTTTAAGGCAACATCCACATTTTGTCTGGTCTACACTAGTCATCATGGCACTCTGATCCATAACATATATAAAAAATGCCTTGCATCCTGCTCTAATGCTGTGGTCTTTCGTTGCAGGGCGAGGCAGGATCTCTAGGACCTCCAGGAATTGATGGCGAGCAGGTACATCACAATGGATTACTGTGCAGGATTATTAGAGCTCTGAGCATTATAGCAGATTTATTCGATTTCCTATAGGTATGTCTAATCCAGAGTGTGGCTATGTGCAGGGCCGGACTGAGAACCCAAAGTAGCCCTGGTCATTTTGTCAGGCTAGCCCCCAGGGGGTGCGCGAGTGTGCATTGCTGCTTTTGTTACTGGGCGCCGATATTGCAGCACCACTGCAAAACCTACCCACAGTAACAAAACCAGCCCCACCGCTGAAAAACCATCCCCCAACCTTCCAGCCTAGAGGGAAAACGCTGGATGCCCGCTACTGCCCGTCCGGCCCTGGCTATGTGTTGATATGTGCATAGCGCAATCTTACTATCAGCGTCTAGTAACTTTTTAGGAGAAGTCTTTTGTATAAAGTCATATTTGAATCTGCTTTCTTACTAAGTTCTATGTCATTAAATGAGAGTTATTATCAAGTTTCATATTGCTCATTTTGGCCACCATCTTGAGAGGTGTCCCTATGCGGGATATGCTCCAGCTGATTATGGGCTGGATGTTCCACACCCGCATTTACCTGAAAATCCGGCTTGTAAAATTCCCGAAGGAACAGCAGGTTGCTGTGGAATGCAGCCACAGTCCGAACTCCTTTTATGGCACATGGGGGAGCAGATAGCAGCGGCGGCTTCTCCGCAAAGGCGGGGGAGCATTGCTCCACTGCCTTAGAGGCAGCAGCTGAAAAATCAAACAATATTTTATTAGCATTTTATTTTTCAGCTGCTGGCCAAGCCAACGAGTGTAGGGAGGGGTGGGGCCCTGCAGGGAGGGAGTAAGGAATTAAGTGCTATTTGCACTTCTAAGTGCTCATGTCTGTTTGGCCGGCCGTCTTAGGCCGGCCAAACAGACATGCGCACTTAGGTTTCTCTAACCCGGCTGTTTTCTACAGCCAGGTGAGCAGAGCATCAAACCAGCCCGCTCAGGCCAATCCCTGCCCTGCTCTTACAGTATGAGAGCAGCGTCTGGATTGGATGGGAGTCTTTCCCAGGGACTGCCGGGAGCAGTAGTAGAACAGAGGAGCACTGGAGCGTGAGGCGGCTGCAGGATGAGGTAATTTATTATTATTATTTGTTTTAATTCAACCCTCCCCTGCTGCCGCTGCTGCCCTGCCACCCCACCACTGCATACTAGCAGCTGCCGCAACTTAAAAATACAGTTCTGCCATGCCAGTTCCAGACCTGCCTCCTTATAAAAGATTTTCACTGTGTGAGGACAAGGGCGGGGCCTTGAAGGAGGCAGAGCTTAGGGGCGAACACAGCTGTGGCACTTTAAAATCACTGCCTCCCCCCTCCAACACCAAAAAACAAAGATTTTGAGGCAGCTGCCGTTGTCCTGGGAGGTTTCACCCCCTGTAACAGCCATCGGCTGCACAGAGCCTCCAGACAATAACGTCAACACCTACTGTCTGCGGGGGTTTTCAGCTCATTGTATGCACACCGTGTGATGCTGGCTTCTCACCGGGTGGCCATGTGATGGGAAAGGGTATCTTGTTAAGCACAGTGGCACCGTGTGAATTTGAAGGTCTGCAGCCCACAGGCTGACATGCTCTAGGACACTATCATGACCCCACTCCAACTACACCTTGCCCAACTAATGCCACCCTTCCCTCATTTACCACCTGGCAGAGAAAGTGGTAAATGTAAGCATTACACCTGACAGAACTGGAAATACATTGTGGTATTTCACTTGGTTAATCCGGGTGCACAGACTTATTCCACATTCCATGGGTTTAACTCATAATTGCACGGTACTGTTGGGGTGTTAGCGCTTGGTACTGGTTACTACATATGTATTGTTTGCACTCTGTGCAATTCGCTAGCGCTCTAGCATGTCAACAGGTCTTCAGCCAATATTCCATATTTCAAAGCGTGCAATTTGTGATGACTTCCGATGTTCAATAGCTGCTAAAATAATATTACATTTTGCAGGGTCCAAAAGGTTCGAAGGGTGACACTGGTGAATCTGGCACACCTGGAGAAAAAGGGGGAATCGGGCTTCCGGGCTTACCGGTAAGTTTGGATAGTTGTTATATTTGCAACATTAGCAGTTTTGAGAAATATAGCACTGAAAACAGCTTCCCTGCATGCCAATAACTGAACTATATTATAAACATTTTAGATCACATACGAAAACATTTATTTCTGGTCCAGTCTTACCAAACTCTTGACATGGAACTTTTACTCAATGGCCAAAATTGACATGTTATGGTATAGCTAAAGCTTGGTGTAATTATGCGGAACTGTGTTAGTGGAAGTGCCAGTGGATCAACCATACACATATAAGGAAGACTATGGTAGAATTGCCTACATGATGCTCCCCTGGATGTATGTCGTTACAACGCATGCTTTTTCCACGCATGCCTTTACAACGCAGGTTTTACAACGCAAGTCGTTACAACGACTTGCGTTGGGGGACGCTGGATAGTGAATAGTTTAATTTACTATTCCAACTCCAGTCACCGTGGATAGTAGGGAAGGTTTTGGATAGTAAATTAAACTATTCCCTATCCTATAGCGCCCTCCAGCGCAAGTTGTTGTAACGACTTGCATTGTAATTCCTGCGTTGTAAAGGTACTGCGTGGAAAAAGTTTCGTTGTAAAGGATGTTTCCCGCTCCCCTTAATTGTGGAAGCCTTTGTCACTGGTGCAAAAACGTAAGGGACATTTAGTTGATGCCTTCACCGTGTCTGGTTGAAAAATAAATCAAGCATCTAAAAAATTAAGTTTTTTTTCCAAGCTTTAGCTTGAAATCTATATAAGGAATGCACACACACATTTAAAGATTAACAGTTATCAAACAATAACAGTCAGTTATAACTTTTGAAGGGAAAAAAGCTTGAGAAACGTTGTTACTCCTAATCTTTACAGTACACAACCCATGTTACAGTCTCTCAGGATAAGAATTGTAATATTAATATAACATATTCCAATATAAATATGTATTTTGTACATTTTGTCCAAATCCGAGAAAGCTAAGGTTTGAAAAGCCAGATATCTACTCCCTAATGGTTACTCATACATATGTAAATATCTGACTTTTATGGGATTCATAATGGATTCCAGGAGTACTATTGGAAATCAAGAAGAAGGCGCCAAAGGTGCACCCATCCGTGACCAGAACGCGGCCGCAGCCAGTCCCCCTGGTCAGATGATGAACGAGGGTATCACAAACACTCCAGATGAGATTTTAAGGGTAGAAAGTTTAAATAAAAACTGGCCAGAAGAGTATGAGAAATTTCCTAAAGAGGTACAGCTGTCAGGTATGGGATTTACAGAGCCGGCAGTTAAAGAAAGAAGTACAAAGACACACTTAATAGGTCTCATTAATCTGCATTCCATGTATAAGACAGAATAGAAATAGGAGGGCTGCCATCAGGGGTCTCACTGTCAGTGCGCCTACTGGGAGCTTCTTTGTCTCTGCACCCCCATCTGTAATACGACACGGGTGCAGAGGCAAAGGGATTCCCTCATTTGCATGAGGCCACGCCCTCATGCAAATGAGGGAATGCCCTCTGAAGGTAGCGCTGGTACTTTAGGTGTGTCAGCACTATTGGTATTACAAAAGGTAACCACAAGCATATCTGCAACCCGTTCTGTAATACCAAAGTGCAGCGGTGGCACGCAAAGCAAGTGCAAACACCCGTTGTGCCCCCGGGACACTTGTATAATATAGCCCCTGGTCAACCACTTTTTTTTATCCAAATGTTTAGTTTGTTCATAGGTTGTTGACCTACATCAAAATGCTTTAAATACATCTGACACATGCTTTTTCAACAATACACTTGGCGTGAGGGGAAGGCTGAAGCACGGTGACTTGAATAAGCGCTGTGCTCAAAACACAGCGATCACGGTCTCAGGCGACACTCAGAGCTGCTTCAGGTTCAAATTCTTTAATTTTTTATTCAAATCCCTGAAAAGTGTATGACAAGTCCTCTGACACTCCCCTGCGATAGGCTAATTGTACATTTCCACGTGGAATCTGCCAGTACTTTCCATACATTTTTGACCCTGTCATGTTCTAGCTTTATGAATTGCAAAAACCTGACGTTTGTGAAATTTATGATTTGTCCTAGGCCTAAACCACACTTACAAACACATGAAAAATGCTCTGTCCATAGTACTGGTGTATTAACAACATCAGCACTTCCACACCTTACCATGCCCTACTTCTCAGGAGCACTAGCAAACTACAGGAGGATACCCATAAACCCATTTGAGACAAGGGTGGATAGTATATAGCATACAACAATGTCTCAACAGATTTTAGTTCACAATTATATAAATGCACAACATGTTGCAATGAAGGGAGATATAACGGGGGAAGGAAGACATGAAACCAGGAAACATTGATTGGAAAATGACTTTTTCATACATTTGATTGCAAGATCAAAAACAAAAGCACTGTGTTACATTCAATGTAATGTAACCTGTACTAGACTGTGCGCAAGTGCTTGTGAAGAAGGTGAACGGCGCTAGTGACAAGTTACGGGGTATATACAGCAGGAAAAAGCCACAGAAACAACAATGATATATACAGCAAACTCGTATTGGTACCCATACATTTGATACATTATGAACAGAAGTATTTCTTTTGGGGACCACAAAGTTGGCGCCATAAATTGCACTGCAAAGGTCGGCGGCGTTTCGGCCTGTATAGAGTTCAGTTAATTTCAAACAATGGTTCTGTCGGGTATGTGAAATGATTACTTCAAAAAATGCATTATTTCATCACAATTCACAGTAGTCCTTCAATTACTTAAGACTGTGCTCCAAGTACAGAGCTTGCTCCCAACGCAAATCCAATACCACAAGAATTCAGGGTAATCAATTACTTTTAATCCATGAATATCATTTTTCATTCATAAGTAACCCTGTATATGCATAATTTATTTACAATTTACAACAAATGGCGCAGATTAAAAAGTGAATAAGGTGTGACATCATGTGACATTGGTGACATTCAAACGTGCTTATATACAAGTGAGTGAAAAAGAAGGGAGGGGGTAGAAACGACTTATTAGGCCAGTTAAAGTTGGCAATTGTAATTAGCCCAGTGATCCATTCAATTGGTCTAGCATTAGAACTGGGTATTCAACTGATCCAATGTTTTGAATATCGTCGACGTTTCGACCCTGTGGGACGCCTTAGTTGAGGGTCTAGCGCGGGTCTTCTTCAGGACAAGGGGCAGTGGTAAAGCGCCTATGGGTCTCCATACGATTGACCCCAAAAGGTTGTAGAAAATTAATTTCAGATGTAGGTTACTCGTATCTAGTAACTGAACAAGTTTCTTCCCACCATAATCATTAATGGGGTATTCTTTGGGCTTTGGAAAGGAACCCGCTTCCAGCCAAGGTCGCCTTATCAATGGGACGATCTATTTGTTATTCGGATTGTTACTGGGGCGCGAGATCGGTATGTTCACTTCGCTCCTTCGGCATTCCGTCAAAGTGTCTTAGACACTTTGACGGAATGCCGAAGGAGCGAGCCGAACATATAGATCGTCCCATTGATAAGGCGACCTTGGCTGGAAGGGATCCTTTCCAAAGGCGTCCCACAGGGTCGAAACGTCGACGATATTCAAAACATTGGATCAGTTGAATACCCAGTTCTAATGCTAGACCAATTGAATGGATCACTGGGCTAATTACAATTACCAATGTCACATGATGTCACACCTTATTCACTTTTTAATCTGCGCCGTTTGTTGTAAATTGTAAATAAATTATGCGTATACAGGGTTACTTATGAATGAAAAATGAAATTCATGGATTAAAAGTAATTGATTACCCTGAATTCTTGTGGTATTGGATTTGCGTTGGGAGCAAGCTCTGTACTTGGAGCACAGTCTTAAGTAATTGAAGGACTACTGTGAATTGTGATGAAATAATGTATTTTTTGAAGTAATCATTTCACATACCCGACAGAACCATTGTTTGAAATTAATTGTATTGCCCAGGTTCTGAGGGATACTGGGTCACCCCATGGTGATTTACATTGTATAGAGTTCAGGCCATCATCAGGACCAGGTTACAATTTTTACATCAATGCTTGTTTGAAGGCGAGGGTAATCGTGACAAGCTGGGAAGAGCACTACGGTGGTGCTAGAGCTTGATGGTGACCATGGGTAGGTCAGGAATGATGGAGAGAGAGCCTTGCAATGCTTGGTCTGGAAGTCCAGGCGCAGAGTGCGCTAGGATTGCCGTAGTCAAGCGGGGTAAATCCCACCCAATGTGGATGTTCCGTTAGTGAGTTGGAATATTGTCAGTAAAGCAGGAAAGAATCAAGCTGGAAGGGTTCCAAGGCCGGTTAATGATTCTCTGTGTCACTTGGATCCTTAACCGGCCTCACACCACACAAGTAATCTCAAAGCCTTGCATAGTGACTGCATGTCAGACGTCTGTTATTGTTGAATTTGTGCAAGACTCAGCTCAGCCTTTTCAACTTGAATTTCTTCTTCTGTGACTTTTTAGGGTGCCAACGGCATGAAGGGAGAAAAGGGAGACCTCGGCTTGCCGGGCGCACAGGGTTCTTCTGTAAGTAGTAAATTTCATCTCACTTTAAACGGAATCATTAATATGATAGAAAAGAACTGGCAAATACAGTTTACATATATTGTTCCTGTACCACGTGGGGCCATTAGGACAATGGCATCTCATTTGACTTCTTTGAGGAAACTGAAAAATGCTTTTAGACAGACAGATTTATCAACACTTTGCACTAGAGCAAAGTCACAAAGAGTGAGGCAAATAGTTAATAAAGCATTTCCTTTACAGGGGGAACAACCTTTACAACAAAGGTTTCACAACGCGGTCCTGTTACCACGCAACTTTTACAACGCAAGTCGTTACAACGACTTGCGCTGGGGGGCGCTCCAGGATAGTAAATAGTTTAATTTACTATCCAACTCCTTCCCTACTATCCACAGGGACTGGAGTTGGAATAGTAAATTAAAATATTTACTATCCAGCGCCCCCCAACACAAGTCGTTGTAACGACTTGCGTTGTAAAAGTTGCGTAGTAACGGCACGCGTTGTAAAAGTACGCGTTGTAACGTCGTACATCCCCTTTACAGCGTAGCTCTAAATATGAATCAATTAGTGATTTGTGCTATTTTGTGTTACCTTTTATCAAGGGGGTGTCGCAAGGCATGTACATGGGCATTCCCACATTACCATCAATGGTGTTTAACAACAAGCCCTATATAAGAAGAATGGTACAAAAGGTTTTTTTTTAAAAAGCATCTCCTCGAGGCACGTGCCAACAAGAAAAAAAATATTATTTCCCGCAACTTTTCACATATTGCACATTTGTTGTTTTGTACAGCACACATCCAATGTGGGAAAAGTTTTAAAGTTTACTAAAAATAGTATTCTAGGTTTACCCTATGACGAAAAAGCATGTGTATAGCATTAAGCGCCCTAAAAAACCATGGCAACTGGGGAAGAGAGTAACAGTAGCACCATATCTTAGTAGATAAGCGCTGCCCTTGCCTCCTAGTGCAACGCAGTGCAGCAACTTTGATTGAACTATAAATTAGTAAATCTTCCCTTAATAATACAAGAATTTTTAAGACCCTGCCATGTCACCATAGCTCCGTAGGTTAAAAGAAATACCCTTGAAAAAGTTCACTAAGAGAACAAGGATTGGGAAAACTACAACCATGAATTGTATAAGTTAGAAATCTATCAAACTAGAGCGATTTATCTAGTTGTCTGGTAAAACATTTGATGCAAATGGTGTTAAGTATGATGAAGTGTTCACGTTTCAGGGATTGGGGAAATTGTCAAGGCAGAGCCTTGTAATATCACAGAGGTCAGAGCATGTAGTCATGGAAGAAGCATGCTTCTCTTTGATTCCGTTTCGTTTCATTTTGGTTGGGAATTCCCAAATGCTGATACCTGGGTCCTTATGTAGTGTAGCAAGGCGCAAGGATATAAAGTAATGATTTTTGTGAGTATCCCACAAGATAGTGGATTGTGAAAGTCAGTGTTAGCCAGTAAATCACGCACAAAAGTAAATGTTTCTATAGCGAAAGGAGGAGGAATATATATACCTTAATGTGTTAGCATCAAGCAGTGACTAGCAATTAAAGGTGGAGACTCTAACCTTTCTTGGTATATATTTTTTAGTTGGTTCCCTCGCTTACTTTTTTTTAAACAGCGTTTGGTGTGAAAAAACACACCAAACTCTGATCTCGATAAATTAGATGTGTAGTTCCTGTGGAGTGTTTTAATTTCAGGCACAAAGATCCAGTTTATCCTTGAAACAAATAAAGACCTCCTAATTGGGCGATGGTCGTATATACTATCAGTGGGTTTTTGCTATCTGTCACTACTGTCACTATTAATACTTCCAATTTATTTGCACAGATCATAGGTCCTCCAGGACCGTCTGGCCCCCATGGACCACCGGGTCCTATGGTAAGTCATCCGTTTCTAATTCTCATATCCTTTTGTCTTTGCCAAGTTGTTGATGCAATTACATGACGTCATGTATGGACTAATTTTGGATATTGCGAAATAGCTGGTTTGCATGATGCTGCCATCAACGTTTTATTGCCTGTAGTAAGCTAGCGGGTGAAAATACACAAATGTATTTACACCATTCAAGTACTTTACTAATGGGTGCTCATCCGTCAAATGTATTACTCTGCAAGAAATTGTGACAATCACCCTCAAACTAATGGAAATGGGAGGGATTTGTCCAATGTTCACACTGATGGGAAGGAAGCATGTCTGTATTCAAGCTGTGGGTCTCAGTGCCAGACTGGGCTCTATCATGGAGCTCAGTGGTTCACTGCACCCTAAATAGATCTCAGTGGCTGCACAGACAGCAAATCACGTTCAATTTTGTTCAGTAGACTCTATGCCGAGCCAATTACATACACAACCAATGCATTCAATTACCTGTTCAAATAGTTACTTTTTCATAAACCTTGTGGGTAAAATGTATCAGAAGTCATGGAAGCAGCAGTAGTGTATCAGTACCTAGTGTAGCACAAGATGCGGTAGTAATAGAAAGAAATGTTGTAGTAGTACTAATAAACAATGTATCGCTACTTGTTGCAGCAGAAGAAATAGTTACAATAGCAGTGGTAGGAGTAGGACCAGTTTTAGTTCTATTAGTAATAGTGATAACAGTTGATTTAGTCACACTAATAGTTCCAGCAGTTGCAATAGTAGTGCAGCTGTAATGTGCGCACTACTACTAGTAGTAGATCCAGGTAAGTGGTATCAGTATTAGTAATAATAATAGGTAAAGCATTAGTGCCAGTAAATAAATTAGTATTAGTACTTGGTCTGCTATTAGGAATAGTACCAATAGTAGTGTTTCTACTAATAGTTACAGGATTAAAAGTAGTGTTACTAGTAGTAGTTATTTATGTATGATGATAGGCCTCTGTTTATTTAAGAAAAGTGTACTCATACCACCAGTAGGTACATAAGCAATAGTAGTGATAGTAGTATAAGTCATGAACCACTTTCAAGAGTAGTGGTAAAAGATAAAAAAAATGTAAGGAATATTCCATGATATGTATATATAGACGTTTTAAAAAGTAGGCTGAATGGTATTCCACAAAATCGGCTAGATGTAATGCACCTCCTAGTGAGATGAAAAAGGAGAAGCAAGGAGTACGTGAATTCAGTGGCGACTGCCTCTGTACTGTGGTGAGAGATGCATAAAACAAGTTAAAAATAAACTTACCTTCTTCGCCACTGCCAAGAGGGCGGCCAAGCCGTCATGCATACTTAGGGGGGGAGTGCAAATCACTCCTGCTCCAATTGACGCCACTGCCAAGAGGGCGGCCAAGCCGTCATGCATACTTAGGGGGGGAGTGCAAATCACTCCTGCTCCAATTGACTGTGGAGAGTCCAGCCCCGCCCGGCCCGACCTGGATGGAGTCCTGCAAACAAAAATGAAATGCTAATAACTTCTTGTTATTATCATTTTTTGGTACTACTCGCAGAGCAGTGGGGCGATGCTCCTACGCCTTATTGGAGGAGCCGCCACTGGGTTAATTGCGACACTGAAATAACACAGACCCCCTGGCTCCCTGTGGAATTTCCTCTCACACTGTTATTAACATGCAGAAATATATCCAGATAATACTCAATAAGCTTCAACATTGATATCAGACTCTCTATCCTAGAATAGTTTGTTGTGTCTACTATACACAATCTACACCAAATACCCAAAACACATTGTAGCTCAGAAAGTGATCACTGCATCTGAGGTACCAGACTGTAGAACATGCTGCCTTATCACCCAGCTATAAAAAAAATAGAATAGCCTGCCTTTTCACTACTGCCTAATCACTTCCTTGGCCAAGACGACCCTAGAAGTGACAATATTGATTTGTTCAACACTCACTCACTGGCTGCTAAGTAATGCTTACTCTATCACCTGCACACTTACACAATTACATGCTACATCACTCCACATGTTAAACTGCACAAAAGGAAAACTATTAGTGATAAAAACCACAATTTTATTACCTTTCTGACAATTTCTTTCACTTGTTTGTGATCAAACATATGAGTGAGGCACTCAGCTCTTCAAGAGTTGGGGTATTCCTTTATTCAGAGTTTCACCCCACACCAGCCCTTTTTACATCCAGGAAAACTTTGAAAACATCCCTGCTCACAATATTTTCCATTTTTATGTTCATTTAAGTTATTATTTCGTTTTTAAATATGTCAACTGATGATTTTGGAATCATTGGTAGTGCTATTGATATTCAGTCCATCTTGATGCAATGATTTTAAACAGTACCGTACCACCTGATTACTGCATATCTCAAGTAATATCAGCACTGCATTGATTCCACATTCCAAATAGAATCTTCTCCCATGATGCTTTTTGAAAATCCTGCAGTGTCAGCTGTGCAGCCTCTAAGAAATCAATCTTGTACTACCCGAAGAAGATGGAGGCCGAAACGTTGTAGTGGAAATATACTTCAGTTCTTTGTAGAATCTATTGGCATGAGTCACTTCTTAGATATTTCTTTCTTTGTGACTCATTGTATCCTTAGGGATCCAGATTTTTGCCCTTGCTGGCTCTTGTCTTGTTGTGATATTTCTTCTTCTAGTGTATATATAAACCCTAAATTTACCCTTACCACCTTTTGCCACTACCCACTCCCCAAACCTAAAATTACCCTTATCACCATATATAAGTTTAAGGGTATTTATAGGATTTAAGGGTGGGTAGTGGTAAAGGGTAATTTTACGGTTGAGGCAGTAAAGGGTGGTAAGGGTATATTAAGGGCATATGTACCTTCAAGCAAAAGCCCATTACAACAGAGCCACCAATTCCTGACTAACACCCCTACCTTCCATATATGGCAGGATTAGTTATAATTTCTGTGTCATGCAACTAATGCACCAAACAGTTTATGGTGAAAAAGTCACAATGTTCTCAGTGGAGGTGTGAGGCACCCAAAAGGGCAATTTCTGAAGGTTTTTAAGTATAAGTATACAGTATTCTTCCATCTGTTCTCTGTGTTGGAACGGGGTGAAGATCCTACTGGGACTGGCACAGTTTTAGTGAAGTAATGCTTAGCATTGGTCCATATACTCTAAGATATTGTATGCAATTTTGTATCTCCCAAAAATATCTAATTCTGCCACCTACCAGGTAGTTACCGTGTCACTCACTATGCGAGGCGGCTTGCACCATATACGAGTACTGCGTGGCACCTTGGCCAGAAGCAGCCTGGCCTGCTGTGGTGATAATCCTGAGTAGCAAGGGATCGAATAAAAGCTAGAAATTGGGTAAACCAGATTGGCAAAAGTTAGATATTTAATAGGGAACTGTAAGCATCTCACAACTCAGGAGTTTGTTTCGCACCACTGTATCTCTTTTGAATTTCTGGACACACTCACAGGACTTGCTGTTTGAGTACTGCCCCATCCATGTATAGACTGTCTCAGTCTCATCCAAGCCTGTGTCACCAAACTCTAGGCATGCATTTATCTGAATTGTAGGCGTTTAGTTTGATGCATGGGTTATATTTAAAGCTTTCGTCATCAAGTTCCGTAAAAGGGTCAAAGTAGGGACCTCAAGGACTGAGGGTTTCTTGTTGTGCTGTGCTTCTCTGAAAGCTTCATGGCACCATGGAAGATCAGACATGCAGATATGCTCCTTAAACCAAATCGCTTTTGCTTCGGAGAAGGATCTACTTTTTAAGTGTTCATTCTCACGAAATGTCCCAACTTTTTTTTTTAAAGTCTGCAACTTTAGTTTTGTACTCCAAAGCCTCCAAAATGTCAGGAATGGTTCCCCAGACTCCAGTCCCAGTGGTGCAAGTTGCAGAAGAATACCTTACAAGTTATGTTCCAGCAACCAGCGCCAAGAAACCGCTTGGTGTATGTGCGCTCTATAAATACATTTAACATAACATACCATTAGCATGCTGGT